>NW_018744093.1:3690782-4173707 GCF_001683475.1 Chenopodium quinoa
ATTTGAAGTTGCTCACTTGACCGACTGTTGTGTATGGCCAAACGTTTAGACAGGTAAGTATGCCGCCTATGCCCCTGGACGACTGGTTGTCTGTTTCCAGGATAGATGATCAGTCGGCCATTTAATCAATCGGTATTCGAACTCTTTATTCAATTTGACCAAGTAAATAGAATTACCTAGTAGCCAAGGATTTTAAGTAGGAAAACAAGCGGCGGGTACCGGTTGTTTCCCTTTATTGCCAATGTTGGCTTTAAACTCGTTATTTTTTAACCTAGCAAGAGTATTGGTTGAGAGCCTTTGTTTATTAAAAACAAGTGGACGACTCATACCTTTTAGGCTTCATACTAAGTTTGAGTGACTATTAAGTTAACATAGGAGTTACTTAGTCTTTGTCACAATCTTGATTGAGTAGTAGAGGTGTCAGGCGGCGTAGGCCGGCTAGACCCCTTGATTCACCAATGTTTGCTGGCTATTAACTCAATAGGTTATCCAGTAGGAATAGGGGTTCGAGTGCCCTTGTTTGTTTAAAACGGGCGGACGACTCAAACCTTTTAGGTTCCATACCAAATTTGAAGGAGTGACTATGAGTTAACTTTGGAGTTACTCAGTCGCCGTCACTTTTGTTTGAGAAGTAGAGGTACCAGGCGGCGTATGCCGGCTAGACCCCTTGATTCGCCAATGTTTGTTGGCTATTAACTCAATAGGTACCCCCTGCATTTATCCCAAGTAATACAGGCGGTCATCTGACTCAGATGTCAACTGCTACCACTGGTTTGGTTAGTGATAGAGTTATCCTTGTCTCAAAAACGGCTACGTGGTTGCCCTTGGGGACAGTCGTATAGGTGCCGTGTAATTAGTTTATAGAACAATGTTCCACCCAAAAGGGAGCTGCTCTCTGCGACGAATTTCATCCGGAGGGATGCCGTCGGACGCCTGCTATGATGTTGGGACAGGTCGTATTAGTTTTGTAGATTTGATCAGGTGGCTTGGCGCCTGGTCTGATCATTCGGCCGATGGCCTTGGTAAGTTCTTGGTGAACGTAGGTGCTAAGTAAAAGAAGGGTAGCCGCCTGTTAGGTACAGGATCGACCAGGCCCTTATCTTTTTAGCTAAGTATTGTGAGTAAAATACTCGATGGAGAGTAGCCGACTGTAAAGGAACAGACGGCATGCCCCTCTAAAGATAGTAAAACTCAATGGAGAGTAGCCGACTGTAAAGGTACAGACGGCATGCCCCTCGTAATACAATATTGAATAGTAAGTGCAAACTTTATTAAGTAGCTCTTTACTTTACATCATTCAGAAGAAATATTTTTTAAGGTTATCTACATTCCAGGTTCGAGGCAACGGTTGTCCGTCTGGTGTTTCCAGACGGTAGGTACCGTCCCTGACTTCCGCATAGATTCGGTAGGGTCCTTCCCAGTTGGGAGTTAGTTTTCCAGACTCATTGGCCCTACCAACTGCTTCCATTTTTCTAAGTACAAAGTCCCCTACTTTGAGTGGACGCCTGTGTACTTTCTTGTTGTATGATCTAGTCATTCTTAGGCGATAGATCTCATGGCGCAAAACAGCATTGCCCCTTTTTTCAGGAAGTGAGTCTAATGCCAGGCGCATAGCTTCCCAGTTTGCCTCTTCATCATATAGCATTACTCGAAGAGTCGGCTCGTAGTGTTCTATTGGAAGAACAGCTTCTGCACCATAAGTTAGGAGGAAGGGAGTTTCTCCAGTCGCCCCTTTTTCAGTCGTCCTAATGGCCCAAAGAACATGTGGTAGTTCATCTGCCCATAGGCCGCCTGCTCGTTCAATCTTTTTCTTGAGACCGTCTGAGATGATTTTATTAAAGGCTTCTACCTGGCCGTTTGCTTGTGGACGGCCGACAGATGCAAAGTAATGTGCAATTCCTTGGTCTCCCAACCAGCTTTTGAGAACAGGCGTCTCAAATTGGGGGCCATTATCAAAAACCATAGACATGGGAACCCCGAACCGAGTGATGACGTTTTTCCAAATGAATGAAATTACATCTTTCGTCTTGATTCCCTTTACAGCCTCCGCCTCTACCCATTTAGTGAAGTAGTCAACGGCAACAAGTATGTACCTTCTGCCGCCTGTAGCAGGCGTATATGGCCCCAGAATGTCCATGCCCCACTTAGCAAACGGTAGTGGGCTGTGAATGGTAGTGAGGTCAGTAGCCGGACGGTGAATTAATTTGCCAAACCTTTGGCACTTGTCACATTTTTTTCACCATCTCCATTGCATCTGCTTCCAAAGTAGGCCAAAAGTAACCCCGCCGCCTTGTCCTTTGAGCAAGCATCCTACCACCTATGTGGGAAGCACAGAAACCAGAGTGAAGATCATCTAGTATCTCTCGTCCCTTTTCAGGAGTAACACACTTTAAGAAGGGTTGAAGGTGCCCCCTCTTGTGAAGTTCTCCCTGTATAATTTCAAAACAGGAGGCTCGTTTTTTCAGTGCTGCCGCCTGTTGAGGATCATCCGGCAGTGTACCGTTTGTCAGATATGCCCTGATTGAATCCATCCAGGTTGAGCTTCTGTCTAGAATTCCAATAGGATTTTCCTCGATGCTTCTCTTCTCCATTACTTCCCAAAACACAGTCCGAGGAGTATCGGAGGAGGCGGATGATGCTAATTTCGAAAGTGCATCTGCCTGGTTGTTTTCTGATCTCGGCACTTGGATCAGATGGAAATCCTCAAGGGAGCCGACTGCTTGTCGGACCGCCTGTAAATACTTGATCATGGCCGGATGTGTTGCTTCGTATTCGCCATTGTACTGACTCACTATCAGTTGTGAATCAGAACAGGCGTCTATTTTCCTTGCCCCTGCCGCCTTACACATGCGGATCCCGGCTAGTAAAGCTTCATATTCTGCCTCATTGTTTGAAGCCTGGAAACTGAAGCGTAGAGCATACTCGAACCTGTCGCCCTCTGGAGATTGACATACGACGCCTGCTCCACAACCGTTTGAAGTAGAGCTTCCGTCCACATATACCTTCCAGACTTGGTCTGGAACTTGAGAGTCAGGAGGACGAGTCATCTCTACGATAAAGTCAGCAAAGGCTTGCCCCTTCACTGCTTTTCTAGGCTCGAAAGTAACTTCGAGACTCTGCATTTCTATGACCCATTTGATCATTCGTCCGGAGGACTCCATGGTGGTAAGGGGCCGCTTGATCGGTTGGTCGGTATACACGACGACTGCATGTGCCAGAAAGTAGGGCTTCAATTTTTTAACAGCCATGAAGAGTGCAAGACCAAATTTCTCCACTAGGGGATACCTCAACTCGGCATTTTTCAGTACGTGACTGACAAAGTAGACCGGGAGTTGACAGCCGTCCCTTTCAGCAAGGAGCACCGCGCTTAACGCATGATCAGAGACGGCCAGGTACATGTAGAGATTTTCTTTGGGCAAAGGGCTAACCAGCCTCGGCAAGGAATGCAAGTGAACCTTTAATTTCTGGAAGGCGGCCTCAGCATCCGGCCCCCATTCAAACCTTGCCTTCTTCTTAATTGCCTGGAAAAAGTATAGGCATTTGTCGCCTGATCGGCTTAGGAATCTTCCCAAGGCCGCCAGACAACCTGTTAACTTCTGAACCTCTCGAACGGTACGAGGCGACTGCATGTCAATGACCGCCTGTACCTTCTCGGGGTTCGCCTCTATTCCTCTCTGGTTGATAAGGAATCCGAGAAATTTCCCAGACTCAACTCCAAATACACATTTCTTGGGATTGAGCATGACATGGTGCCGCCTGAGTGTGGCGAAAGTCTCTCGGAGGTCCGTCAGATGATCTTTCTGAAGTTTAGTCTTGACAATCATATCATCAATGTATGCCTCGACGTTTCTCCCAATCTGATCAAAGAACACTGTGTTTATCATTCGTTGGAAGGTAGCCGGAGCATTCTTAAGACCAAACGGCATGACCGTGTAACAGTATAATCCCTGATCAGTGACGAAGGCCGTCTTCTCCTGATCTTTCTTCCACAAAGGAATTTGATGAAAACCAGAATAGGCGTCCATAAAACTCATCAAGGCATGGCCGGCTGTTGAGTCGACCAGGTTATCAATTTTAGGCAGAGGGTAACTGTCTTTGGGGCACGCCTTGTTCAAGTCTGTGTAGTCTACACACATTCGCCAGGTGCCATTCGGCTTTTTAACAAGTACCACATTTGCAACCCAATCTGGGAAGTAACATTGCCGAATGAACCCTGCATCAAGTAATTTTTTGACTTCGGCGGCTGCCGCCTGACCTCTCTCTTCACCATGGTTCCGCTTCTTTTGCCGTACCGGCTTCTTTTTCGGATCCACAGCGAGTTTGTGTACTGCCAGATCAGGACTAATGCCTGGCATTTCATGGACTTCAAATGCAAAGATGTCCTTGTATTCTTTCAACAAGTTGTGAAAGTCGGCACCAAGGTTTCTTAGAGCAGCCGTCCCTACTTTGACTGTTCGGTCAGGATGGGAGTCGTCTAATATCAGGTCCGCATGCTCACCAGCCGGCTGAGGGCGGAACTCATCCGGCCGGTCCTCTGCCAATGATTGCTATTTTCTTGCTTTTCTTGCGGACTCAGTCTGGAGTGCCTTTCTCTTTTTGTCGCCTGTTTCTTGAACAGGCGCACTTTCCTTGACATTGTCAAGGTCTGTTTTTTCTCCACTTGACCCAGTGGCCATAACAGTGGGCTTGACATCCGAGAGATAGCACTCTCGGGCCATCCTCTGATCTCCCCTAAGGGAGCCGACTGTTCCATTGTCCCTTTCAAACTTAAGCAGCATAAGTGACGGGATTATAACAGCCTTGGAATTATTCAGGGTTGGTCGACCCAGAATCATGTTGTAGGCAGAGAGTTCCTCTACCACTAGGAACCGGACTACCATGTGTCGTCCTTCCCCTTTTTCGCCCAGGCGGATGGGTAGATCTACTCGTCCCAGTGGGTGGACGACTCCTCCCCCAAACCCTATTAAAGGGTGGGAGGCCGGATGTATGCAGTCCGTCTGATATTTCAGTTTTGATAGACATTTGCTGCTGATGAGATCTGAAGAGCTCCCGGTATCTATGAGGATTCGACCAACTCTCTGGTTGGCCACTTTACATTCAATAACGAGAGGGTCGTCATGCGGCCCCCTTATTCCTCCTAGATCCTCTTCAGTGATGACAATCTCAGGAAATGTATATTTGGACGGTCGTTCTTGGTGAACGGAATTTACATCTAACCGCCTTATATTATCTTTGTTGCCCCTAATAGAGGGGCCGCCTCCTGAGAAGCCGCCTGCAATGGTGTAGACGACTGCATCATCTGTATCAGAACTGTCGGCCTGCTGATTCTTTTTGGCCGACTGCTTTTTTGAGGAAGTGTTTCCCGCAGATTTCTTGACATAAGTGTCAAGATCACCTTGATCAGCCAATCGGTCTAGGTACCGCATGAGACTGATGCAGTCATTGGTGTGATGACCAATGTCATCATGATAAGCACAGATTTTGTCTTGGTTCCGGTTGCTCGCAGAACCCTTCATGGGGAGCGGCTTCTCAATTGAGAGCCGTCCCTTTATTTCTTTTAGGATAAACTGGTTATCCTTGTTAAACACATATTTTGGGGAGTATGGTTTGAATTCTTTTTTCTTTTTCTGGGCCGGCTGTTTAGAGGAATCAGCCGCCCAGACCCCTTTTCTTTTTTCATCCTTGTTGGACGACTGTTTCTGTCGTCCCTCTCTATTGTCGAACCTCTTCCCGTCCGACTGTTTCATCGTACACAGATCAGTCGCCTGTATATAGGCTTCTGCTTCAATCAAGGCCTCTTGAAGAGTCGCCACCCTTTTTCGAACTAAATCAAATTTGAAGGTAGACCCGTCTTTGAGACCTCTAAAAAAGTCAGTATAAGCTACCTCATCCGGTAACCCTTGAATCTGTATTCTCATCAGGTTGAACCGCCTGATGTAGGAACGAAGCCCCTCCTTTTCACCCTGCTGAATTGTTCCCAAATCAAGGGTCGTTTTCTTCGCAGGGATGTTCATTGCGAAGTTGGAGGCAAATAAGTAAGCAAGCGTCCTGAAGCTGTTTACACAACCAGTCGGCAGGTTGCCGAACCATTGCTGTGCAATTCCCTTGAGAGTCGCTGGGAAACACTTGCACCAAGTGGGATCATCCAACCCTTGAAGGTACATCAGGTTGGTGAATGCCATCAGATGGTCTTCCGGGTTAGTAGTGCCATCATAGGCGCCTACTAAAACATTTTTTTACTTTGGCCGGCTGAGCGGCTTCAGTAATTTCCTTGGAGAAGGCCGACGGCTGTTCACCAAGTCTAAGCAGCCGTAGCTGCCAGTCCATAGGTTGGACGTTTTTTGCTGCAGGTCCACCAAATGGAGGTGGCTGCATAAAATACTGTTGTTGCGGCACAAATGGTAAGTTTGGTACCGCCTGGGCACTATGAAAGTCGGACTGACGGGAGGTGCCGCCTGACTGACTCTCATGGTACGACTGAGTTGGCCTCATCGAGGCGTTTCGCAAACTGTCCTGAAAATTTGAAGTAGAAGCCGACTCTGATAATCGGTCACTCTTCTTCTGCTCTAGCAGGTGCCGAGCATCTGTGAACGTTTGCTTTGACCCGTCCGCCTGAATATGACGAACCGGTTTCCTATTTCCCGTAGGGTAACGGAATTTTGTGCCAGTTGGGAGTTGTATGAGTTTCAACTTCAAATTCACTTTCGGTATCATGGTCCGACTGAACTTGAGGGTCGTCTAGGGGACGCCTCTCTTCTGGAGTCGGTACAGACTTGGATGCCATCTCTGAAGTACTCTCCCCACAGACGGCGCCAAATGTTTCGGGGTTTTTCTGATGTCCTGCGGGAGAGTTACAATTCCGAGACTGGAACCGGACGTCTGTACCTGCAAAATAACGGAGACTCCTGAGAGCTCCGCCTCCAACGGTCAAGTTAGTACCTGATTAAGGAGTAATCAATACAGAAAGTAAAGTAATGAGATCTCTCTAGGTGAGAGTGCTTAGTGTTGGTAATCTGCGTTGTTAGCGTGATTAGCCGGTTGTTAATAAGTCTGTTCTTCTCTGCTTGATCTCTTAATTATTCGGTTGTTTTTTTGTTCCCTGATTAATGAGGATTAATCGAGTATTTATAGCCTTGGGAAGCGTGCAACTCTCTAGGCTTAAGGTAAACCTAGGGCTGATCGGGCCTCTAGACTGAAATGGGCCTTGATGGCCGGTTGTCCCACTCGGCATGGGTGGACACGTGGCGTGTCTTAAGTGGTCCGTGGAGGACGTATCTGTGACTGACACGTGGCAAGCTCCTGTTGGCCTTCGTGAAGGACACGTGGCGGAACCTGGTTGGTCCACTTGTCAGACGGTGATTGGTGGATAAAAATCCCCTAATCAAAGATGGTGTTGGTATTTTACTCAAGCGTTTGAGTTGAAGAAAACCAACTTAGACATGTGACATGGGTTTCTAAAACATGCATGTTAGAACCACTTAGCAAAATTGGAATATAGGTTTAGAGATTATCTTTTACACTTTTGAGAACGTTTCTCAACTTTATTTTCAATCGAGGAGAAAATATAATAATAAAACTAGAATAAATATTACTTACTGAATAAACACAAAATTCAACTATGTTTATCTTTAAAGCACCTAAAATAAAATTAAAGGTTACTTTAACACTTTATTCAAAATAATTGTCTCATTTGAATTAAGTGATTCCAAGATCCTTTATTTGTATAATAGTTGACCGGACTGAGGCCCTACCATAAACCATTATATTTTCAAGGTAAGTAAACTCTTTACAAATTACAACTCCTGCAACTCTTGGTTGAATAATTAACCATTTCATATTTAATTATTACCCTTTGCTTCAAGGTTCTAAACGCTTTAGGAAACCTTGTTGAGCACAACCAATTAAATGTGTAGAACGTGATCTACCCCAAATTACCTAAGATAACAAGTGAGACCTTGCGGAGTTAGACCCATCACTCACGATCGAAGGGTTGTTGGATCTAATTGGAAAAGCAATCTCAATATTTCCGGGACCTAGATTTTTTATGTTGTGATTAATTTAGTGAACTCTAGCGCATCATCATCAACATCAATAAAAGCTAGCATGCATAATCTACTGAATGCATAAACAAGACATAGTATGACCCCTAATCCTAAGTAATTCCTTTTTTTTATTATTGATTTTTAATTTAATAAAAAACAACACTTGTTTAAATTAAATTAAACTAGTCCAAGTAAATTTAAAATTAAATTATATTCAATTTTAAAATTAAGGCTCTTCATGAAAATAGTTCCTAATTCAATTTAACACTTAAATTAAATCATTGATCATGCAAAATTCATGATTTATACATGAAATTAATTAAATTAAATTCATGAAACTTATAAACAATCAAAATTATTCAAAACATAAACACAAAATCAAAATTTAGGGTTTAGGGTTTCGAAAATTTTGAAATTAGGGTTGGGGGGTTCGAATTCTTTGAACATGATAGGGCAAATAATGGTCCATATTTTAGGCAAAATTGAGCAATTAAATCATATTTAATGATTTCATATGTTAAATCACCATTTAAAATAATAATTGACCCATAATTAAATAGTTCTCCCTCTTAATTGAATTAAAATTGTGGACATTAAAGAATTATGATCAATATGTGTACATGCATTAGGTTAATTGATACCACTGTAGGGAAATTGGTACTCTAAGCGTAATTGCATGAATCATATTCATAAGCACCTAAACATGATCTATGCACAACACATAAAGAAACACATAATTATACCTTTGAAGCGTGATTCCACAAGCGATCGACCACGAACGATTATGAGAATAATAAGAGCCCCAAGCGTTGCTCCTATACTTGGTCCATGGGATAGGATTGAACCTCCACTAATGCTAGTTAGTTGGGTACAAACACTTTGAGCCACCTTCTACGGAGAGGGGAAGAGGAAATCGGCCACGAACACCACCAAACCACCACCGTGCACCACCTTGCACCCTGTGGCCGTACAGCTGTGTTGACGTTAGGAAGGGAGTGAGGAGAGAGATTGCCCGAGGCTAGGGTTTGGTTGCTAGCGAGTCAATTCTCAATTGACTGCTTAAGTGTGTTATCTAAAACCCTAGGCAAGACCTCTATTTATACATCACATGTATATTTAGAGTCCAAATCAAGCCCAAAATACTCTCTCTATAATCCCATATGGCCGACCACCTTTCATGAGGCCCAATGATGGGCCTCATTCTTTGTTCAATCCATCACCCTTATGTGTGGGATTTATTCTATTGTGCTTTGGACTATTTGACTAGCCCAAAGATCATTTATCACGTCTAGCAACAGACAATGACGACCCAAAAGAACGAACTTATTATCTTAATAACGATCCATTAATATATCTAGTAATTGCACTTGCGAAGACATAAATCCTTTTGTAATGATAGTGACTAAGTCTTACAAGGCCTATAATTTGGATATGGGCTATATTTCGGTTTGGATTTCGATTTTTCAAATCCTTAAACCGAAACCAAACCACAAACCACAAACTTTTTTTTTCCTCAAACCAAACCAAACCATATTAAGAAAAAAAAAAACCCGCAATGTATTAATTTCTAATTCGGTTTGGTTTGTGGTTTGGTTCGTTTTAAATCGAATTAGTTTCACCCCTAATGAGGAGTTGCAACTAATGCATAATTTAAAATTGAAAACCATGTATAGTTAGTTTATCATAAAAACAACCAAATCAGTAGAAAGTATATTATCCAACAAGAAATTACAGGCTGAGTGTGAGGCAATTGAGTATAGATTTCTTCCTTTCTCCTTTTCTTAATTAGGAGAATTAGAGACAGATGCCATTGCTTTGCTTAAACGAGTTCAAAACTTTTCCAGGACCCAAGATATTGGGGCTCGAGCAGTGGCCCACATCTTTGTTAGGATTAGTTTTGCAATAGCTAAAGGAGTAAAAGCTCATATTGTATCCCGGGTTCCAATTGATTTTAAGTATATCTTTTAATTTTTAATAATAATAATAATAATAATAATAATAATAATAATAATAAGGTCTAATTAAAAAAATTAAGGTCTAATCAAGTCCAATAAAAGTTTTAATATGTTCCATAAGGTCTACTAAGTTCGGGTTGATTTCAAAAGCCCAATTTCTCGTATAGTTCTCCATTTCGAATCAGTTTCGGGTTTGGGTCCATTTCTAATAGATCTACGTGCTACTAAAATCATACGGAGTATATGATATCAATACTGAATACATCATTTGAAAAATCATTCGAGAAAAACTTTTCTAATAAGCCAGACGAAAGCATAGAAGAAGAATTGCTGCTAATAGTCCCCTAATTTCACCTGCGAAATCCTGGGAGCTACAAGCAAGAGATAGAGTGGCTGGTTATGGCAAAGTCTTGCAAAGGCTTGGCAGAGGAGCTTGTCAAGTGTCTTAGCGAGTCCGATTGTATTAAGGTATTTCTTATTATCTTCCCCCTTTTTTTTTTTTTTTTTTTTTTTTGTATCAATCATTTTTTGTTCAATTTCCATCATTATCACATCTCAATTTGTTTCTTCAACTTTGTTTAAATGCTGTATTTATTGGATTAAAGTTGTATTTTGACAGATTTGATGATACTGGGTTTATATTTTGATGAAATATTTGACTAATTAATTAGTTGGAGATGTTGATATGGAGTTGGGATACCCTTTTGATCATATTTTATTGGTGTGTGGCAGAAGTGGAATTTTGGGATACCCTTTTGATTTTTTCGCATTATGTTCATCTAATTTGTACTCTTGGTATGGATTTTCTGCTAATGTTGCTATGTAAATTACTAAATTATGACCTTGTTATGTAAATGTACATGGTTGTAGACTTGTAGTTCTTTTCGCTCGCTCGGCCCTACAAATGAAGCATTAATGCAACCTGATGCTCTACATGTTTGGCCCTGTTATTATTCCAGTTTATGCTTGCTAGAACTCTGATATTCTTGGTTCAATTGCTATAAACCCATGGAGGAAAAATATGGCACAGACTTTTGTTTCTGCTTACAATTACGAGGGCAATAATCTGATTGTTTTGGTGGGAATTTGTTACTTTGATGACATAGTATGTTTCTGCTTACATTGTCAATGGCAATAGTCTGATTGATTTGGTCGGAACTTGTTACTTTGATGATATGATATGGATACTTGGTGGGTGTATGCCTATATGGCTGATCTATTTGCATAAATTTCTACCTATGCTACTTAGGGTGTGTTCTATTCATCCAATTTTCACTTATCTCACGGTGCACCAATGCCTCAGTGCAACTCAATTGCGCTTCACTAAAATCTCTTTGCCTGGACAACAAAAGGCGCATGGCTCCTAATACCTTGTGCCTAAGCAACACTTTTTCAAACACTACTTCAACTTTAAAAACTTATTAGAACTTATGAAAAATGTAAATTGAACTTGGGTATCCCTTATAAGCCCTCATTTAAACTTATTTTTTTTCCAAAGTTATCTTTCGAAACGTATTCAAATCTTTTACGGAGTATTTATTGATCCTTATCAGAACTTATTTTTCAGGTTGATTGAATAAGGCCTTAGGTCTTTTATTTCGCCTCATGTAGCTGTGTCAAATTTTCTGGTATAGGTACCCACAACACTTCATTTTAGGCTAGACTGCTAGACACATATACTATTATACTAATTTTTGTAATATGGCCAAATCCATTTATATATATATATATATATATATATATAGAGAGAGAGAGAGAGAGAGAGAGAGAGAGAGAGAGAGAGAGAGAGATTGATGTTGCCATGAAAAAAAAAAAAAATCGAGTCTGAGAAATGGATTTTGGCCATATTACAAAAATTAGTACTCCCTCCGTGCCAATATATAGTTCCTGTTTGTCTTTTTTCACGGTATTTAAGAAATGAGAGGAGAAAGTGGATGAAGTACCTAAAAAAGGTGAAAAGTACACTTATAGACAAAAGTTAGAGAGGAGAAAGTAAATGAAGTACATAAAAAAGGTGAAAAGTACAATTATAGACCAAAGTTAGAGAAAGTAAGTGGAAAAAAGTACAAGGCAAGTGGAAAATTTAAGGGTAATTTAGGAAGTACAATGAATAAAGTTAAAAAAATGAGGGTATAATGGTCTTTACATACTATCCAAAAATAGAGACAAGAACAACATTTTGGGTCTCCAAAATTGAAAAACAGGAACTATATTATGGAACGGAGGGAGTATAATAGTATGTGTGTCTAGTATGAAATGACAAATTGAGGCAGATCCTTTCATAAATTAAAAACATTATTTTGGAGTTGTGAAAGATTGAATTTCACTTCTTAGCTGTCATAGTATGAAATGACAAATTGGAATAACTCCAGTATATCATTGTAATCAAATGAAGTATACCTTCTTATTTTGTGATAAATTTAATGGCTTTAAATGTTTGTAATGGTTGAAATATAAGTCTAGTTTGGATTTTGATAGTTTCAATGAGCCTATGTGTTTAACAATATATTCTCATGACTAATGTGGTTGTATAAGAGCTTTAACTAAAGTTACAATGTGATTATATAATACGCCCTGAAAGTTTGCCCCACTTTTTTTTTTTTTTTGGTGTTTTAACATGTTCAACTACTTTTTTACTTTATTCTATTTTTGCCAAACCCCATATACTATCTCATTCCTTGTATCCCACACTCTTACACCTTTCCACTCATTCTAACTTCCCTAAGTAAGTGAGTTCAAATTTTGGGAATGGAGGGCTGAGGGAGTATATGCTTTAAAAATGGTTTTTATCTAATATATTAAGCAATGGATTTTGTTTAATTCCATGTTTCTGTACCTAGAAACTTTCATGATATGTTGATCATAGTAGTGGGCCACATATATGATTTAGTGCAATGTTCAAGCTTTGCTTTCCACTAAAGTTTAGTGTTTAGTCAGCTGATTGCTGCTAGCCCTCTTTCCATCCCAACCTCCGGGAGATAGATTCTGTGATACCTTCTTGATTTTCTTAGCTTGGATTGTATGTCTTTCACCTGTCTTCTAAGTGTTCCAACCATCCCTAACACATTAGGGATGGTGAGTTGCGGGAGTAATTCTCTGTTTACCTAATTCTTGAAAGAATAAAATAAAATTAACTATGTCAGGCACTCAGGTGTACTTGGCATAGAAATTGAATAAGAGGGGTGGTTGAGGCTATACATGGGGTGGGCATGGGGTTTAGACAAGAGATGATATCTCAGCTCAACTTTTAGAATATATGCCTTTAAGTGACATAACCAAGGCTAGAAACCCAAAAGTTCAATAACTTGGGAAATGTCTCATAAAAATAACCTTTTTCGGCTTTTTTCACACCTTTCCTCCCTTTTCTCTTTCACTATGTACTTACTTTATGCGTTCAACTACCCATGATTACGGTATTAACAACCGAAAACTAGCTTTGGGATGTTCATGTTTTATTTTATTTTTTAACTGAATGTCGAGTATAGCAAAAAGTTTTTGGCAAGGGTAGGATTTTTTGTTTAGGCTATACTTATTTGTCCAGAAAAACATTTTGAGCTTGCTTGCCAGCATAAGGAATTCTACATATTTTTGTAAGGCAAAAGGTGTCTTTGCAGTGACTTTACTTGAAGTTTAAGCATACTCCCTCCGTCCCATATTTACATTCCAACTTTTCTTTTTGGGGGTTTCAAAATTACATGCCTATTTCTATTATAAGAATGTACTTTTTGACAATATTCCCTCTTTTTGATGAGTTGTCATCTTAGGTTTTAAAGGGCGCAAGGTGCACCAAGGCGCAAAAAGTCCTTGGAGCCTAGGCGCAAGGCGCAAGGCGAAGGCGCGTGCCTTTTGTAGGTGAGGCGCACTTTATTCATATAGAAAATAAATAATAATAGATAAGTGTAAAAATGAAATTATGAGAAAAGGTGAAAGGGCCATGTGATCAATAACAAGGGTTCTTCAAATCGAATTGTAGAATATGGGATTTCTCTCTTCACTAGAATTAAAAAAAAACTTGTCCATAACAAAGTCTCATGGTATACTTTAGGAAAAATAAACTTACACAATAACTATTGATGCTTTAAAACATAAAGCGCAAAATAAGGCGCAAGAAGCAGCCTAGAAAAAGCGCAAAGGCGCGCGCCTTTTGTAGGTCTTTGAGCCTCAAAGAGCTAAGGCGCCAACTCTCGAGCCTCACTGTGCCTTGCGGCGCGCATTTTAAAACTAAGGTTGTCATTAATTTTTTATTTTTTATTTTTTATTTTTTTTGTACTTTTGACGTCATTTTCCAACACTTTCTCTCCATCTTTTCAGTAATTACCAACTACATTTTCTTTCTATCTATCTCTTTCTAACCCCACATGCATATTTGTACTTTCCAATCATGGGTTTTAAGTTCCTTAATTCCCGTGTAAAATGGGAAGTAGGCATGTAAATAAGAGACGGAGGGAGTATCAAATATGTAATATTGAATTTCAACTAATTGAATATGCAGACTATAATCTTTGAAGGAAAACCAATATGGTATGTTTACATAAATTACAGTCTTGATTCACTATGAATATACTCAGACTGAACACTATGCTGATCAAAGTAAAAACCACTCTGTATGTTTTATATAAACTACATTCTTGATTTATTATTCTGAGCAAACACTATGCTGATCAAAGTAATTGAGCTTCAGAATTCTGTCCATGTATGCTTGTTTGTTTATGAGCAATTTTTGACCAATTTTGCTCCCGAGTTATTCATAAGCTTATTGGTCTATGCACAACTAGATAATGCTAAAGGTATCCATGAATGAATTATATCCGTAGTTCATGTTATCCTCATCCATATCCATGTTGCAAAATACTTAATTTTTTATATTGTTTGAGGAGTATGTCAATTAATTAGATACTCCCTCCGTCCTACAAAAAAGCTTTCCATTTCTCTTGGGCCCTTGGCACATAATTGTAGGAGTGTTGATGGTGGGATTTTGCTAAGTATACATGGATTAAAAAATTAACAAGTGGGTGTTCTATATTGTTTTTCTATTGAGGTGAGGGAAAGTGAGGGCCATATTATATTAAGGAAGTAGAGAGATGATGAGTAAAATAATTTAGTGTGACGGGAGAACAATATTGTATTATGTAGATCCAAAGCTAAGAGACGATTGGGAAGCTTTTTGTGTGACAAGCAATAAGAGAGAGATGCGAAGTTATTATATGTGGGATGGAGGGAGTCATTAGTCAAATTTTATATTAAATTATCAGCAGCCAAATATTGAATTGATGGGCGCAATTTAAATATGCAATTAATGACTGATTATGTGGTGCAAGTGTGCAACTGATAGTTGATAATATTTAACTGACGCTGCACGCTCATAGTAAAATTCTGGTGTATCTTCACATTGCATTCTTCTGTAAAGGGGAAAGACCACCATGACCTATTGTGTCACTGAATGACTGCTAAAGCTTAAATTGTTTACTTCTATTGATTTTTCTTTCCTCAAAGCAATACTAACAAATTAAAGATCAAACTCTTTTGAATATGTCTATGCAAACTTAAATTAATATCCTCCATCATTTTGGTACCTTTGCACAATCTGAGTATATACTCCACTCTATTCTAGTTTCTTGGATTGTTTTATCTTCTTAGGTTAATAAATGCATATCCACCAATTAGTTTTTGCCTTTTGTTATATTTACAGATGATTTGTACTTATTTTAACATGGATTAGTTTAATCAAAAGATTAAAAAAACTCTAATTTTTAACATGGATTAATTTTTATAATTTTAATTTTTTTTTAAAGCTGGGAACATGTGTTAGCTATTCAGCTACATTTTCAAACCTCATAAATAACCTCTATCTTGCAGCTTATTCAGCTAATTTCAACTCAGTACCATTCTAATTTTTGACAAGTTGTCTTCTTAAACTACCTTTTTATATTTAAGATGGTTTTATTAGGCAAACTTAAATATTTCATCTACAACCTTTTCATCTTTTAGATACCTTCTGAGCTGGTAATCAACTTTCAGCCACCATTATAGCTGGCTTTCCAACTTTCAAGTAGTTCTATGAACCACGCCCAAAAATTTTGGGACTAAGTGTTTGTTTCATTTTATTTTATAAATTTGCAGATAAAATGAGACTGAAATTTTCCTTTTCCATTCTTTTAAACCTATAGTAATATCCTTTAAGGAGGATAGTGAACTACTGAACTTTTTCCCTTTATATTAGCAATTCCTATTTTTGTACCATGTTTGCAACCATTTGTTGATGATTGTGATGAATCTTTTACGGAGTACAGACCTGTTCAGTTAAAGAACTAGCATGAGTGCTTAAAAATTTGTTCCAGAATATCTTGGTCATTGCATGTAGCCTACTTGTTTGATTGGAAAACTTAGGTATTTGTGATTCTTTGGGTGCTATCTTTGGCAGGCAGATTCATGGACTTGATGTTTCACTTGTAGGTGCAGAAGAGGTCATTTAGGGAATGTGCAGGGGAGACAACCCCTTGTATACCTAGCGATTGTGTTGGTCTAAGAGAAACATACTTCAATTGTAAGAGGGGCCAGGTATGCCTTCCTTTTGTGCCAATCTTCACAATTTCATCTAGTTTATGTGTGTCTGTTTTTATTTATTTATTTATTTTTTAATTTATTGAATATATATGATGTGTATTTCTGTGCACACTGCTGAGCCCTAATATTTCTCTAACAGAAGAAATTTGAATACAAATTTAGAACATGTATGGCATATTTATCTTGGGACATGATAAGAGAAATTGCAGAACATACAAAATAACTTTACTTCATGAAAGGTGCCTTATATATATTTGAAGTATGTAGATATTAGTGCTACTTTCCTATCATATGCATCACACTTTAGTAGATAGTACTTCTGGTGTAGAATGTCAATTCAGTTTCCTCAATAAAAAAAAGAATGTCAATTCAGTTACGGTGTCACTAAATTATCTTCCATTTCTTTTCTGGGGAGGGGGCTGCTTGAAATAATGAAATAAGGCTCCAGGACATTATGGACCTTGTAATGTTGGAAGAGATGCAAGCTAGTGAAAAATGAGTTGATAAAACTTCACAATGCCATAAGAAGCAACTCGATGAAATCTTTCTTTATCTATCTCAAACATTTTTTTAAATATTTTTTTTAACATTTAACTTAATTTGCATAAATTGATATAGTTGTAATACAATAAGAGCTACTAGGCCTGTTAAGACCTTAACAAGAACAAAGCTAACAAGATCAAGATGATCATTGCTTGCTCGTATAAACACAACATTTAAAACTGAAGTTTGAAATCGCTCTTTTAATAGGCTCATGAATGTTGGAGCCACTTTGTAGGTAACAGTAACACTGCCTTGATTCTAGTGGGCAGAAGCCTACAATATATATTCTCTATGTTACTTGGACTCGGGTAATCATGTCCGACACGGGTATGTGTCCAAATGCCCAACTCGGCTATTTTGTGAAAAAAATCCTTGATTTTGAACTAAAATTGAAGTGTCCAGTGTCATATCCGTGTCCAAGTGTTAAAGATCTGACATGGGTACTTGAGGTGAAATGAAGAGTTTGAGTAACATAGCATATTCTTCCCAGTTTTCTTTATTCAACAAAGGTGAAGCTCGGGTAATTGACCTTGAGAAAATCATGTAAAAACCTTTGGAGCTTGAAAGATAGAGACAAAGCAAGAAACGTAAGGAAAGTAATTTCACGGCAAACAGGTCCTCGAATTCTCCCATTGATAGGAAAGAAATTCATGATCAACAGCATGCTATGAACCCCAGAAAATTTAGGATCGGTGCTTTTGCATGCGATGAGAACACAACCCATCACAAACCTAAATAATCCTAAGGACCTCTAATTTTAAAATTGGAGTCAACATGTACACACCAAACCTTTCTCCCGCACAATTACAAAATTAATAGACGAAGACCTATTAACAAAAGACCTCCACAAAACCCATCCTTCAAAGCAAACCCACTAACAAGGAAGCCTATGTCTTTACCTACTACAAAGAGGACAACGTGTCCATTTTCTAGACACGAAACATTGGAGAAGAGCAGGGCATCTCTTCCTCCCACCACTCTATACCTAGAGTCTGAACCCAAATTTACTTCCTGCTTTACTCTTCCAGATTGGACAAGCCTACCTTGGCCATCCAACCACTAACCAAACAGGGACACACCACAAGGGAATTATAGAACCAACAATTCCAAAAATGAGACAACCTACCACAAAGCAGAATTTTAAACTAAAAATATACAAATCAGCTTCAAACACTACCTGAAACATACTTAACGTAAGGAAACTACCAAAGAACAAGGCACTAAATGCAACTAACATCGAAACTGACCCAAAATAAAGAGCTGAACTAGAGAAAAAGGAAGCAAAGGAGACTAATCAGAACACTACCGCCTCAAAGTTTGACTAATCAAAATTCCAACTCCGACCAATTGACTTTTGATTGACATTCACCAAAACTGCTAATAACTTGGCCCAAATATGCAGAAGTACTTATCTAAGTTGTCTTAAATATATTGAACAGGGGTAAGGCTTAGGAACAACCTATATTAGCACATCTATTATGTCCCTTTACGTGAAATTATAAGACATGTTGGGGAATTTCCTGATCATCTATGACTTGTTGCTCCTGAATTATACCACGCAAAAACAAATGTTTGATTATTACTAAGTTTACTAGGAACTTTTATATGATGTATGAATATGATTGAAAAGCAGTTTAATTTGTAGTATGTATGTAATTTGGGTCAGGTAACTTTAGGTTCTATATTTACAGGTTGAAAGTTAAGAAAAATCTTAATTGTGAGTCATGAGTGCTTTTAGATGCTCATATTAGATATTATCTATCAATGCTTTTGTATCTGCTTAATCATTTCTATTTGTGTTTGGTAATCGTCTTGATCATTCTGACCTTTTAAGTGACTTGGGGTGTTAATGATAGCAGCAAAAGTTTCTGATGTGGATTTAAACCCCTTAACTTAATTAAGAATCTAAAATCACACAGTAACACAAGCCCTTCGAATTCCCTAAGAAAATCGAACAATTTAAGAACAATGAACCGGATATGACTTTGAAAATGACTACTCCTGGAACGTTCTAGTTATCAAAACAGGTCCTTGAATTGAAAACTAGCAAAAGAATTTGTAAGCAATTAAGCAAAACAAACAATAATATTGTATTGAAATTTCTGGTTGTTAATTGTCTTGAAAACCCACGAAAAACAAGTATTTATAGACCTCTATGAGGTCTCCTAGTCCCCCTAGAAGTAGGAGATCTAACCTAGATAGGATTCCAATAATCCTACATAAGATAGAATACCAATCCCATTAGGAATAGGATTGCTAGGTATTTTATTCCTAATCAAACTCTAATTGAACTAACTAAAAACTAATAACCTTAGGAAGTTTATAGCAACTAAATAATAGAAATTTAATCTTATCCTAAGTGCTTAAACCAAGAAAAACCCTAAGTATAAAAAATCATCCATTTCATATCGCCGGCCGTTCGACCACCACACGCGTCGCCTCTTGCCTCACGTGCTGGCTCAGGTTGTAGCTGGGTTCAAGGTGGTTCCGGGAAGGTGGCGCGTGGCCCTTGGAGTGGCGCATGGCCTCCGTAATTGCCGTTGGAAGTAAATCGCTCCATTTCTTCTTCCTTGATGATCAAGCTTCCTTATTTCCCAATTGATCTATTGAACCTTTCCTTGTTTATTTCCTTGCTTAGGCAGCCTATAATGGAGCTATTTGGACCTTCTAAAAGTGTCTTGGATCCTTCAAAGGAATTAGCCTCTTGATTCACATCAGTTCTTAAATTGTTCGATTTTCTTAGGGAATTCGAAGGGCTTGTGTTACTTGTGTGATTTTAGATTCTTTATTAAGTTAAGGGGTTTTAATCCACATCAGTTTCCCAAGATGAAAGGGAAAGTTTAGTGATGAACAACTTGTTTGTTGCTTTTGTTTGAAGCTTGAAGCTCCTGCTCGTATGACAATCGAAGGCTACATGGCTGTCTCTAGTTTACATGTGAACTCCTTTCTTAATTATGTTGCTCTCATGTGAAACTGTGAACGTTGTTGCTGTATTATGCTAATAATAAAATTAATTAAAGCCAGAATTATTACTGCTAACCTGGTGCCTCACTTAACATATTTGGTGGATTTCAAGTCTACCACAGAGCAAATAGTCCATTTGCAGTAGTTTTGCTTTGTCAATTGTCATGCAAGATTATTCTAACAACTATATGGTGCAATGATAAATCTTTGATTCTTTTTTCATTGAAAGTTAAATTTCGAGTAAAAGAAATAATTAATACGAAGCAAATTTTTTTTCTCATTCAGGTTGATATGCGAGCCCGGATTCGAGGAAACAAGGGATATTAGGTAGTGGAGCTGTGTTGGCGTCTCCTTGGAGCTAAATGAAGTAAATGGCAGCAGAAAATCATCATATACCAAATTGAATAATGCAGCATAAGTTGATGGAAAATTTTGGGTTTCCTGGCATCTTTATCTAACGTCTGCCCTCATGTCTAACCGCATAACATGAGGTAGTTTTCTCATGAAGGGAGTATTGATAATATAGCTATATACAAGTCTTGTGTCAGAGACTTAATTGTCACGTTAATGTATGCGACACGTTCTCTACTAACCTTCTCGACTCTTCCTTTACAAAATTTGTATTTACTTCATTCTTTTGCATTGGCAAGGCAACTGGCATAGAGAAAAGGATATGTGATGGACCTGATGATGGTTGGAAGGCTACAAAAAAAAACTTTGACTTGAGAAATATAAGGAAATTGTTGTGCAATTGATATGATGACAACCTTGAAATGAAGATTTAGTACATTCAAGATGCTAAAATGTAACTGATTCTTTCTCCAAGGCCAACAACTATTCTTACTTAAAAGTTCTTCCTAATCTATAACTCCTTGAAAGAACCTTCAAGCTCTAACTAACTCTCAGTGAATTTCTTCACAAATTGAAAGAAATTCATCCATTTTTCAAAAATTCAACTAATGTATGATAACTTCAATGACTATGTTCTATGTATTCAATTTTGATTTTTTTCCTCCATTATTAGAAGACCTATTTTTTCTACTTTAATATATAATTCTCTGCTTAAATGAAAAAATTTACAGCAATAATCCCACCTATATGTTATCTTCTCAAAATAGTCCCAAATTTAAAAATTCTGAAAATAATCCTAATTTTTATGAGGTCTTTTATGAAAATAATATCTAACCTGTGTAACCAGTGAACATCAAATGTGTTTTCTTTTGATTGGTTTAGCCTTTTATTTTTGTTTTTTAGTTTAAAAAAAAATTACCATCCCACTTGTACACTCTTCTCCACGGGCCTTTCTCTCTTCCTCCAAAGTCCTGCTACCTTTTCTCTCTTCTCCTCCTCCCCGTCCAAAGCCCTGCCACCTTACCTTAAAAAAATGGCAATAAAGAAGATCAAAGTGAAGAAAGAAGCATGCATAATTAGCATGCATAAAAAAATGGCAATAAAGAAGATCAAAGGATTATTTTCGTCTTCCTCAACATTCTCAAACAACTTCCCCCATTTCTCCTCTTTATTTTTATTTATTTTTTAATTCTAACTTTATTTTAGTTCTATTATCTCTGTAATTTCTTAGGCACAATGTTGAAAATATATTTTCAAGCTATTTGGATTTTGTGAAAATTAAAATTCTAACGCTTTATTTGGATAGCAAATAAGAAAGGAATGGAAGGGGAGAGAAATAGGAGGAAGAGAAGGGGAAAGAAAGGGAGGGGGAGGTGAACTCTATTTTTCCTCCATATCTCTCCAATTTTGGAGGGATTATACTTATTAAAGAGGGGGAAAATGGATCCCTCCCTCTCTTTTCCTTCCTTATCTCAATCCTTTACCTAAACAAGAGAGTTTGTCCCCCTCCTTTTCTCTTCCCTTCTTTCCTTCCATTTCCTTCAATCCAAACAAGTGAAGGGATTAAAATTTTAGTTGATATTAGGATCAATTGTTAAAATTTCGACCATTGAAACCTAAATTCTCAGCTCGTTGTTTTATTCACTCTCTTTATAATTGTTCTCCAATATCGAATTGAAACCGAGAAAATTGGAGTGATAAGAATTGGAGCGAGAAAATTGGGTTGCTGAGTTGCCCAAATAAAGAAACCGAGAGAAAGAGACGAGTGGCAGAGAAGAAGAGGGTAAAAAGTGAGTCATGGCAGCCGATCGATCAGTGTTGTTCGAATGATATGATCTGGTGGGTCAAGGTTCGGTTTAAAAGGCTTGCTGCTTCTATATCACTGGAGGTTGCTTTAGATATTAGGCCCATTGGAGGTCGTGGTAGGAGAATGGTGCCCATGGTGGAGGATGGATGGATGAATTAATTAAAATTACCTGCTAATGGGACTATTTTAGGAAGACACTAGTAAAAGTTGGGATTATTTTCAAAATTTTAAAACTGAGACCATTTTGAGAATATAGCATAAAGGTGGGATTATTGTTGTAAATTTTTCCTAATTAAATAGTATTTAAGCTCAAAGTTCAAATTTAACGAATTTCTACATGACTATATAAATCAACATAGTTGGTCAAATAGAAAAACGTAAATAGTGCAAATTTTCAAACGTTGCAACTAAAAGAAAACAGAGGAAGTACTTCATATATGGTGATTGCAATGCATGGTTTTACCAAATTTTATAAAAAATTACAGCAATTTAAAAGTTATAAATTAAGCATCATTTAAAAACATGTCAACATTTAAAAACTAATCTGCATCATTTAAAAACTAATGTCATCATTTAAATTGTTGTTAAATATATACTCCATATTAACGAGAAAATACAAGTTGATATCCAATATCAACATAACTTGTTAATATCAAGGGTTTTTTTGGTAAATTTTTAAGCAAATACCCCCTTTATCTCTCCTCTATCACCACTGAACCACCACTGGCACCACCTTCTTACTACCGCACCACCTCTAACACCATCATCCGACCATCGCACGACCACTAGCACGACCATCGTACGACCACTACCACCACCAATCGACCACTTCCACCACCAATTGACCACTAGTCAGCCATTAGTACCACTAGACCACCGTCACACCTCCGCGAGCACCACCCTTTCCCAAAGGGGTTAATATGGGCCCTCTTTACATATGTCCCAGTAGGGTGTCTTTTGTTTGGCCAGCCGGTTTTGACTCGCGATGGTGGTTGAATGGTCGGCAAGGCCATGCGAGGGGAGGAGAGAGAAGGAATAGTGGCCACGGGAGGGGAGGAGAGACAAAATTGAGTGGCCATGGGAGGGGATGGTCGACAAGAACATAGGAGAGGGGGGGGGGGGCGAGAAGTGCTTTTATTTTCCAAAATGCCACTATATTAATAAGAGGTGCTAATATAGGATATTAATGAGGACTAGCTCCATATTAACTAATAGTCCGTGCGATTTATCAACCAAAATTGCTTTCTTAAGTGAACAGTAGTTCCATATCATAGCTAAAATTTATCCCAACGCAAAAGTGTAATTAAGTTTTACCATCATTATTAACTTAAATAGTTTTTACAATTTTCATCATAAATTTAATTAGAAAATCAAAATTTGTACTAATGATTGTAGTACCGTACTGCAGACACGTGAAAGCACCTTTCGCTTTTCCAAAAGCAAAACCAATCATTCAACGGAGTAGTTTCGTACTTAGTTCTCAAACTAGCTTCAAATAACATTCATCAAAGTAAAAATCTAAAATTTATACTCAAATTACCCCAAAAAAAAAAAGAGAGAAAATAAAAAACCATGAAACCTCTTTTGTGTTCTTCGTCATTTCCTTTCTATCCTTCTCAAATTTGATATCAGTAGCCAAATCCAGCTCCCCAACTAATCATGATGCATCTTTTAAAGGTATTTGCAAATTTTTTTTTTATTTTTTTTTTTAAATATAATTATTTTTGTAAATCTTTGCAGTTTATTCGGTATCGTGTGTAGGATCTAATTTGCGAATTGTTGTGGCATTGCTTATAATTAATAATTATGCTCATTAACTTTAGTAATAATGTTTAAAAATATTCATTTGATTAATATTTAAGACGGTAAAATCATATTTAAAGATTCTTGATCATATATAGTTCATCTTCTCAATCGAGTCATTTTTTGAAGTGAAGTATCCTATAATTATCTTATATCATACATGGTAGAATACAAAAATGAACATGTAATGAAAAGTCAAAACTCTTACTACATGCTTTAATCTGTTAACACATCTACTAGTATGAATATTAAATTGGTGAAAGTTGTCTGTCTTTGATGATTAATTTATAATTTATTGATTTTATACCAATAAAAAGATAACTTTATGAATATATATATATATATATATATATATATATATATATATATATATATATTTTTGGAAAGGACTTTATGAATTTATATTGGTAAAGGTTGAGAACTAATTTACTTGGTATATGTTACAGAAGACACAATAGTAAATAAGATGTCATGCAATGGACAACAACTCTCTTCAATTGAAAATGGTCTCAAATGTAACAAAGTTACAAATAATAACGTTGATTGGGAAAATCATGCCATCCATGCCTACCGGAGGCAGGGTGGTCGTTGCGGCAGAGGCGCTGGTAATCTAAATAATCATGCTCCTACAACTCGTAAAAGCGATGCACCATGGCTTGTCAACAATTGTTTTATCTTTGCCTATGTTACCTTTGCCTGCCTTCTTTTTATGATTTAATTATCAACTACTCCGTAATGTGTACTTGCTATAATATTTAGGCAAGTTGCCAAACTGTAACAGCTTAAGACTCTTCTGTTTTTTCATACAATTTTTTCACAATTTTTTTTTTTTTAAATGGGTGTTGATTACATACATTTAGCACTTGTATTTGTATTTAAAATTTGCAATATTAATCTTTAGCCAATAAAAATGATACTTTTCATGTTGTAAGAAGCTTATTATTCCTTGTGCAGTTTTCCTTACAGTATTTTTTTTTAAACACGTTACTCCCTCCATGTTTTAATAAACACTCCGTATTACACTTTAATCGGCACATAGTTTAAGGCAATTTAATTGACTTAAATAAAATAAGAGGTAAGTTGAGTAGTTGAAATATTTGTAAAAGAAAGACAATGGGGTTAATATTTTATTGAAAAGTAATAAATGTGAGAGGAAAAAAATAATTAAAAAGTAATAGTGTGTTTGGGTGGGGACTATGAAAGGAGAAAGATATAATATAAAAATATAGCTTTTAGCAAAAACAAAAAAGAGAAGTATAACACTTATTAAAACAACCGCATTCGGTAAGTGTAAAACTTATTAAAACACAGAGGGAGTACAAGACTTTGTTTAGGGTGTGTTCTATTCACCTGATTTTTACTTATCTGAACTTATCTTATCTTATATGAATTTACCTGAACTTATCTGAACCTATTAGTGATATGAAACAACCAAGAAAAGAGGGGAAAATCAACTATCAATAATTTCAAAGCAACAACACAAGATAAACCTATCTCAAAAATCACCAAGATCTATGAAATAAGGGTTCTTAATCAAAGCCAATACCAAATAAAGCTAGGATTAAGATGTAATCACAAAGATTACAAAGAAGAAATCACAAAGATAGCAAATAATCACAATGATTATGGGTAGAGAGAGAAAATATCATTGATTTCAAAATTAAGCAAAAGTTCCTCTAACCAATCATAAGATTAACCCTATATATAGGGCTTTACGGTCGCTCTGCATGAACAAAGCAGTCTCTCCAAAGCTTCTGCCAAAAATCCCAATACCGGATAGAGCAATTGCTGCAAGGGATGGAGCGGTCACTCCAATGGTCGGAGCGGTCGCTTCAGCGGTTCTGTCTAGATAGCTCGATTTCAAACGCTCATAACTTTTTCATTTCTTGCTTAATTTGGGCATGTGACCTGTCGTTGGAAAGCTCTTGGACTCTACTTTCATCTCCAATTTGAATCACCTGAAATTTTTTTGTAACGAAGAAGATATGGTTGATTGAAGTAGTTAAGTAACGCATTGATAAGTTTCTCTCTTGGCTAACACATGGAATCCTTGGAGCTTTATTCTAAACAAACAAAAGTTATTTGAGTTTGATAATGGTCAACCTCGAGAGGTGGCCACCAAGGACGTGTCATAACACGTGACACTTCTTGAACTTCCTCCACCAAGTTCCATGCACCCGTATCAAACCCCTCCCCTTCAAAAGGAATTACCCTCAATTCTGGATCATTATCACCAACATCTTCCTCAAAAAGAAAAGGAGCAAGATCACCAACATTAAAGGTAGCATGAAATCCATAGTCTCCCGGAAGTTTGAGCGTGTAAGCATTGGGTCCAACCCTCTCCACAACTTTAAAGGGGCCTTCGGATCTTGGCATGAGCTTGTTATTTCTCGAAGCCGGAAATCTTTCTTTCCGAAGATGGAGCCATACAAGATCTCCTACATTGAATTCCCTTGGCTTCTTGAATTTGTTTGCTCTTGCCTTATAACTCTCATTTGCTTTCTCAATCCTCTTCTTGACATCTTTATGAAGCTTTTTCATCATTTCAACTCTATCTTTTGCCTCAAAACTCAACTCATCTTGAGGAATACTTAGCAACACGTCAAGTGGTAAGTGGGGATTGAAGCCATACACTACTTCAAATGGTGTTTTCCTAGTAGCTATGCAATGAGAGCGTTTTTAAGCAAATTCAACTTGAGGAAGTTTAACATCCCAATCTTTCATGTGCTTGCTAATGATAGCTGGACATGGTCCGATTAGTCACCTCCGTTTGCCCATCGGTTTGAGGGTGACTAGAAGTACTAAACAAGAGCTTGGTTCCTACCACCTTCCACAAGGTCTTCCAAAAGTATATCAAGAACTTAGGATCTTTATCTGACACAATGCTTTTTGGAATGCCATGAAGCTTCACCACTTCTCTAAAGAATAAGGTAGCCACATGAGAAGCATCATTGATCTTGTGACAAGGAATGAAATAAGCCATCTTGCTAAAATCGTCCACCACAACAAGCACGGAATTATTTTGTCTTGGAGTGTGAGGGAGAGTAACCACAAAATCCATACTAAGATCATCCCATGGGTGACTAGGAACCAAAAGAGGATAGTAGAGTCCCTCATGGAATTGACTCTTAGTCTTATGACAAGCCCCACAACGAGCTATTACATCTTGCACATCGCCAAACATTTTAGGCCAATAAAAATGTTCCCGAAGGATATTATATGTTTTTTGCAACCCCAAAGTTTCCGGCTAGGCCTCGTTAATGAGCTTCTTTCACAAGTAGCTTTTGATGAGAACATTTTGGAACACAAAGCTTGTTTCCCTTGAAAAGGAAATCTTCTTGCATCATGAAAGAGCCATTGATCCCGTTCTCATACTTCTTCATCAACTCACCAAAATCCTCATCATCACCATACAACTCTTTGAGTAACTCAAACCCCAAAAACATCGCATCGAGAATAATGATCATACAATGCCTCCTAGAAAGAGCATTGGCCACTACATTGCCCTTCCCTTCTTTGTACTTAGAAGAGAAGGTGAAAGATTGGAGAAATTCAACCCATTTGGCATGTCTTGCATTGAGTTTATGAGAACCATTAATGTACTTGAGAGATTCATGATCGGAATGTAGTACAAATGGTCTAGGCCTCATGTAATGTGACTAATGATTAAGAGCCCTCACAATTGCATAGAACTCCTTGTCATAAGTACTATATCTTGTTCTTGTCCCACCAAGATGAAAGGATTGGTGTCTTTCGAACAAGTGTATTATTCCGATAGAGGGTTCAGAATTAATTACGGAGTTAATTATTCAGTGAAGTCGAGTGATCGGAAAGTCAGGCTAGAGACCATCTCCGATCAGTGAGATTAATCATATTAATATCACAACTTTCCTTCTACTGAACCCAATGGGTCACACCCAAGCGTGCATTCAAACTAAGGTGACGAATTAAGCCGAAGGCCTTAATACGTCAAACAAGAGGATTCATACTCAGACGTCGAATTCCGAGCTTAGAGCGTCGAAGTCGAACGTCAAACGTCGAGTCGAATCTAGGAATCGACGAGACGAGTAAATAAGTCAAACAACACGTCACAAGTCAAAACCCTGAGCCGTAGCCTCACAATATGTTATTTGGATGGTATACGACAAGAGGGGGGTGAATTGTAGTATGTTCCTAGTGCCTAATTTTCGCAGAATATAAAACAGTTAAAGTTAGGAACTTAAACAATGCAAAGCGAATTTTACGAGGAAACCATCTAGGGCCTAACTGGAAGTAAAACCTCGACCCTCCAAGGGATTTCAAACTAAACCAATCCACTATAATAGGCCAAACACTCCTAGTTACAACCTATTACAAACAGACCTTTCTCACAAGTTCCTGACTGAACTTGCTACTCTATAGGATCCTATCCTACCCAACCTAAATCCCGGACTTAGATTCTACTCAGTACTCCAAGATTACTATTCACTTGGCCTCTCACTAGAAGCTCACTCGGCTTCACACAAGAAGCTCACACTT
Organism: Chenopodium quinoa; assembly: GCF_001683475.1. Lineage (NCBI taxonomy): Eukaryota > Viridiplantae > Streptophyta > Magnoliopsida > Caryophyllales > Amaranthaceae > Chenopodium > Chenopodium quinoa. The sequence goes on from NW_018744093.1 coordinate 3,719,330, forward strand.
TGCGCTGTTACAGTTATAATAACAAGAATCCTCACGAACTTTCACACCCCAATACATAAAACACTTAAAACCCTTTTTCCCTTTACAAGATCTCAAAGAATAACTCTAAATACATATATATGAATAAAGAGATAAAACTAATATGCTGGACACTCAAGATCTGTCTGGAACTGACTGGATGAACTGAAACCAAACCTTGACCGGAACTTTGACCTGGAGGACTGACTTAGCTTCGTGGTGAAGGATTAAACCATTAAACACGACCACTGCATGCACTTTGTCAGCCTCAACTTTGAATGAATACATATGAGCATATTTATAGTACACCCAAATCATTCTTTTCGTAAAAGACAAGTTTTATCAAAAGATATATTTCAAAGATATTTTCCAAAAATAAGTTTTCCAAAAATATATCTTTTTGTTAAGAATATATTCTGTCAATAATAATAAGATATACATACCATAAAATCAGGTTTTATTTAAAACTTATATTTTAGTTAAAATATATCTTTTTGTTAAGAATAAATTCTTTCAATAATAATAAGATATACTTACCATAAAGTCAGATTTTATTTAAAACTTATTTTAGCTGAAAATACTTTCCAAAAATAAACTTATCTTTTTCCAAAAGGAATTTATTAGAAAATAAATATATTTATTCAGTAAAACCAAATCCCTAACAGATATGCACGTATTAGGTAAATATATATATCATTAAAACCGAATTTTAACGACGTGCCGACTTAAGTTCCTAGTAGGTTCTAGAACTCTAACAGTCTCTGATTTCTCGACAAGTCAGTAACTATAATTTCATTGACTACCTGGAGTTGACCTTGGTTCTATATAAACTTGTTCTAGGCTGACTTTTATGTCCAACATACTTACATGAATCCTAGAGCAATATACTTCTATTTCTCCGTCTTCATGTTGCTTCTCCGAAACTCTTGTTCTGGAATCCTATAGTCTTGATGTATTCTGGATCACGGGGCAATGTTCCACTTCTGGAACCACAAACCAAGTTCCTAACTGGAACTTACTGTCACTCTTCTTCATTCCCTGCTAGAACTCGTAGACCAAATTCATCTGGAACTTGCTGTCATCTTCGCAGTCCAAGCTTTACTCTTTAGCTTGTTATCATGCTTCTATTAGGAAGCTCCTTATGTGTACCTATTAGGGAACACCTCATGTACCTGTTAGGGAACATGCTCCGGCTCTCGTTGGACAGCCTGCCGAAAGTTTCTTCTGGATCTCGTTGGAGAATACCTTCAGGTTCCTTCGTGGTTTGGTTCTCGTGGGAGAACCTGCTTTAGGTTCATTCATTCTCTCTTTCCTCTTGAAGTCTTCTATGTTCCAACCCATTGACTTCACCTAAGTTAGTTCTTGTCTTCACATAAACACTTAAGAGAACATTAGATTGAAACTTGTTTGTCATAAACAAACTTCAAGTGAGAGAACTAATTAAACTTAAAGCCTATGTAAATACTCCCACACATATACGACTCATGTATGCATAGGGTACTTACCTCATGAAGATAACATGTGTAAAAACCTAATTACATAGTTACCTTCATGGTTCCTTCACCATCATCATGCTTATCAAGCATCACTCATCATTGCTCTTGTTCCTTCTATTGCTTATCATATATTGCTCAGGTTCCTTATATATATACTTTGTCATTGCTCAGGTTCCTTGTACCCTGTTCCAAGCATAACTTGATCTTTCTATGCACAAATTAACAAACACATTAGATTGATAATCATCATTAGTTTACAATCATCAAAACCTAATTACTCAACGCAATAGCCTAACGAAGTGCTAGCCATGCGAGGGTTAGGCTCGTGGGAGTTGGGCCATCGCATGGCCTAGCAGCCGGGCAAGCATTGCTGCTGAGAGAGCATGCTTGCGGGGGTGGCAGCGCTGCTAGCACAAGCCCGCAAGCGAGCTCGCACAAGCAGCAACGCAGCAGCATGCTGACGTGCTGACGCGTACCCACCCAGCCCACTAGCCAACAGCGAGCAATGCCCGCATGGGCTTGCTGCGGCTAGCAGGCCTAGCCGAGGCACAAGGCTGCCACCTTGGCAAGCCTTGTTGCCCTAGGCCTTGATCGGTCATATGTGATTGTGATTGGTGAAGATTTTGGCTTGGGGAGCAAGGAGACCATGTGGTCCTCCTTGTGGTCCTCACCTAACCACTCCCATGTGATTGCCACTTGTTGCTTGACTATTTATTCTAACTATTTAATTTATCTTAGAATTAAATTAAATACTAGCTTTTCTCAACTTTGGAAAAGTCCCACATTGATCGGAAATCAAGGGGATGGAGATGCTTCTCCTATAAATACCCAAGGCCTCCCTTGGGAATTCTTTGCAAGAGTTGAACTCTATAAAAGGCATCTCCATTGAGAAAACCTTATAAAGAGATCCTCTTTTTAAGTAGTGTTAATATTGTCCTAGCCGGTAATATAAGCCAAGTTTGGGCGCGTGGGTGGACTACGTTGGAGGGGTCACGTTTGAGGCTCTTTCTCCGTTTGTGACTTCACGTTCGTGCTAAGTGGAAAACACACATCAAGGGTATGATCGTTTTTTCTTATCTCTCTCTCTCTCTCTCTCTCTCCCTCTTATTATGTGTTTATTATATGTTTTATTTAATGCATGTTTAGTTGCTTTAATTTATGCACGGATATTTGAGCGGGTTTTGATTCCGCGTGGTGTTAGACACCGTAAAACCCAACAGCGGTATCACGAGACGCGTGTATTTAATTATTGTGACTAATAATTAATTAAGGTGATTTAAATGGATTTGAATTTCTAGTTTAGCTTCCTAATTAGATTAGGACCTCGTTTTAATTAGATTAAACTCGTATTTATGCTAATTTTGGATTACGAACTCCGATTTGACTCAAAAATAGTGAATTTTGGGTAGAATTGACGTTTTAAATCAGAATTTACCCACTTGCTTTGTGTTTAAAACTGGCCTTCCAGAAGCCAAAATCCACCCAAAAAGTGGTTTTTTGAGGGGTTTTTCATTTTTAACGAAAAAATTTAAATCTCTAAACCTTGATTAATTATGGCATGCAATTGTTGGATTTTTTGTTTAATTATACCAATAATCTTTTGCAATTTTAACCCTCATTAAGCATGTTTACGAAGTTATAATTGGTGCTTAATTTGGTTAGCTCTTATTTTCACATAAACTTGCAATTTCACTTTTTTGCAAATTAATTGCTTGGAGTGTGAATGTTTATGGTGAAAATGTATTTTGAAGCCCCTAAAATGTTAAAGATTCAAGCTTTAATTGTTTATTTGGTTGGATCTTAACTTTCTAAAATCCATAATGAACAAATTTTTGGTTTTAATCATTTTTGAGTTGATTAAAATCTTAAAATGTTCAAGCTTGTGCTTGAAATATTATTGTTCTTCATATTAGAAGATTACAATATTCAAATGTGCACAAGTGAGTGTTGGATAAATTTTTCATTGGATGAATGATTTTTTATTCAACTATTTTTTGTCAAATCTCATCATTAATTTATGTTGGTTAAATTAATTGTGAGAATAGCCCTCAATTTTGTTGCATCAAGTTGAGCCAAAAATAATTTGAAGAATGGTTCTTGAATTAATTTTGGTTTGTGCACTAAAATTGAATTTAATTAATTTAGACTTGTTTTATTTTCAATATTGCTCAAATATTAGTTCTAAAATAGATTTAGAACTAATTTAAAGACATACACAAAATCGGAATTTAATTTCAAAGCATGGGCATAAAAATCGAAGCTTCAAGCTTCGAAGCACCAACTCGGTTAGCTGGGCTGCTTGCATAGCCCACATGTGGCTGCCAAGGTAGTGCGTGCGAGTGTATGCAAGTGTGTGCAAGCGTAAATGTGTGAGGGCTGCCATGTGCATGCCACAAGGGCAGGGGCTGCAGGCAACACCCAGCCTAAGCGCCATCAAGGCTGCTTGACTAGGCAGCCTAGCAGCACCCAGCCCTCGGCTTGGGAGGCTAGGCTTTGATCTAGGCTTGCGATTTTGCGATGTTGTTTAAAACGAGGCTGGGCCTCGGTTTTTCACATACTTGTTAATAAGTTGGCAAAATTTTTGGTTAATCGGCTTAATTATTTTAATTGGATTAATTTTAATTAAGTTGTATGTGGAATTTAGTGGGAGCTTCATTAATCGCTTAAGCTATTATTATTGTGTTAATTCACATAATCGGATAACAACTTTGACTAGTTTTAATTAGGCGCGTTAATTAGATTAACCACCTAAGTTAGTAACTAGTTTTGCGCTTGTTTTGCATTGTTGCTTGAATTATTTGTACAATGCATGGGCCATTCACGTTAGTGAATGGATGAATGGAATAGATATTCTAATGCAGGTTTTACAAAATAGCAACTAGTGGGGCCCGACTAGGATAGTAAATACGGACTGCGTTCTGTTTTTTATTTTTGTAAATCTAAATACGGACTGAGTGCCGTTAAGTTTTTTTGTACTTTAATTATTTAGATTAGTCCTAACTTTCTAGTAGTTGCATAATTGGTGGTGATGTCTCGAAGACGGCGTTTAGAAGAAGACGAAGCCAAGAAGATGCAATGAAGGCCCTTGAAGATTTGAAGATTCAAGTTTCAAGGGGTCATGCTAGTTGCCAAATTCATCTCTATTTATGCCCTATATATTTTCCTTACATATAATTGCGATATTAGATGCATGTTTAGGATTTTGAATGTTGAATGATTAGTTTAATTCACTTAAATAAACCAACATAGAAACCCTAATCCTAAAGAATATTGAGTTAAATCTGTCATTTCACAATGACACTTACGGAACTAATGAGAATAGTAATAGGCTATGCCAAAGCAAGACATTACTACTTTCCTAGGGAAGTAAGGTATGTTGGTGTGCTTGCCAAAGCAAGGCATCATATACACCTTAGTTTTGGTTAAACTCAACGATATCAGTGAATAGTCCTTAGATGTCATGGCAATGGAGATAAACGTCAAAAAAGCATTAGATGCGACGTTTTATCGAACCAAGAGTAGCTTAGAGTTATTAGCAATTAGATTTCTTACCTTAAAATATTAAGTGTTAAGACAAGCCAAAGCATGCTTAATCACTTTTTTGATTTTTGGGGTCTTGGAATTGTTTTATTCTCGCCTAATGAATAGAATATTAATAATTTAATTGAAATTGCTAGTTTGCATGTATTTCAATGCTTATTATGTTATCTTGATAAATGGTTATACTTTGCAGAATTCTAAATCAAATTATAATATTTCCAACGATTAGTTAAAGGAAATCTTTTGAGAATGGTTCTCAAGGAAAGAAAAGACATTTCTAAAATACAACTTCTCATAAATGAATTTTATGGCTAAGTCCGAAAGGATGGTTGGTCATCATGTATTAAAAATACTAGGTAGTTTTGATAAACATGAAGTATTGAGTTGAAAACTCAATTTGTCAAAGAATGACAACCAACATATCTTTTCGCTTCATACACTAATGAGTAAGACTCATTGATGTAGTAATTCAAGTACGAATTAAAGGGAAAGATGGAACTTTGTTTTACGACGCATTAGATGTTTAATTACGCCTAACAAAGTATAAAAGTCAAAACACATAAAGAAATGGTTCTTAAAAGTTATGAGATGATGTATGATAAGAAATATAGGAAACAAGGAACATTGGAAAGGAATATGAGATTCCAATTCTACCTAAGAGTTCATGTTATCGTAGTTAAACTTAGCAACTCATTTTCTTCACAAGTATCGAATACTACTTAAGTACTTTTATAGTGACCTCAAACCAAATGAAGTTAAGCCAAGTTATTGACTTACAAGCTTGGAATGAAGCAAGTGGTGCTACATCAGTTGTAAGGTTATTAGCTTTGTTTAAAGACCTTTTAAAGCTAAGGCTGGAACAAATAATGGTTATTGTGTTTCATAATCAGCAAACGATCCGTTAACACACGGAAAGACTCACATTCAAAGTAAAAGAGCAATAGTTGCTGGTTTTATTTGAATGCCATGGTTGTCTAAGCTATGAGTCAAGGATACTTGATTATGAATAAACATTTCTCTAACATGAAAACTCACAAGGTTCAAGCATGGACATGATTTGTGTTCCAAACATCTTTAGCAATGTCACATTGACAAGAACGTATTCAAGGTTCTATCAGATAGACTCTTGATAGTTGATCGATTCAGAATCGTTCTAAGGCAAGCAAGTCTTACTTGTTGAAATCGACAAAGAAAGGAGCTATTGTGCTTGGTATAGACAATTAACTTCGAAAGCTAAAGAGAATTCCATTACTTCAACGTTTTCACAAGAATTTGAAAGAATATGGCTTAACAAACTGTATCTTGAATAGCTCAAAAGTTCAGTGAAGTATAGAATCGAATTGGCAAGATATTAAAATGTCTAGATTAGATCGAGCGATGTTTGCTTGAACCAAGAGTGATCATATCAAGGTTATGAAATTGGAATTTCATAATTAGCTCCACAAAGAATATAGTATGTCTTGACGGAGACCTCGATGCCAGTTGGAAATGACTCAAATGAGGATGGATCACATCCCTTCCTATAAAGTTCTTAAATATTTGCACAAATGACTAGCGTTACACTAAATAAAATTGTCGAAGCTAAGAAAGGACACCATATACAGTTATGGATAGAAATAGTTTCTAGCGTCTTTTCAAGTATATGTTTAGGGCTCTTAGCCTCAGTGGGAGCTAAGTGGCTCAATAAGGGCTAAGATAGCTCAAGTGGGAGCTAATTGTTTGTTTCACAACAAAATTTTACCCAAAGACAATATACATATCTCTTTGTAAGCATTCAAGTGAGACTACGGGCATTACTTCCACAACCTAATTGAGAACATAGTATTTGTTGCTCTAAGTGGTGTCTTTCTAGAAAGTAACACATTTCCAAAACGACAAGTGGGAGGAAAATGAACTCGATGACCATCGAGATTAGCAACAAACTAAAACTGAGAATCTCGGAAGACTTTAGAAGGGCTTCATGAGAATGATTGATCAAGAATACTCAAAGGAATTTACAAGTGCCTTAAAAGAGATCACAAAACTTTAGAAGTGTTGGAGTAAGATCAATATAATCAAGGGGCTTTAAAAGAACCTTGAAACTCAGTGTTTGATGTAATTACTCCGTATAGGTATAGAATTCACCAAAGGCTTGGATTGAATCTTATAATTTCTATTAAGTTAGAAATAAACCTAAGACTTACAAGCATACTATTTACTATTGGATGGTAAGGGAATAATATCTTGTAAACTAGCTACGACAAATCCAAATTCCGAATAATGGTTAGAGGCCATAACATCCGAAATAGACTCCATGTTTGAAACTTGATTAATTTGCATGAAGGGTAAATACTTATCAATCGCAAATAAGTTTTCAAGGAGAAAACTAACAAATATGGAAATGTATATGCATACATAGCTAGGTTGGTTGAAAAGGTTACAATTAAATTCACGGCGTTGATTTAATAAAACCTACTCACGAATCGGAATGCTTAAGTCTTTTCGTGATTATTCTAGCAAAAGTGCGCATATGAAATATGTTAAAATAGATATCGAAACCGCCTTCCTAAAAATGGGATTTTGGAAGAGACTATGGATATAGTGTAAGGGTTTTGTAAATTTAAATAATGCTAGATTTGAAAGCAAGCTCAAGAAATCCATTAGTGGATTGAGGGAAGCATGTAGGAATTGGAATGGGTTTCTTATAAAGTTAATATAAGGTTTGGCTTGTTGAGAAACATGGAAATTCTTTAGTAGGAGCAAAAGTCAATTTTGTAAGGTCTAATGAGAAGTTTACGAACTCTATTGTAAAATAACTATCAAATGCTAAATGCTTAGATTTGAAAGAATTTTTCAATGATGGACCAAGCTAAAGGCAATACTTAGTACATAGTGGGAATTAAGATCTATTGGATAGACTTAATAAAATGTTTGAACGAGTAAAGGAATTTACCTTGTTAAAAATAAAGGACTTGAAAAGGCTTTCGACCCATATGCATAAAACTAATCAAATGTTTTGAACTAAGTACAAGCTAGGCAAATACTAAGTCAAACAAGAAAGACTCTAGTAGAGACTTTCAACCGTATCATATAGCAAACAGTTTAGCAAGACTCGGTGAAAGTGGATGAGCTAAAAGTCACATGAATGAGATGAAATTGGGAATATTTTAGCAATTGAATCCATCATGTATGCTACAATATGGAATCGTCACATGACCTGCATGCTTAGAGCATGACAAGTATAAAATACCAATCGACTTGAATCTAAGCAATGGATCTTTAAATTATGATCAAGAACGTCCAAAGTACTTGGTTAAGTAAAAGGATGAGTTCTTGATGGATGGAAACAAATATAATTTGAGTATTAATGTTGCAAGCACAACCTTAGCAAGGATTAGATCCTTGATGAGGAAGCCAATTATAAGCACGAGGTTAAGATGCGTCGTGGCTTAAGAATGGAAACATGAACTTATGTCCATATATATTGTGAGGAAATTTAAGCTAAATTTCTATAATCACAAATGATTAGGGTATCCAAGTCATTGTGAGCCAGTTGGAGTAAATCCAAACAAAGCATCATTAGGAAATCTACTAAAGTATATGTTGAGAACATTGCCGCCTTAAAGGAAATAATAAGGAAGCTGTTAAATGGATAGTTCGTTGTTGAACTTTCATGATTATAGGTTGCCAAGTTGAAGGTCTCAAATCATGAAAATGAGTGGGAGCCATCACTTGGGCAATAAATCCTAGATCACATGTAATCCATAACACACTCAAATTTTTATCATCTTATTATGAAAGTGTTCGATAATGAAGATGCTAAGATTTGCAAAGTAATGATAACTAAACCTATGAAATAAGTGAACCACAACATTCACAATTGCATAAAAGAAATCAAGCATATTAGATATGGGTATGATTTCTATAAATTTTTTGTAAAGAGTATCGCTCTTAAAACATTTGGGGAAAACCATTTATCATAAGATGAAACGTTGAAAAGTTTCATAGTGGAATAAAATTGTTTTTACTAATAATTCCACAAACTATTTAATTGTGGTTTAGAATTAAATAATGAGTCCATTCAATTTGACGACATTCAAAATAGGGTATCAAGACAAGTCTTGGATAAGGAAACACCTATTAAGTGAACATTGAATGTCATATCAAAATTTATCCCTAATCGAGGTTATTTGAAAGCTGGACGACTAATGAAAGCATGAGATTAGTATGTAGTATGATTTATAGCACTGTTTCTTGTGCTACAAGGATAAGAATGTCATAAATCATTTAAACAGGTATCAGTTTTTGGAACTATACCGGATCGACCTATGAGAATACTTTAAGAGATTTAACGATCATCATAAGTATATTACTCATTATGGTTATCGGAACCTCTTTCCTCGACCATGAGTATTGTTAGTTCTCTTGTTTGAGTACTAGTCCGCTTTGATGTTGTCAAACGTCTGCTGTACAAGGGGATTATAAAGGCAACACTCGGGCGGCTTGGGCCTCTTAGTAAGGGAAGTTGACAAAGCAAGACTGGGAATGTCCCCTTATTAACAGTAGGGAACATGTCTTTGTTGTTTACAAGGCCTCTCGAAGAGCGAGACTGTAAAAATGCATTGCGTGCTCAGATGGATTTTAGAAATCATTTGCTTATTGACAGTCGAACTTGGAAATCGAGAAACACTTCTTGACGTAATAAGGACGACGAAGAATCTTACCTTATAGTTCATGAAGAGGCATTAAGTGACATAGGAAATAGGCTATACACAATCAGTATACTTGTCCGGAAGGACAAGTGGGAGATTGAAAGGATTGGTGTCCTTCGAACAAGTGTATTATTCCGGTAAAGGGTTCAGAATTAATTACGGAGTTAATTATTCAGTGAAGTCGAGTAATCGGAATATCGGGCTAAAGGTCATCTCCGATCAGTGAGATTAGTCATATGAATATAACAACTTTCCTTCTACTGAACCCAACGGGTCACACCCAAGCGTGCATTCCAACTAAGGTGACGAATTAAGCCGAAGGCCTTAATACGTCAAATAAGAGGATTCATACTCAGACGTCGGATTCCGAGCTTAGAGCGTCGAAGTTGAACGTCAAACGTCGAGTTGAATCTAGGAATCGACGAGACGAGCAAATAAGTCAAAAACAACGTCACAAGTCAAAACCCCAAGCCGTAGCCTCACAATGGCCTAACAAAGTGCTAGCCATGCGAGGGCTAGGCTCGTGGGAGTTGGGCCATCGCATGGCCTAGTAGTCGAGCAAGCGTGTTAGGCATGCTGGCCATGCGAGGCAAACATCGCTGTTATGAGAGCATGCTTACGGGGCTGGCAGCACTGCTAGCACAAGCCCGCACAAGCAGCAAGCTGCAGCGTAGCAGCTAGCAGCATGCTAGCGTGCTGACGTGCACCAGCCCAGCCCACTGGCCAGCAGCGAGTAATGCCCGCATGGGTTTGCTGCGGCTAGCAGGCCCAGGCGAGGCTCAAGGCGGCCACCTTGGTAAGCCTTGTTGCCCAAGGCCTTGACCGGTCATGTGTGATTGTGATTGGTGGAGATTTCGGCTTGATGAGCAAGGAGACCATGTGGTGCTCCTTGTGGTCCTCACCTAACCATTACCATGTGATTTCCACTTGTTGCTTGACTATTTGTTCTAGCTATTTAATTTATTTTAGAAAAAAATTAAATACTAGCTTTTCTCAACTTTGCAAAAGTCCCACATTGATTGGAAATCAAGGGGATGGAGATGCTTCTCCTATAAATATCCAAGGCCTCCCTTGGGGATTAGAGTTGAACTATATCAAAGGCATCTCCATTGAGAAAACCTTATACAGAGATCCTCTTGTTTAGTAGTGTTAATATTGCCATAGTCGGTAATATTAGCCAAGTTTGGGCGCGTGGGTGAACTACGTTGGAGGGGTCGCGCTTGAGGCTTTTTCTCTGTGCTAAGTGGAAAACACGCATCAAGGGTTTTATCGTCTTTTCTTATCTTTCTCTTTCCCTCTTATTATATTTTTATTGTATGTTTTATTTAATGCATCTTTAGTTGCTTTAATTTATGCACGGATCTTTAGGCGGGTTTTGTTTCCGCGCGGTGTTGGACACCACAAAACCCAACACAAGCTTCTCACTAAAATAGGCAACCGATCTCACTCCTTGAATAAAGTACCGCCCCAACTCCAACTCCACTAGCATTACATTCAACCTCAAAGGGTTGGTCAAAATTTGGAAGACCTAAGATTGGAGCCTCACACTACTTCTTCTTGAGAGTGTCAAAAGCCTTTTGAGCCGATGGTGTCCACTCAAAAGTTCCCTAGCTTTTTCATGCATTCGATGGCCGAAGCCAAAATAGTGCTAAAATTCTTCACAAATCTTCGATAGAAAGAAGCTAGGCCGTGGAAACTTCTAACTTGGGTGAGAATAGTAGGAGAAGGCCAAGATTGAATGGCTTCCTTCTTACTAGGGTCCATTGAGATTCCTACATTAGAAATCACATAGTCAATAAAAACAACACTATCCACCATAAAAGTACATTTTTCTAACTTGGAAAAAAGCCTCCTACTTCTCAATGTTTCAAATACTTGCTTCAAATTTTCAACATGATCAAGTTTACATTTTCTATAAACAAGTATATCATCAATTTAAACAACAACAAATCTACCAATAAAGGGGCGAAGTATCTCATTCATGAGCTCATGAAAGTGCTAGGAGCATTTGAGAGCCCAACTGGAATTACAAGCCACTAATACAAGCCTTGGTTTGTCTTAAAAGTGGTTTCCCATTCATCTCCTTCACGCATGCGAATTTGGTGGTACCCCATCCTCCACTCAATCTTTGAAAACACCTTAGAACCATGCAATTCATCAAGCATATAATCAAGTCGGGGAATAGGAAACTAATACTTGATGGTAATATTGTCGACGGCCTTACTATCCACACACATCCTCCATGTACCATCCTTTTTTAGAACCAAAAGAGCCGGAACCGAACAAGGGCTAAGGGATTCCCTCACAAATCCTCTTTCTATCAACTCATCAACTTGTCTTTGAAGTTCTCTTGGTATCAGGAGTACATCTATAAGCCGGTCTATTAGGGAGTTGTGATCCTGAAATAAGTTCAATTTGATGCTCAATTCCCCTAGTAGGTGGCAAACCGGGTGGGAGAACATCGGGGAAAACTTCTGTAGGGAATTTTTCAAACTCAACTTTGAGCCCCACTGTGATCATGCTTTCAGGCATGGTGGCGTCCAAAGGGAAGAAAGCTAAAGATAAAAGAGTCGCCAACAAGTTCTAGGAACTTATAAACCGTTCACGAGTGTGAAGGTTACACCTCATTCACGATCACGGAGATCGTTAACTCCACAATGGTCCAAGAACCATGACTGGATTGAAAGTCGGTATCCTCCACAAAAATGATGGAAAATTTCTATTTTTCTGCATTCTCGAGTTGCGCGAGCACAATCACAACACAATGTATACACAAGTCATGCATAAGCATTGAGTCATGTCGTGTCACCTTATCGAGTTGAGTTTGCACACACGAGTCGTATGCACGACATACACATCAAGTCATAACCCATTGAGTCAAGTTGAGTATATTGAGTCACACAATGAGTCAAGAATAATAAACCTTGGGTCAACCTCAAGAAAACTATAAATACGAGCAAAGTCCTATAGTCCAAAATATATATGCAGGTACATCAAGTCCTTGGGGAACGAGTAACCTTTACAAGAGATTTGAGGAGATTTTATTAAGCATTAAGGCACAAGAAACAGCAGCGAAGCCGAACGAGCAGAAAGACTTTAAAAACTCTGACAATGATTCCAGCGCAGCACGACAGAAACAACGCTGTGCAGTACACACTAACGCGGCGCGACAACACCTTTGCCGCGCGATAAAACCTGACATGGCATGTCGGACTTGAATTCCTGCAAATCGATTTGCTGGACGACAATTATCTACTCAATCCTCGTGATGAGCAATCGATTCTTTTCAAAGCAGATGATTATGCATTTGAGCCTCTTAACGAGCATTTAAGCCTTTTGAGCATCGTGATGAGAGATACATGATTTAATTGATTAGTAGTCAACCCAGTTATAACTTGATTGATGATCGGCCTGATGACGATCACATTTTGATTACACAATGAGTAAACACTTTTGAAATCACACCTGTGATTAGTAATCGGCCCGATTATAATCTTGATTGATGATCGACTTGATGACGATCATTTTATTGATTGATTAAGTATATTCCAAAGCATTGGCTGAATACATTTGAGTATTGATTGAGAATGCCTAAGCATTGGCAAAGCATATTTTAGAACGCCTAAGCATTGCCTAAGCACATTTGAGTAACACCTAAGCATTGGTTGAGCACACTTCAGTACACTTAAGCATTGGTCGACTTTGCCTAAGCATTGGTGGAGTACATTGACTGAGTAGTGATTGAGCATAATCACAAATAATTCCTAAGATAGAAGATTTAATTTCTACGGAAATCAATTTGAAGCTCGGTAGGAGTGAAGAGGTTTTTACGGTAGATTTTCTAAAGATGGAGGAGATACCACTTCCAGGAGTGAATGCGAGAAGATTTGAAGATTCTAAGCATTGCGATCTTCGACAACATTCCCTAAGATGTGGAGGTTGTCTTTCTTTGACTTGAAGATGGCTAAGCATTGCAATCTTCGACAACATTCCCTAAGATGTGGAGGTTGTCCCCCTTTGATCTAAAGATGGCTAAGCACTGCGATCTTCGACAGCATTCCCTAAGATGTGAAGGTTACACCCCATTCACGATCACGGAGATCGCTAATTCCATAGTGGTCTAGAACCATGACTTGATATTCGGGGATGATGGTACAAATCCAACCTAAAAGAGATTGAACCTGCCCTTATTCGACCTCTACTTAATTCTTATGATAATCATGTGCGCTTTTTGATCAACATACATACAATAAATTAACCCTAAACCTGTTTAATTTATGTTGGTTGATTATTAATGCATAAATAAATCTAATATTGGTGATCACTTGAATTAAAAACATATTAAGCCTAAAATCAAATTATTAATTATCTTATTAACCGTGATCTCAAGTAAAAATTCCCTTTAAACCTGCAAGAAAGGGGCGTGATAAAGTAATAATAATAAATCATGAATAATAAAAAAACGTAATAATCAATTGACACAACAATCATCATCATAATAATACCATCAAAACATTATTAAAACATGATTAACAATATCCTAGGCGTGATACTAAATGGATTAATAACAAATCCGAGCATGTCACTAATAATAAAGATCAAAGCTTTAGCCTAAACATAATACTAGAAACCAACATGATATTAGAAATATTAAATAACACCCTAAATGATACTAGGAATCAAAATCAGCATCCTAACATGATACTAGGAATCAAAATTAACATCCTAACATGATTTCTAGCAAAAGAACAATTAAGTAATTGAATTACTTACTTTGATGCCTCGTATCTCTTTCTATTAAAACAATTCCCACGTTAGTAACTTCAAGAAATATTAAATCAAATAAATAATTCAAATAAGAATTGAAATATAGTTTTGGGACCAAACCCTCAGAATTATCAACCTTTCACATCGAGGTCGAAGGCAACTTTGAGATAGGCTAGGAGTATTCAAAGCTCGCGAAGGAGGTATGGTGTTTGATTAGGGAAAAGTATCAAATATGTATTAGGACATGTTTAGGCTAGGCTAAGAAAAGAATCAAGAAAGAGAGCGAAAGTATTAGGGATTAGATGATGATTGTAGGTGATCAAGCTTGTTGATTATTGAAAACGAGGTGAAACGACCTCTATTTATAAAGAAAAAAGAGGGTCAAAGGATTAGAAAAGAGTCATAATTCAAATCGGAGTAAAACAAGTTCCATCGCGGTGCGACAGCTTTGTCGCGGCGCGATGAGCCTGCAATTTTGCGGTTTTTGTTTTTATCATAACTTTTGATCTAGAAGTCGGAATAAGATAAATAATATGATAGATCTAGACATCTACTTTCCAACCCAATTAGGATCAGATTTATATATTTTTTATTATAAAAGATATGGCCGAAATAGTGAAAAGGTGTCAGTTTTGGATAAAGTTTGATATTTCGTTCATATCTTTTCTGTTTCCAATCGGAACTGGGATTATGGTATATCATTGGAAAGATAATTTCAATTAAAATCAAACCATCCATGATTTGGATAAAATTAATGAGGCACAAAATTCAGTTTTGACCGGGATTAGGATTATTAAAAAAGAGATGTTTTATTCAATATCAAATTTTTTAATCTTTATCTTTCGTGAAAAGGATAAATTGGAACCTTTTAGAGGATTCTAGAGTCTTCTAATGAATCCAAATTGGTTTAGGATTGGGATTAAGGTATTGGACCCTCATGAACATTGGGTCGCAAGTAGGATGGACCTAGGCTCGGTTTGGGCTTAGTTTAGTATTTTGGCCATAACTAATTTGTTTTAAGTCGGATTTGGGCTTATAATATATCGTTGGAAAGATATTTTAAAGACCCATCTAAATAAGAAATAATTGGACCAGGATTATGGACCAAAATAAACTGGTTTGAATATTTTATAAAGAGGACACGAAATGAATGATTTTTAAGAACACAAAATGAATGATTTTGGGTTTAAAGGCACGAAATGAATGATTTTGGGTTTAAAGAATTTAAGGAAAGGTTATAAATGGTCAAGGATAAAGGGAATTCACCAGACTCTGTAACTCTTCACCTAACTCGATAATCAAAGACGTGAAAGGTACTCATCACTGGGTTTGGTTTTTGGGGAGACACAATCAGGTCTACAGAAGCCCCCACTTTGACTGAGTTTGGAGAAACGTATGTTTTGAAAAAAAAATTTAAAGTAAGTCGATAGGGGCAGAGAATGATTAGAACATTCTGCGATCCTAAATCATTCTTTTTAACGCCGATATCTGGAGAAAGCGTTAATTTTACAAATAAAGGAGTTAAGAAACACATATCTTGCACCATCGGGTACACGTGACATCAATTTTCTGAATCAAATTTGCTTTGGTTGGAAAACTCCATTTCTTAGGGAGCGCCATCGAAGATCGCAGTGCTTCGCCATCTTCAAATTCAAGTGACAGCCTCCACAACTTAGGGAATGTCGTCGAAGATCGTAATGCTTAACAATCTTCATATCAAAGGGGGACAACCTCCATATCTTAGGGGATGCTGTCAAAGATCGCAGTGCTTAGCCATCTTTAGATCAAAGGGGGACAACCTCCACATCTTAGGGAATGTTGTTGAAGATCACAATGCTTAGCCGTCTTCAAGTCAAAGAAAGAAAACCTCCACATCTTAGGGAATGTTGTCGAAGATTGCAATGCTTAGCCATCTTCAAATCTTTTCGCCTTCACTCCTGGAAGTGGTATCTCCTCCATCTTTGGAAAATCTACCATAAAAACCTCATCACTCAAGGTCCTACCAAGCTTTAAATTGATTTTCTTAGAAATCTTCCATCTTAGGAATTCTTTGTGATTATGCTCAATCACTACTCAATCAATGTACTCCACCAATGCTTAGGCGGACTCAACTCATGCTTAGGTGTACTGAATTGTGCTCAACCAATGCTTAGGTGTTACTCAAATGTGCTTAGGCAATGCTTAGGCGTTCTAAAATATGCTTTGCCAATGCTTAGGCATTCTCAATCAATACTCAAATGTATTAAACCAATGCTTAGGTGTAATTAATTAATCAATAAGATGACCGTCATCAAGCCGATCATCAATCAAGATTGTAATTAGGCCGATTACTAATCATAGGTGTGATTTCAATGGTGTTTACTCAATGTGTAATCAAAATGTGATCGTCATTAGGCCGATCATTAATCAAGTTGTAATCAGGCGGACTACTAATCAAATCAAATCATTTATCGCACATCACGATGCTCAAAAGGCTCAAATGCTAATCAAGAGGCTTAAATTAATAATCATCAGCTTTAGAAAGAATCGATTGCTCATCACGAGGCTTGAGTAGATAATTTTCGTCCAGCAAATTGATCTATAGAAATTCAAGTCCGACATGCCATGTCAGGTTTTATAGCGCGATGAAGGTGTTGTCGCGCCACGTTAGTGTGTACCGCGCTTCGTTGTTTCTGTCGTGCGTCGTTGGAATCAAGGTCAGAGTTTTAAACTCTTTCTGCTCGTTCGGTTTCGTTGCTGTTGCTTGAGCCTTTTTGCTCAATCAAATGGTCTTAAATCTCTTGTAAAGGTTACTCGTTCGCCTGGGACTTGGTTTACCTGCATTTATATTTTAGACTATAGGACTTTGCTCATATTTATAGTTTTCTTGAGGTTGACCCAAGGTTTAGTGTTCTTGACTCATTGTGTGACTCAATATACTCCTTTACTAGATGGATTATGACTTGATGTGTTTATCGTGCATACGACTCGTGTATGAAAACTTAACTCGATGTGGTGACACAACATGACTCAATGCTTGTGCATGACTTGTGTGTACATTGTGTTGTGATTGTGCTCATGCAACTTGAGAATGTAGAAAAACAAAAAAATTCCGTCATTTTTGTGGAGGATATCTACTTTCTCCCGAAAAGCAAGACATTAAAAGGAAAAGAGGTAGGTGGTAGGTGAATAATGAAGTTTTTGAACTTCCTCAAGATGAAAAGAATGAATCAAGCGATGGTGTATGTTGAGTGAGCTTTAATCAAGTGTATCCATTGTTTTTGTATCTCATGGTGCAAGGATTGTAGCATCTTAGACTATCTCTATTGATGACAAGATAATGAAAGTATTTGGGTAACTTAAGCGCGGAGGCTAAGTACTTCATACTTTGTGATTCGATGATGATTATGATAATGAGTGATCTAAGATGATAAGGCATGCTTCAGGGTTGTATCAAGATTTCATGACAAAGGGTTCCTAAGGGTATGTATGTGGGATGTGTGTGAAAGTGATGAAAATAATGGTGTCCTTCCAACAAGTGTATTATTCTGATATAGGGTTCAGAATTATTACAGAGCTAATTCTCCAGTAAGATCAAGTGATCGGAATGTCTAGGTGGAGGTCGCTTCCGATCAGTAATATTAAGGTACAATTAATATTACAGCTTAATCTTAACTGAAACCTTCGGGTCGAACCCAATTGAACAACCGATCCGAGATGACGAATTAATCCGAAGGATTTAATGAGTCGACGAAGTTTTACGAAGATAGACATCGGATATCGAGCCTAGGGCGTCGAGACCGAGCGTCGCAAAATCACAAGCAATAAGTACGAGCATAGCCATAGCATCACATTGGCCTAGCCATGTGAAGTGCTAGGCTAGGCTAGCTCATCACAAGCCTAGGCGCACCATGTTGTGCTAGGCGAGGCATGAGTGCTAGGCACACTAGGCTTCCCATCGCAGCACCATGTGCGTGTGTGCGTGCCTTCGCATGGCACAACAGCACCACAACATGTGTGGCTAGATGCCTAGGCGCCATCGCAGACCACACGCACCAAGCACAGCCAATTAAATAGCAGGGCTACGATTTACGATTGCTCTTCAAAGTTCTTTCGGTTTTTTGGATCGAAGGGTATTAATTCTCTCTGTTTAGACCTGCACATACACACTAACCAAACCAATTAAATATCAGGGCTACAAGTGTAGCCAAAAGGGAAAAATCTTTTTGTGCTTTTTTTATGATGAACTAGACTCAAGAAATCAAAAAGCAATTAACAAACACCGTTCCCCGGAAACGGCGCCATTTTGACGAGGTTTAAAATCGGTCGCTACAATCTAACTCTCAATCAAACAATACTTATACGAACACCCTATAACCAAGTACAATGGCAAATAAAGGTTCGGTCCACGAGGAACGAGAGTAATTGCAAATCAATCTTAAACCTAAGCTAGTTCGAAATCAATGGAAAATGGTGTTCTAAAATACTACTAATAAGATGGAATAAATCAATAAACTAAGACACTAGGGAGAACGGGAATCCGCCTAACCAAAGGCAACTAAGCAACAAGGAATCACAGAGACAAATGGGATATGCAAAGACTATAAGTCTGATCAATATCATGTGATAGGAAGACAACGGGCAATACTAAGTTTGGATTTCTCATGCACTTAACATTACTCGATACATAATCAAACCACATTCAACAATGAAATACTCAATTCACAATCTCTTGTTCAAATCAAGGATATCATGCAATCAAATTCAAGATTCTAGGTTAGCTACTCCTATTATAATGAATTAACATGCAATCGCATATAATCAATTTAATCACAATCCGTTTATCAAAATCAATCCTCAATTACATAGGTTACCTAGGCTGGGTTTCATCCCGAAACCCTAGCTAGGAGACTACTCACACATATTCATAATCAAAGCAATAATGAATTCCAAAAGCATAATAGATATAAACATGAATTCTGATTAAGGAATAATAAAGCTTGATTAATAAGAAAGAATGAATAATACTAATTGTATTGATGCGAATCAATGGAAAAGTTTAGAACTTTGATATCCGTCGTCAATGGATAATTCAAAGAATCTTCACAAATCTTGCTTCAAATCAATCCAAGAAAACTAAAATCGCTAGAATAATCTTTAAGAAAACTAATGAATCTCTAATACTAAGAACGCTCTCCAATAACTCTCTACAAAGGCTCTCAAAAACTATTTCTAAAAACTGTCTGTCAAATCCTCTTAAAGTCGGGCCTTATATACGTCTTCTAATTCGAAGAAGTCAAGCGCGCAGTTAACCCTGGATCAGCACGGCCGTGCTGAATTTGGCACGGCCGTGCTAGCTTGTCAGTAAGTAAACCGGATTTCTTCTTCAAATTGGCACGACCGTGCTATATATGGCACGGCCGTGCAGCTTCCTGGCACGGCCGTGCTAAAAATGACACGGCCGTGCTGAATATGCTCTAGCACGGGGCTCATACTGAAACTGACACGGGCACGGGCAACATCTGGCACGGCCGTGCTAATGGCCTGCGCGACCGTGCGGGTGCGTGGATACTGACACGACCGTGCTATTGGCTTGCACGGCCGTGCTGCCTTGCCTGGGGTTGCTTGCTTATAGGCCAGCACGGGTGTGCCTATGGTAACACGGCCGTGCTGCCTGTGCTATGTAATCAATGCACGACACTTGAACTTCCTTAACTCCTCGGACTCCGGTCAAGGCTAGCTCGATTACGCATCAAGGGCTCGGGATCCGATTAAACTCGGTTGATATTACCTGAAAACACATAAAAAACAAACCGAAAACCCGTGAAGCACGTAATATGGGGAACGTAAGCATAACAAGGTAATAATTGGCCAAAGCGGCCCCAAATACAACCAAAATCATCCTAAAATATGCTCTAAAGCGCGCCCTAAAGTGCGCTTGTCATACGAGCATAGCCATAGCATCACATTGGCCTAGCCATGTGAAGTGCTAGGCTAGGCTAGCTCATCACAAGCCTAGGCGCAGCATGGTGTGCTAGGCGAGGCATGAGTGCTAGGCACACTAGGCTTCCCATCGCAGCACCATGTGCGTGTGTGCGTGCCTTCGCATGGCACAACAGCACCACAACATGTGTGGCTAGATGCCTAGGCGCCATCGCAGACCACACACACCAAGCACAGCCATCGCAGTGCTGGGCACTTGCGTGTGTGAGTGTGCGTGTGTGTCTCGCACCATCGGAGGCCATGCACCATCACATGCTAGGCCTTGCGTGCGTGAGTGCGCTGGCTGGGCTATGCGTATGCTGGCCTAGCTATGCGTTGGCATGCGAGAGGGTATGCATGTGCCTGGGCGTGCGAGTGCCTGGGAGTGCTAGGGGCCAACGCCAGTGCAGCAGCTAGCAGCGCCTAGCACTAGCACGCAGCAGCAGCACAAGCATCGCCCAGCACAGCACGCATATGCTGGCTGGGGTGATGCGGGGCTTACTGGGATTTTTTTTCGTTTTTCAACGAAAATTTTAAATCTTTTTAAGCCTTGATTAATGCAAGCACTACAAGGTTAGATTAAATGCATAATTGCATCCCTAATCTACTACTATTTTAATTATCCTCAAGCATAATTATGGAGTTTTAATTAGTGCTTAAGTTGATATGCTATTTGTCACACAAACCTAATTTTTCACAATTATGCAAATAAATTGCATTAATGTGTGAATGTTTGATGTGAACGTGTAATTTTAAGTTCCTAAGTATGTTAAAGTTCTAATCTTTAAAAGTTTAAATGATTGGAACTCTAACCCTAAATTCCTTATTGAACAAAGTTTGGATTTTTCATTTTGGTTGATTAAAATCCATGAAGCTCAAATACTTGTGAGTAAAATTTTGATTAATCTTCATATTGGAAGATGTAATCTTGGTATTCTACACAAGTATGAAAGTTGGAAATTTTTTTTTTTTTTATTTTTTATAATTAGATGGTTAATTTATTTTTCCAACTCCCATTTGTCAAATCCATTATTAATTTGCATATTGGCTAAATTAATTATGGACATAGCAAATTCAATTTTAAGCGTAAAGAAAGACCTAAAATTGTTTCAAAATAATTTTTTGAATGATTTAGGCTTGTGCACCGTTAAAATTGAATTTAATTAAGTTGGACTTATTTTATTTTCATTTTGCCCTAAATTAATTCTAAAATAAATTTAGATTAAGTTTATGTCACACGTAAATTGGGATTAAAATCCTGAGAAATGACACGTAAATTGAGGCAAAAACACCCAAGTGCCACCAAGGCTAGCCGGGTTGCTTGCGAGGGGCTACTGTGTCTTGAGGGGCTACTGTGTGGCGGGGAGGCTTGGGGATGATTTGCGTGGGGTAGTGGGTAGGGGCTTGCTTGCGAGGGGATGCTGCTGGGCAGCATGGCAGCAAGCACCAACTCAGCGCACCACTTGCGGCAGGCGCCAGCTTGATAGCCAGCATGCGTAGCATGCCAGGCAGGCTGCTGGTGCTAGCAGCGTGGCTTACTGTGCTAGGCGCAACATGTTAGCACCATGCACCATAGCACAAGGCATGGGCTGCCTAGCAGCCATGGTGCGCACCCACCAAGCAATTGTGTGGGCTAGTTTGCTTGATTTTTGAGCTATGTAATTTTGCGAAATTTTTTGCCGTTTTAAATAATTTATGTGATTATTTTAACGAGGTTAGATCTCGATTTTTCCGGCTTTTGCAAAATTTTGATTTTGACAAAATTATGGGTTATGCCGACTTAATTAATCGGATTAATTAAGTATGGATGCGGAATTTAGTGGGAGGTTTGTTGATTACTTGAGCAATTTGCTTTTAGAAATAATGGATTAAACAACCTTGACTAGTTTTAATTAGGCGCGTTAATCGGATTAACCACCTAAGTTAGTTACTAGTTTTGCGTGTTTAATTATGTATTTCGTAATATGCATGGGCCATTCACAAATAGTGTATGGGTGAATGGAAGATTGTTTTCAAAACAGGTTATTGAAAATGGCAACTAGTGAGACCCGATTAGGATAGAAAATACGGAATGCGTTCCGTTATGTATTTTTGTAAATCTAAATACGGTCTGCGAACCGTTAAGTATTTTTGTACTTTAGATTAATCTTAGTCGTACTAGCTAGTTATTTTATTTTGGCAAAGATGTCTCAAGACGGCGTTTCGATGAAGACGAGCCTAGATGAAGACCCATGGAAATTGAAGATTTCAAGGGGTCATGCTAGTTGCCAAATGCATTAATTTATGCTTTATATATTATTGTTATATATGAATGTTAGATGCATGTCTAGGATTTCATATGTTGCGACAATTAGTTAAGTTCACTTAAATCAACCAACATAGAAACCCTAGGTTCCTTAATAATATTGAGCTAAAATTTGCCGTTCCAAGAACAACACTTACCGAACTAATGCGCGTATGTGATGGGCTACGCCAAAGCGAGGCATCACTACTTCCCTAGGAACGTAAGGTATACTAGGTATACAAGTTGTCTTGGTTAATCTCAATGATATCAATAAGGAGTCCTTAGATGTCGTGGCAAAAGAGATAAAATGTCAAGAATGCATTAGATGCGACATTTTATCAAACCGAGAGTAGCTTAGAGCTATTAGTAATTGGATTTCTTACCTTAAGATATTTAATGATTAAGACAAGCCAAAGAATGCTTAACCATTTCTTGATCTTTGTGATCTCGGAATCATTTTATTCTCGCCCATAAGGGACAATTTATTAATGCGTGGATAAAATGCTCAATAAGATTGGATATATGCATGAACGCTTTAAATTTCAACTTATTGGTTTATGAATGGTTTTTCATTTCAAATTCTTTCAATTGTAGAACAATGTCTGCAAGTAACTCAAACAACAACCAATTCTCTTTACGCTCAATTCTCGACAAGGAGAAGTTGAGCGGGCCAAACTTTCTTGATTGGCAAAGAAATCTGCGCATTGTACTAATGCAAGAATAAAAGGAATACGTCCTTGATAAGGAAATGCCTGACGCTCCCAATGAGGAGGTCACTCAGGCTGCCCTTAACCGATGGCAAAGTGCCAATCAGGATGTCAAATGCATCATGTTGGCCACTATGTCTCCGGACCTTCAAAAGACTTTCTTTAAAAAGGAGACGGCTTTTGAGATCATTTCTGAGCTGCAGAATATGTTTCAAGAGTAGGCCCAAACTAAGAGGTTCAAAACCCACAGGAAGATCCTTGAGAGCAAGCTCAAGAAAGGAGAGCCAGTCAGCCCGCATGTCCTCAAAATGATTGGATTATTTGAGAACATGGAAAGGCTTGATGCTAGGTATTCAACCGAGATGGCAATTGACATCATTCTCCACTCGCTTCACAAAGGCTATGATCAGTTCAAGATGAACTATAATATGCATACCATGGAGAAAACCCTCACCGAGCTTCATGGTATGTTGAAGCAAGCCGAGAAAACCCTCAAGGATGAGGGCAAGCATGACATGATCATGGTGTGGAAGGGCAAGCCATTCAAACGTCCGGGCAAGAAGAAGAGCTTTAAAGGGAAAAAGAGAAATTTTCCGCTTAAGTCAAACATTGCCAAGGGAAGCAAGGACAAGAAGGTAGCCTCTTCCAAGTCCAATTCCGAATATTTCTACTGCAAGAAGAAGGGACATTGGAAACGGGACTGCCTCAAATTCAAGGAAGATAAGAAGAACGGCATCGTTGCTTCTTCATCAGGTATTTTTGTTATAGACTTAAACTTTGCTAGAAAAACATCATGGGTATTAGATACCGGATGTGGCTCACACCTTTGTTCCAATGCTCAGGGAATAAGGATAAATAGGAGGCTAGAGAAGGGAGAGGTCGAGCTTCGGGTCGGCAATGGAGCAAGAATGTCTGCCTTCTCCGTTGGAACTCTCAGTTTGTCATTGCCCTCTGGGCTTATTTTAGAACTTGACAATTGTTATCATGTTCCTATAGTTACCAAAAACATTATTTCAATATCGGCGTTGGACGCCAAAGGTTTTGAATTTCGAATTAAGAACAATAGTTTTTCATTTTATTTCGATAATGTTTTATATGGTAAAGCATATTCAAAAAATGGTCTTTATGTGCTTTCTCCTGAAAAACAAGTCTATAACATTGATGATACCGCCAAAAAGGCTAAGACCATCGAGTAGAATCAAACCTACTTGTGGCATTGTCGTCTTGGCCATATTAACGTCAAACGCATCAAGAAATTCTACAAGAAGGTGTTCTTGACTCATTGAACTTGGAGTCGTTTGAAAATTGCGAAGGATGTCTATTGGGAAAGATGATAAAACAACCATTCTCCAAGTTGGGAGAAAGGGCAAGTGACTTATTAGGTCTAATACACACGGATGTATGTGGACCAATGAGTACACCCGCAAGACAAGGTTACCGATATTTCATCACCTTCACCGACATTTTTAGTAGATATGGCTATATCTACTTAATGTCGAATAAATCTGAATCCTTTGAGAAATTCAAAGAATTTCAGAAAGAAGTTGAAAATCAACTTGGCAAGAAAATTAAAGCGCTTTGATCGGATCGAGGTGGCGAATATTTGAGCCATGAATTCGACGATCACTTGAAAGAAAATGGTATTCTTTCAGAGTTGACACCTCCCGAAACTTCTCAATGGAACGGATTATCTGAACTGAGGAATCGAACCTTGTTAGACATGGTTCGATCTATGATGGGTCTTAGTGAACTCCCTATCTCTTTCTGGGGACATGCGCTACAAACCGCGGCACTAACACTGAACCGAGCTCCGTCAAAAGCTGTTGAAAAGACTCCATATGAATTATGGACTAAGAAACCTCCTAGGTTGTCTTTTCTCAAGATTTGGGGATGCGAAGCATATGTCAAACGATTAATTTCGGACAAACTTCACCCCAAATCGGATAAGTGTTTCTTTGTGGGGTATCCAAAAGAAACCAAAGGGTATTACTTCTACAATAAGTCCGAGAACAAAGTGGTTGTTGCTCGTGATGGTGTCTTTTTGGAGAAGGAACACCTTTCCAAAATGACAAGTGGGAGGAAAATCGAACTTGACGAAGTTCGATAGGACGAGCAACAATGTCAACCTGATAAAACTGACAATCTAAGTGCTTTGGAAGCAGCTGAGAAGATTGGTCAGAATCAAACAGTCAATGTAAATGCTCAACCTATTACCCTTTGTAGGTCGCAACGACAAAGATTTCAACCAGATAGATACCTTGGTATTGTCTTAACCGATGATCAAAACATCCTAGTTATGGATGGAGATGAGCCAGCGATATATAAGCAAGCTATGACGAGCCCTGACTCTGCTTAATGGAAAGAGGCCATGAAATCCGAGATGGACTCCATGTTTGAAAATCAAGTCTGGGACTTGGTGAATTTGCCCGAGGGTTATACACCCATTTGCTGCAAATGGATCTTCAAATTGAAGGCATACAAGGATGGAAATGTATCGATATACAAGGCTAGACTGGTGGAAAAAGGTTATAGGCAAGTCCACGGGATTGACTATGATGAAACCTGTTTTGGGGTTTTCTGATGTCCTGCAGGAGAGTTACAATTCCGAGACTGGAACCGGACGCCTGTACCTGCAAAACAAACGGATGCTCCGGATGATTGGAGATCCGCCTCCGACGGTCAAGTTAGTACTTGATAAAGGAGTAATTAATGCGGAAATTAAAGTGATTGAGTCTCTCTAGGTGAGAGTGTTTAATGTGTGTAATCTGCGTTTTTTGCGTAATCTCCCTTAATGAGGATTAAGGGAGGTATTTATAACCTCGGGAAACGTGCCAATCTAGGTTTAGGTTAACCTTGGGCTGATTAGGCTTCCCTCGGAAGTTGGGCCTAGGTGACCGGTTATCCCAGGTGTCATGGGAAGGACACGTGTCGTGTCGTAATTGGTCCATAGTGGACGGATCATTGCTTGACACGTGGAAGGCGCCTATTGGCCCATGTGACGGACACATGGCGGAACCTGATTGGTCCACTTGTCAGATGGTGATTGGTGGGGAAAAATCCCCTAATCATTTGCCCCTCACAGGTGGCACGTGACTGGTCACGTGTTACCTGTGACAGGTATCGCCCTGTAACAGGCGACGGCCTGCTACAGGTGTCACTCGGCGAGAGGCCGAGAGATTCTCCCGCTAAAATTTTGAATTCTGGAAGTGACCCTTCGCCTTCTCACTTCGCCTATATAAAGGAGTGTTGACTTCGGTCATTTTCACACTTGAAAACTTTGCGAGAGAACATTCGGACCCTTGAACTTGCTCTGACATTTTGGACCCTTTCTGCCTACCGCCTGCTCTGACAAGCCGACTGCAAAGGATTTTCAGAACTTCATCAATCGTCACTCGTTCAGGTAACCGTCAGTTCTCTTACTCTTAATTTTCTCTTTACTTTATTCTTTTTTGAAATGGCACCACGGAAGCACACGACACGACCTAGGTTAGTGATCAGCCGGTCACCGGGGACGGCTGAATCTAGGACTAGGAGTGCCGCCTGCCCTTTTCTGGACCCATCTTTGCCCTTTATACAAAGTCCGATTGTATCTGTGTCTATGCAGAGTATGATGGCTAGAACAAAAAAGACTGCCATGATCTCAAACTCAGACGGCTCCTCCCACAGGGTGCTGATTAGTGAAACATCTGACCAGGCGCCAGATGTGGAAGTGAAACAAAGCGGCTTGAAAGCCGGCAGTTCTGAGGGAGGAGTCAAAGTGACCCCTTCCCATTTTACAGTTGACAATTCTACATTCTCTCCTTCTCCTTTTAAAGGAGAGGAGGCGGGCCCCTCCGGGAGAGGGAGGAGTCGTCCTCTTCGGACTCGTCAGAGGACGATTCCGAGTCTAGCTCTTCTGGCCATGCTTCCCTGGACACAGAAGAGAAAAAACAGTCGCCTACAAGAGGCGAGGCTTTCTCACGCAGTTGAGAAGGGGGACGATTGGGCGGAGCCATCCGCCTCTCACCGAGAGCAAAATACCCCCTACTACTGCACGGTACCTCGGGGTCGGATCACGGCCATGCAAGAGAAAGTGGAGAGCTTTATCGCAAACCACACAATGGGCCCCGACTTTTTAGTGTTCGTGTCGGATCCAGAAGACACAGTCGTATGGCCGACTGGTACCAGTTATGATGGCGCCTGCTTTGGCTGCTACGAGGCGGCCATCAAGGCTGGGCTGCGCTTCCCACTACATCCGACTGTTCAGCGGATCTTGGATGGGTATGAGTTGGGGTTATGGCAGTTAGCCCCGAACTCCTGGGTCAACGTACTCGGCTATGTGGCCGGGTGCGAACTACACGGGGTGGAGTCGAGCTTCGAGGCTTTCGCCCACATGAACTACCTCAGCCGAACCCCTAAGGCAGGCGGTACCGGCTGGTATCAATGGACGAGCCATAGGGGCTACCTCATGACGAGAGGTAAAGCAAACAAATGGAAGGACTGGCGGAGCACCTTCCTCATCCTTGAGAGTTCAGACACAGAGCTGAACAAGCGCTTTAACAGGTGGAACAGGAATCCGCCCCTTCTTGCAGGCGGCCGCAACATGCCTCCTGTTCCTCCCAAGGCTAAGAAAGAGATCCTAGATAAAGGACTCTTCAAAGTAGAGTCGAAGGTGAACTCTACTTCAGGGGTACGTGAGCAAGTACCCCTGCACTGCGTCCCGAGCTTCAAATGGCTCTACGACGAGTACTTTTTGGCCGCCTGTGGCCTCAGCAGTCGGTGCTCAAGAGGTAGCCGGCCTGTCGAATACTCTGTTGTTCCGTGCATTTCTTGTTATGACTTTTATTAACTTTGCTATTTGTTTTTGCAGCGGATGCCATGAGCAAAATTACCGCCTCCAAGACTGCGGCGGCCATGTTGCGGGCCTCCATCATGCAACAGTCTTCAACCGACTCCCCCAACAAAGGGGCACCCTTGGTAGGCTTCGAACCTTTCACCCTCTTTTTGGAGTTGTGTTTATGCATATACTGACTCTTTTCTTCTTTTTTTAGACGGGCGCTCCAAGAGCTTCTTCTTCCCAACAGCCGGACCCCAAGGCCCGGAGGACGACTGTTGCGAGCTCTCCTGGTTCTGCCAGGAAACATGCGGCGGCTGAAAAACAGCCGGCCACTTCTTCTAAAACTCCAGTTGGGCCACCTAGAAGTATGAAATTATCCTTGTAAATTTTAGACTTGCTCCCTTCTTTACTAGGTCTAATCCGTTTGTTTATGCTTGATGCAGCCGGCCCTCAGGAGCCTGACTTGGTCGAGGTGGCCAAGTCTATGATCAAGGCCATTCCTCCAGCTGAAAGGGAGGCGGTCAGGGGTGTCGGCACCCTTGACCTAGACGGGATTGCAGGGGTCCTTGCTGAGGTATACTTAGCATATTTTTGAGTATTTGAATTCCAGGACGCCTGTTTTCTTTTTTGTTTGGAAACTGACGCCTGTTCCCCTTTTTACTTAGGCCCTGCTCCGAGTGAACGGCCTTCGCAAGCCGCTTGACCGGAAGAACAAAGAGGTAAAGGCTGCAAAAGCTATGGCCGCCTCTGACTGTGATAAGGCAATGTTTCAAATTGCCCAAAATGAAGTTCTAACCATTGATATTCTTTATTATCAGGCGCAGGCTACCGCCGCTATCCGGGCTCAGTTAGAGGCGGCCCAGAAGAGGAATAGCGAGCTGGAGGCGACCATCAACAACCTCAAGGCCGAGCTGAGACCTCTTCGCCAAAAGATGTCCTCATACGAAACCTTGGAGAAATCCTTGGCGAGCGTAAAGGTACGCCTGGTGACCCAGGAGAAGAGTCTTACTCAGGAGCTCTCGGAAAAGGCCGAGCAAGAAAAGAAAGAGCTGGTCCGGGAGATGATGGAAGACTCTGCTCAAATCCAGCGCATGACTTGGGGCCGCCTCTTCCCCAATGCCGACTTTGCCTCATGGGAAAAAACGTACCGCCAGTGTTCTGATAGATATAATCAAGAGATCCTGGCGGCTGCTGAGGAAGAGGCGTTGGAGGAGGAGGAGCAGCCGGTAGTGGCGCTTGTGCCGCTTGGGGGTAATGCATCAAAAAAGGATGCAGCTGAAGCCGAGTCCAGCAAGAAGAGTGCTGACCAGGCGACAGCTACTAATATTGAAGATCTGCCCCCTTCTTAAGCTTTATGTCTTCTTTCCACGGCCTGCGTGCCGTTTGTTTGTATTTACCCGGCCAGGGGGCCGGGGCTCTTAATATTTGCCGGTCTTTAATGACCGGCTTCTTTTTAATGAATATTTTTGTTTTGCTTCAAATTTGTTCAAGTATTGAATATTCTGATATCCAATTGTACACTATACCGACTGTTTTACATGGCCGATAGTTGCAGACAGGTACGGATAGTTAGTCACGCCGCCTATGCCCCTGGACGACTGGTTGTCTGTTTCCAGGCTAGACGATCAGTCGGCCATTTATCCAATCGGTATTCGAACCATCTTAAAGACTGGATCCCCTTTAGGCAGGCGGTTCTGTCCTTTGTAAAATTAACCAAGTAGGAAAGTGGTTTCCTACTTGTCATGTTTTTAGGCTAGAGACTTTAGGCCGTCTAGGCCGACTGTTCCCCGCCATATTTAATCTAGTGTTAACAGGTGCTGTATGAACACCTTTTTAGTTTCATACTAAATTTTTAAGGAGTGACCAAGTAAACATGATTGTTACCTAGTCGCCAAGTAACTGAGTAGTAGAGGTATCAAGCGGTGGGTACCGGTTGTTCCCCTTTATTCGCCAATGTTTGTTGGCTTTTAACTCATAGTTTGTTAACCTAGCAGGAGTAGTGGTTGAGAGCCCCTGTTTGCTAAAATTAGGCGGACGACTCATACCTTTTAGGCTCCATACTAAGTTTGAGAGAGTGACTATGAGTTAACTTTGGTGTTACTCAGTCGCCGTCATTCCTGCTTAAGTAGTAAAGGTACCAGGCGGCGGAGGCCGGCTGAACCTTTTGATTCGCCAATGTTTGTTGGCTATTAACTCAAGAGGTACCCCCTGCATTTATCCCAAGTAATACAGGCGGTCATCTGACTCAGATGTCAACTGCTACCACTGGTTTGGTTAGTGATAGAGTTATCCTTGTCTCAAAAACGGCTACGTGGTTGCTCTTGGGGACAGTCGTATAGGTGCCGTGTAATTAGTTTATAGAGCAATGTTCCACCCAAAAGGGAGCTGCTCTCTGCGACGAATTTCATCCGGAGGGATGCCGCCGGACGCCTGCTATGATGTTGGGACAGGTCGTATTAGTTTTGAAGATTGGATCAGTTGGCTTGGCGCCTGGTCTGATCATTCGGCCTGTGGCCTTGGTTAGTCCTTTGGTGGACGCAGATGCTAAGTAAGAGGAGGGCAGCCGCCTATTTAGGCACAGGCGGCATGCCCCTCTGAAGATAGAGTAAAATACTCAATGGAGAGTAGCCGACTGTAAATGTATAGGCGGCCTGCCCCTCTTAAGTAAGAATAAAAATTAAACATGGAGAGTAGTCGACTGTTTGTCAGCAGGCATGCCCCTCTTAAGTAAGAATAAAAACTATGGAGAGTAGCCGACTGTTTGTTAGTAGGCGTGCCCCTCTTAGTACAAAATTGAATATTAAGTATGCAAACTTTTATTAAGTAGCCCTTGACTATTTACATCATTCAAAAGAAATATTTCTTAAGATTATCTACATTCCAAGTTCGAGGCAACGGTTGTCCGTCTGGTGTTCCCAGACGGTAGGTACCGTCCCTAACCTCTCCACAGATTCGGTAGGGTCCTTCCCAGTTGGGAGTTAGTTTGCTAGACTCATTAGCCCTACCAACTGCTTCCATTTTTCTAAGTACAAAGTCCCCCACTTTGAGTGGACGCCTGTGTACTTTTTTGTTGTATGATCTAGTTATTCTCAGGCGGTAAATTTCATGGCGCAAGACAGCATTGCCCCTCCTTTCAGGAAGTGAGTCTAATGCCAGGCGCATGGCTTCCCAGTTTGCCTCTTCGTCATATAGCATTATTCGAAGAGTCGACTCGTAGTATTCTATTGGAAGAACAGCTTCCGCACCATAAGTTAGGAGGAATGGAGTTTCTCCAGTCGCCCCTTTTTCAGTCGTCCTAATAGCCCAGAGAACATGTGGTAATTCATCCGCCCATAGGCCGCCTGCTCGTTCAATATTTTTCTTGAGACCGTCTGAGATGATTTTATTAAAGGCTTCTACCTGGTCGTTTGCTTGTGGACGGCCGACAGATGCAAAGTAGTGTGCAATTCCTTGGTCACCCAACCAGCTTTTGAGAACAGGCGTCTCAAATTGGGGACCATTATCAAAAACCATAGACATGGGAACCCCGAACCGAGTGATGACATTTTTCCAAATGAATGAAATTACATCCTTCGTCCTGATTCCCTTTACAGCCTCCGCCTCTACCCATTTAGTGAAGTAGTCGACGGCAACAAGTATGTACCTCCTTCCGTCTGTAGCAGGCGTATATGGACCCAGAATATCCATGCCCCACTTAGCAAACGGTAGTGGGCTATGAATGGTAATGAGGTCAGTAGCCGGACGGTGAATTAGTTTGCCAAACCTTTGGCACTTGTCACATTTTTTCACCATCTCCATCGCATCTGCTTCTAAAGTAGGCCAAAAGTAGCCCTGCCGCCTTGCCTGTTGAGCAAGCATCCTATCGCCTATATGGGAAGCACAGTAACCAGAGTGAAGATCGTCTAGTATCTCTCGTCCCTTTTCTGGAGTAACACACTTTAAGAAGGGTTGAAGGTACCCCCTTTTGTGAAGTTCTCCCTTTATTATTTCAAAACTGGTTGCTCGTTTTTTCAGTGCTGCCGCCTGTTGATGATCATCCGGCAGGGTACCGTTTGTCAGATATGCCCTAATTGGATCCATCCAGGTTGAGCTTCTGTCTAGGATTCCAATAGGGTCTTCCTCGATGCTTCTCTTCTCCATTACTTCCCAAAAAACAGTTCGAGGAGTATCACAGGAGGCGGATGATGCTAATTTTGACAGTGCATCCGCCTGGTTGTTTTCTGATCTTGGCACTTGGGTCAGATGGAAATCCTCAAGGGAGCCGACTGCTTGTCGGACCGCCTGTAAATACTTGATCATGGCCGGATGGGTTGCTTCGTATTCGCCATTGTACTGACTCACTATCAATCGTGAATCGGAACAGGCGTCTATTTTTCTTGCCCCTGCCGCCTTGCACATGCGGATTCCGGCTAGTAAAGCTTCATATTCTGCCTCATTGTTTGAGGCCTAAAAGATGAAGCGTAGAGCACACTCGCACCTGTCGCCCTCTGGCGACTGACATATGACGCCTGCTCCACAACCATTTGAAGTAGAGCTTCCGTCCACATATACCTTCCAGACTTGGTCTGTAACTTGAGAGTCAGGAGGACGAGTCATCTCAACAATAAAGTAAGCAAAGGCTTGCCCCTTCACTGCTTTTCTAGGCTCGAAAGTAACTTCGAGGCTCTGTATTTCTATGGCCCATTTGATCATTCGGCCTGACGACTCCATGATGGTCAGTGGCCGCTTGATAGGTTGGTCTGTATACACGACGACTGCATGTGCCAAAAAGTAGGGCTTCAACTTTTTAACAGCCATGAAGAGTGCAAGGCCAAATTTCTCCACTAAGGGATACCTCAACTCGGCATTTTTCAGTACATGACTGACAAAGTAGACCGGGAGCTGACAGCCGTCTCTTTCAGCAAGGAGAACAACGCTTAACGCATGATCAGAGACGGCCAGGTACATGTAGAGTACTTCTTTGGGCAAAGGGCTGACCAGCCTCGGCAAGGAATGCAAGTGAACTTTTAATTTCTGGAAGGCCGCCTCAGCATCCGGCCCCCATTCAAACCTTGCCTTTTTCTTAATTGCCTGGAAAAAGTATAGGCATTTGTCGCCTGATTGGCTTAGAAATCTTCCCAAGGCCGCCTAACAACCTGTTAACTTCTGAACCTCTCGGATGGTACGAGGCGACTGCATGTCGATGACCGCCTGCACCTTCTCAGGGTTCGCCTCTATTCCTCTCTGATTGATAAGGAATCCGAGAAATTTCCCAGACTCAACTCCAAAGACACATTTCTTGGGATTGAGCATAACATGGTGCCGCCTGAGTGTGGCGAAAGTTTCTCGGAGGTCCGACAGATGATCTTTCTGAAGTTTATACTTGACAATCATATCATCAATATATGCCTCGACATTTCTCCCAATTTGATCAAAGAACACAGTGTTTATCATTCGCTGGAAAGTGGCCGGGGCATTCTTAAGACCAAACGGCATGACCGTGTAACAGTATAACCCCTGATCAGTGACGAAGGCCGTTTTCTCCTGATCTTTCTTCCATAAAGGAATTTGATGGAAACCAGAGTAGGCGTCCATAAAGCTCATCAAAGCATGGCCGGCTATTGAGTCGACCAGGTTATCAATTTTAGGCAGAGGGTAACTGTCTTTGGGGCACGCTTTGTTTAAGTCTGTGTAGTCTACACACATTCGCTAGGTGCCATTCGGCTTTTTAACAAGCACCACATTTGCAACCCAGTCTGGGAAGTAACATTGCCGAATGAACTCTGCATCAAGTAATTTTTTAACTTCGGCGGCTGCCGCCTGACTTCTTTCTTCGCCATGGTTCCTCTTCTTCTGCCGTACCGGCTTCTTTTTCGGATCCACGGCCAGTTTATGTACCGCCAGATCAGGACTAATGCCTGGCATTTCATGGACTTCGAATGCAAAGATGTCCTTGTATTCTTTCAATAGTTTGTGAAAGTCGTCACCCAGGTCCCTTAGGCAGTCGTCCCAACCTTGATTGTTCTGTCAGGACGCGAGTCATCTAACATCAGGTTCGTATGCTCACCAGCTGGCTGAGGGTGGAATTCATCTGACCGCTCCTCTGCTAATGATTGCTATTTTCTGTCTTTTCTTGCGGCCCCTGTCTGGGATGCCTTTCTCTTCTTGCCGCCTGCTTCTTGAACAGGCGCACTCTCCTTGACATTGTCAAGGTCTATTTTTCCACCACTCGACCCAGTGGCCATAACAGTGGGCTTGACATCCGAGAGATAGCACTCTCGAGCCTTCCTCTGATCTCCCCTTAGGGACCCGACTTTTCCATTATCCCTCTCAAACTTGAGCAACATAAGAGATGGGATTATAACAGCCTTGGAATTATTCAGGGTTGGTCGTCCCAGAATCATGTTGTAGGCCGAGAGTTCTTCTACTACCAGGAACCGGACTACCATGTGTCGTCCTTCCCCTTTTTCGCCCAGGCGGATGGGTAAATCCACTCGTCCCACTGGGTGGACGACTCCTCCTCCAAACCCTACTAAAGGGTGGGATGCCGGATGTATGCAATCAGTCTGATATTTTAGTTTCGACAGACATTTGCTACTGATGAGATCTGAGGAGCTTCCGGTATCTATGAGGATTCGACCAACTCTCTGGTTGGCCACTTTACATTCGATAACGATAGGGTCGTCATGCGGCCCTCTTACCCCTCCTAGATCTTCTTCAGTGATGACAATCTCAGGAAATGAATATTTGGAGGGCCGTTCTTGAACGAAATTTACATCTAACCGTCTGATATTGTCTTTGTTGCCCCTAATAGTGGGGCCGCCTCCTGAGAAGTCGCCTGCAATGGTGTAGACGTCTGCATCATCTGTATCGGAGCTGTCGGCCTGTTGATTCTTTTTGGTCGACTGCTTTTTCGAGGAAGTGTTCCCCGTAGATTTCTTGACATAAGTGTCAAGATCACCTTACTCAACCAGGCGGTCCAGATACCGCATGAGACTGATGCATTCATTGGTGTGATGACCAACATCTTCATGATAATCACAGACTTTTTCGTGGTTCCGATTGTTTGCAGAACCCTTCATGGGGACCGGCTTCTCAGTTGAGATCCGTCCCTTGATTTCCTTTAGGATAAATTGGCTATCCTTGTTAAACACATACTTTGGGGAGTATGGTTTGAATTCTTTTTTCTTCTTCTAGGACGGCTGTTTAGAGGAATCAGTTGCCCAGACCTCTTTTCTCATCTCGTCTTTGTTTGACGACTGCTTCTGTCGTCCTTCTCTTTTGTCGGACCTTTTCCCGTCTGACTGTTTTACCGTACTACAAAGATCAATCGCCTGTATATAGGCTTCCGCTTCAATCAAGGCCTCTTGAAGAGTCGCCATCCTCTTTCGGACCAAATCAAATTTGAAGGTCAACCCGTCTTTGAGACCTTTGAAAAAGTCAGTATAGGCTACTTCATCCGGTAACCCTTGAATCTATATTCTCATCAGGTTAAACCGCCTGATGTAAGAACGAAGCCCCTCCTTCTCGCCCTGCTGAATTGTTCCTAAATCAAGGGTCGTCTTCTTCGCAGGGATGTTCATGGCGAAGTTGGAGGTGAATAAGTAAGCAAGCGTCTTGAAGTTATTTACACAACCAGTCGGCAGGTTGCCGAACCATTGTTGTGCGATTCCTTTGAGAGTCGGTGGGAAACACTTGCACCAAGTGGGATCATCCAACCCTTGAAGGTACATCAGGTTGGTGAATGCCATCAGATGGTCTTCTAGGTTAGTAGTGCCGTCATAGGCGCCTACTAATACATTTTTCACTTTGGCCGGCTGAGCGGCTTCAGTAATTTCCTTGGAGAAGGCCGACGGCTGTTCACCAAGTCTAAGCAACCGTAGCTGCCAGTCCATAGGTTGGACATTTTTTGCTGCATGTCCACCAAACGGAGGTGGCTGTAAAAAATACTGTTGTTGCGGTACAAACGGTAAGTTTGGTACCGCCTGGTCGCTATGAAAGCCGGACTGACGGGAGGTGCCGCCTGACTGACCCTCATGATACGACTGAGTATGCCTCATCGAGGTATTTCGCAGACTGTCTTGGAAGTTTGAAGTAGAGGCCAACTCTGACAATCGGTCACTCTTCTTCTGCTCTAGCAGTAGCCGAGCGTCTGTGTATGATTTCCTCGACCCGTCCGCCTGAATATGACGAACAGGTTTCCTATTTCCTGGAGTAGGAAAACGGTATTTTGAGAAATCAAGGGCAGGTGGCTCCCACTTCCTAGATTTAGGATGAGGGGTCGCCTCTCGCCCTTGAACTGGCTTCCTCTTCCGTGAAGTGGAGGGTTTCTTAGCCGATTGCTTCTTGTCCAGAGCAGGCGGCTTCTTGTTGATCAACTCTTGAATTTCTCCCTTGAAGTCCCTCATGAAGGTCATGAGTTTGTTCCTTGTGATGGGAGCAAACCCATCAGTCGGCTGCTGCCGAACAGGCGATGCGCCTGCTGGCTCGCTTCCAGTTTGAAGATGTTCCCGTTCCCTCCTTTCGGTATGACGGGTACGTCGGCCCCTTAGGGTCCCGTCTGAAGCTGTGTGAGCTTCAACTTCAAATTCATTCTCAGTATCGTGGTCTGACTGAACTTGAGGGTCGTCTAGGGGACGCCTCTCTTTAGGAGCCGGTACAGACGTGGATGCCATCTCAGAAGTACTCTCCCCACAGACGGCGCCAAAATGTTTCGGGTTTTCTGATGTCCTGCGGGAGAGTTACAATTCCGAGACTGGAACCGGACGCCTGTACCTGCAAAACAAACGGATGCTCCGGATGATTGGAGATCCGCCTTCGACGGTCAAGTTAGTACTTGATAAAGGAGTAATTAATGCGAAAATTAAAGTGATTGGGTCTCTCTAGGTGAGAGTGTTTAATGTGTGTAATTTGCGTTTTTTGCATAATCTCCCTTAATGAGGATTAAGGGAGGTATTTATAACCTCGGGAAACGTGCCAATCTAGGTTTAGGTTAACCTTGGGCTGATTGGGCTTCCCTCGGAAGTTGGGCCTAGGTGACCGGTTATCCCAGGTGTCATGGGAAGGACACGTGTCGTGTCGTAATTGGTCCATAGTGGACGGATCATTGCTTGACACGTGGCAGGCGCCTATTGGCCCATGTGACGGACACATGGCGGAACTTGATTGGTCCACTTGTCAGATGGTGATTGGTGGGAAAAAATCCCCTAATCAAAACCTTTTCACCGGTTGCAATGCTAAAGTCTGTCCAGATTATTCTAGCAATTGCTGCATATTACGATTATGAAATATGGCAGATGGATGTCAAAACCGCCTTCCTAAATGGAATTTTGGAAGAAACTGTGTATATGACACAGCCAGAAGGTTTTGTCAATCCGAGCAACGCTAGAAAGTTTTGCAAGCTTAAGAAGTCCATTTATAGACTAAAGCAAGCCAGCAGGAGTTGGAATCTGCGATTTGATGAAGCCATCAGTAAGTTTGGTTTCATCAAGAATCCAGATGAATCTTGTGTACACAAGAAGGTCAGTGGGAGTGACATTGCATTCCTAGTCCTATATGTCGACGACATACTGCTCATTGGAAACAGCACAAAATTACTGGAGTCCGTAAAGGGCTGGTTGGGAAAGTGCTTTTCAATGAAGGACTTATGAGAGGCACAGTACATATTGGGCATCAAGATCTACAGGGATAGATCTAAGAGGATGATTGGATTGAGCCAGAGTACTTACATTGATAAAGTACTGGCACGATTCAACATGGAAAATGCCGAGAGAGGGCATATACCCATGTCCCATGGCGTAACTCTCAGCAAGAAACAGTGTCCACAGACACCTGTTGAGCGAGAGAGAATGGATCAGATTCCATATGCTTCGCTAATTGGGTCGATCATGTATGCAATGATACGTACCAGGCCAGATGTATCGTATGCCTTGAGTGCTACGAGCCGATACCAATCAAACCCAGGAGAGGCGCATTGGACTGCGGCCAAGAATATCCTGAAGTACTTGAAAAGGAACAAGGATAAATTCCTGGTTTATGGTGGCCATAAAGACCTGGTTGTTGAAGGTTACACCAACGCTAGCTTCCAGACTGACAGAGACGACTTCAAGTCACAGTCAGGATACATATTATGTTTGAATGGAGGAGCGTTTAGCTGGAAGAGTGCCAAGCAGAGCACAACAACAAACTCTACAACTGAAGCCGAATACTTGGCTGCTTCAGAAGCTGCTAAGGAGGCTGTTTGGATTCGCAAGTTCATCGGTGAACTTGGTGTTGTACCCTCCATCAAGGGACCGATAGATCTCTACTGTGACAACAATGGAGCTATCGCTCAGGCTAGAGAGCCAAGAGAGCACCAGAAGGTCAAACATGTCCAAAGACGATTTCACATGATAAGGGAATGGAAATCCGAAGGTGAAATCAGAATTTGCAAGATCAGCACGGATGATAATGTGGCCGATCCTTTGACTAAACCTCTGCCTCAAGTGAAACACAACAAGCACATTGAGGCAATGGGAATGAAGTACATCGGAGACTGGCTTTGAAATTCCTTGTACATGTATTTTAATTAAACTAGATGTTTTAATGTAAGACACTATATTGAAACCATTCATTAATGGATTAATTAATTTTTGTGCAAAATTATCATTCACT
The DNA here is from genome assembly GCF_001683475.1 of Chenopodium quinoa. Lineage (NCBI taxonomy): Eukaryota > Viridiplantae > Streptophyta > Magnoliopsida > Caryophyllales > Amaranthaceae > Chenopodium > Chenopodium quinoa. The sequence continues at coordinate 3,758,242 of NW_018744093.1, forward strand.
CCATTACTATTTAATTGTGGTTTAGAATTAAATAATGAGTCCATTCGATTTATGGAAATATTCAAAACAGGGTATCAAGACCATGTCTTGGATAAAGAAACACCTGTTAAGTGAACATTGAATATTTAAATCGAAAATTATCCCTAATCGAGGTCATCTAACTGATGGACGATTGATGACCACCAGAGATTAGTGTGTAGTATGATTTACATCACCGTTTCTTATGCTGCAAGGAAATGAGGGTAATAAATCATTTGCACAGGTGCCAGTTTGGAACTGCACTGGATCGACCTATGAGAGTACTTTAAGAGATTCAAAATTGTCATAAGTACATTTCTCATTATAGCTATCGGAACTCGTTTCCTCGACCATGAGTATTGTGAAGTTTTCTTGTTTGAGTACTAGTCTCTTTGATGTTACCTAACGTCTGCCGTAACTGGGGATCATAACAGGAACACTCAGGAGATTAGGTCCTCTTAGTAAGAGAAACTTACAATGCAAGACTGGGAATGTCCCCCTATTAACAATAAGGAACATGTCTTTGTTGTTTACAAGGCCGCTCGATGAGTGAGACTGTGAAAATGCATGGCCGTGCTCAGATGGATTTTAGAAATCATCTGCTTATTGACAGTCAAACTCGGAGATCGAGAAACACTTCTGAACGTAATAAGGATGACGATGAATCTTACCTTATAGTTCACGAAGAGACATTAAGCGACATAGGAAATGGGCTATACACTATATGCACACTTGTTCGGAAGGACAAGTGGGAGATTGAAAGGAATGGCGTCCTTCCAACAAGTGTATTATTCTAATAGAGGGTTCAGAATTATTACAGAGCTAATTCTTCAGTAAGATCAAGTGATCGGAATGCCTAGGTACGGTGGAGGCCGCTTTCGATCAGTAATATTAAGGTACAATTAATATTACAACTTAATCTTAACTGAACCCTTCGGGTCGAACCCAATCGAACAACCGATCCAAGACAACGAATTAATCCGAAGGATTTAATGAGTCGACAAATTTTTACGAATATAGACATCGGATATCGAGCCTAGGACATCGAGACCGAGCGTTGCAAAATCACAAGCAACAAGTACGAGCATAGCCATAGCATCACATTGGCCTAGCCATGTGAAGTGCTAGGCTAGGCTAGCTCATCGCAAGCCTAGGCGCACCATGTGTGTTCTAGGCGCACCATGGTGTGCTAGGCGAGGCATGAGTGCTAGGCGCACTAGGTTGTCCATCGCAGCACCATGTGCGTGTGTGCGTGCCTTCGCATGGCACAGCAGCACCGCAACATATGTGGTTGGATGCCTAGGCGCCATCGCAGACCACACGCACTAGAACAGCCATCGCAGTGCTGGGCACTTGCGTGTGTGGGTGTGCGTGTGTGTTTTGCACCATCGCAGGCCATGCACCATCGCACAACACCATCGCATGCTAGGCCTTGCGTGCGTGAGTGCGCTGGCTGGGCTATGTGTATGCTGGCCTGGCTGTGCGTAGGCATGCGAGAGGGTGTACATGTGCCTGGGCGTGCGAGTGCCTGGGAGTGCTAGGGGCCAGCGCCAGTGCAGCAGCTAGCAGCGCTTAGCACTAGCACGCAGCAGCAGCACAAGCATCGCCCAGCACAACACACATATGCTGGCTGGGGTGATGTAGGGCTTGCTGGCTGGTGCTAGCTGGCAGCCAACCCAGCACTCTTGGTGGCGGTTTTGTGTGATTGTGGGGAGCAAGCAAAGCCTTGGGGAGCAAGGCTATGGTCCCCCCCACCAAACCTTGGGCATCACTCATCACTCTCTAATTGTGCCACTTGTTGCATTGTGATTAATTTAATTATTTATTTAATTTAGAATCAAATAAATTGTTGACTTTGCCAACTCTCCCACATTGGTGAGAGATTGGAAATCAAGGGTCCATTTCCCTATAAATACCAAGGCATGGGTATAAGGAATGGACACACTTGAGTAGAACTGAAAAGGTAACTTTTGATTTGAGTAAACCTTGATTTCGTAAAACTCTTAGTTTTTATTTGTCCGGGCCTTGACTAACCTTCAAGGCTTAGGACGCTCGGGTCGAGTTCGAGGGTACGATCCCGTCGGAGGCCTCGTATTTTCAGGGTTCAAGTAAGAGCTCATAGTTGAGCGAAGCACGCGTCAAAGGTATAATCTTTTATCCTTTCTTATGCTTTAAATTATGTTTTGCTTGTTAATTGCATTTATTATGGGGGCGGGTCTTGGCGGGTTTCTTTCCGCGTAGTGTGGGTCATTACGAAACCATACAAGTGACACTAAAGTTACGCTGCAAAGTTTAAGGGTGTGGAAAAATATTTTGAGTAGAGTCAAATGATGGTGACTCATAAGCTAGGTAGGCTAATGAAGTAGGGATCAAGCCCCTAAGTCTAGCTATAAGTGGATAGGGATGAGCATTGGAGATTTTTGATATGATCACGCATGAATGTGAATATGAGTGAATGCATTTTTATTACGGCTGCACCTCAATGTGAGGTTGCCTACGTATCCGTTAGGAATTAGGCCGAACGTAGCTCTAGCCGAACCTTGCACAAGTGTGTGTACACCTCAAAGAGGTCTTTCAAGGGCTGTAATGGGGTTAGGATAAAGGTTTGAATATGTTGGGATAAAGGCTCAAGACCCAAGACCCAAAATAAGCCCCCAAGGTGTGCAACCTTGCATTTGAATCTTGATATTTATATGCTTGAAGTTTTCTCACTTTTGAAATCTCTTTTATTTGTTTTTGCATTTGAAATTTGTATTTGAATTTTCTTTCACTAGTAGAAAAACACAAATGCGCATCGGTTCAAAACCCCCCTATTGCACCGGTTTTGAACCGGTCTAGATTTGAGGGATGCCAAAAAATAGAAACTTTAGCACTGATTCAAAACCGGAGGCAATTCTTAGTTTTAGCACCGGTTAACTGGTGCGAATTAATATTTTTTTGGCACCGGTTAACTAGTGCTAAAAAACATTGCCGCGTTTTTTTTTTTTGGTATTAATAACAATTGGCACCGGTTAACCGGTGCCATTAATCTGTACATATATATATATATATATATATATATATATATATATATATATAATTTTTTTGGCAATAATAATAATATTAATACGAATAATAATAAAAAACATGTACATCCTAAATTAATTCTACTATTATTATAATATATTATTATAATAATAATAATTTCTAAATTGAAATAATAACAACAATACATAGATATTAATAATTTCAAATGAAATACAATGAAGTGTCATATTTACAATTCCTCAAAAAAAAAAAAAAGTGTCATATTTACAAACAATACTAATTAATAATGTAGTTTAAAAGTTAACAAAATCTAAATTCAAATAGAAGAGACATTTACAAATTAAAGGTGATGAAAGACGCCAACATGTCTTAAACTTCATTAAGTTACTTGCTTGTCAACGGACCTTCCTTTTGTAGCTTTCAAAACTTGGAATAAACAAAAATTATGTTAGAGTTAATTACTTAGGTTATGCATGTATAAATACATTTTTAAAAAATTAAATACCAAACTTGATTTATTATAAGTGGCTCAAATATATAAAATTTTTCCATTATTTGTAAGTATAAACAAGCAAGTAATAGTCAAATTCATGCAGTTACAAGTTCACTTAGGCAAAAATGGCCTAAAATGGCATGTAATAGCTACTAACGTTTCCAAACTTTTCTTTTCATTCTAAATTTCAATCCAATGATTTATAATAAGATTATATACCATTTTTCTATTATTGATAACTATAAACAAGAAACTAGGAGTCCAATTCATGCTTTTACAAGTTCACTTGGGCAAAAATGGCCTAAAAAGGAATGTAATAGCTTATAACGTTCCCAAAGTTGTTATTTTCTTTCTAAATTTCATTCCAATGAGTTATAATAAGCTTATATACTAATTTCTTATTGTTGGTAATTATAAATAAGCAATTAGGAGTCAAATTTATGCATTTACAAGTTTTGTTGGGAAAAAATCCCAAATAAGGCCTATATGACTTCTACTTTGCCTATTTTCTATATTTCTTAACAAATGAACTCATTCTTTCTCATAATATGTCAATATTACTTAGTTTTAGGCGGCTAAGTCTTGAAATAACATGAAAAGAACAATTTACTAAGTTTTTGGACGCATTTTCATCCAAAATGGCCCAAATAAGGCCTATATGAATTCTACTTTGCCTATTTTCTACATTTCTTATCAAATGATCTCATTCTTTCTCATAACATGTCAATATTACTTATTTTAGTCGGCTAAGGCTTGAAATTACATCAAAAGAGCAATTTACTAAGTTTTAGGATGCATTTTCATCCAAAATGACCCAAATAAGGCCTCTATGACTTCTACTTTGCCTAGTTTCTATATTTCTTATCAAATGAACTCATTCTTTATGATAACATGTCAATATTACTTAGTTTTAGGTTTCTAAGGCTATAAATCACATGAAAAGAGCAATTTACTAAGTTTTAGGACGCATTTTCCTCCAAAATGGCCCAAATAAGGCCTATTTGACTTCTACTTAGCCTATTTTCTACATTTCTTATCAAATAAACTCATTCTTTCTCATAACATTTCAATATTACTTATTTTTAGGCTTCTAAGGCTTAAAATCACATGAAAAGAGCAATTTACTAAGTTTTAGGATGCATTTTCATCCAAAATGGCCCAAATAAGGCCTGTATGACTTCTACTTTGCCTATTTTCCACATTTCTTATCAAATGAACTCATTATTTCTGATAACATGTCAATATTACTTATTTTTAGGTGGATAAGGCTTGAAATCACATGAAAAGAGCAATTACTAAGTTTTAGGACGCATTTTCATCCAAAATGACCCAAATAAGACCTATATGACTTCTATTTTGCCTATTTTCTATATTTCTTATCAAATGAACTCTTTCTTTCTCATAACATGTAAATATTACGTAGTTTTAGGTGGATAAGGCTTGAAATCACATGAAAAGAGCAATTTAACTAAGTTAATGGCATACCTCATCAAGCTGTAGTGTGTCCGTACAACGACTCGCTATGTCAAACATGAATCTCATCACGTATAGGCCACAATCAACTTTGTTATCATGTTATGCGCACTAGCATAGGAAAAAAGTAAATGAATCAAACATGCATAGCAAATTAGCAACATCTTACGCATTGTTTATTACGAAAATCACAATATCATGTGGCATTATCATCGGTGATTTCCATGTAGGACCCTCAGGAGCACGACAATTTAGCTTATTCATAACAATATAGAAAAGTAAGTTCAAATTTGATTAGTATGACTAATAAATGAGTTATGTAATGATAATCAACACTAGGTAGCTATATTTGCTTTTGCAGTATGGCCTTCACGAGCAAAGTTTTTGGTTGAGGCAATCGAGCTGAATCAAATAGGAAGCTTGTGTTATTGGAAACACAAATCACCATCAAGGTCCAATGAAAACTACATAAATTCACAATAGACAAACAAATCAATAATTAGGAGTCAACATATAATCAAGGGAAATGATTGAATTTGACATGATTAGAAGTACTCCTCATAACATGGGGCAAATATGAACTTGTCTCCCACACGCACTGATTCCTTGATACTCTGTTCAACATAGTACATCACGTCAGGGTGGTTGGCTAAGATTCTAGTAGTGGAGGTCTTCTCGGGGCAAAACCACCCAACTTGAGAAGGAGAATCAATGTCACGTAAGTGCTCCTGTAGTGCTCTGCATGCATGATAATAGAATATTAATGGAAAAATGAAGGATAATCACCACTAATCTGAATAACAAAATTTAAGCGGCATTGAATTACCTCATGAATGTTTGAATGAGGGAAATGTTAAGCATCGAACCACTTAGAAATTTTGTTACATCTTCTTTCTTAATCCATACAATTTCACCCTCATCATAGTAGAGCAATGCTTTAGGTAGTGCAACTTCAACGGGATTGTCACCGAGCAACAGACTAACATGATTGTGTAGAAAAGTTAAATCCTTAGAGAGTGATTGAAGGACTGTGCCTCCAACAAGTGGAGTTGCTTGCATGGCTAAACCTCTCGATGAGTTCTACTTCGACGCTTGTTCACTCTTCGACCGTTAATCAATCTTCTTCTTTGTAGGTTGATTAATGCTTTTATGCATCTCCACCCTCCTTCTCTTTGAAGTTTGGCTTTTATTCGAAATCTGATAAAACAAATCATGCAATTAGTTAGAAAAGAAATCCATCTAACTCTAAGGAAGACAACTGCGCAAAGATAAAAGAGTGAACCGAAGCAGCCCAAGCAGCAGCAGCCCAGGCAGCAGCTGCACAGGCCGCATCAACCCAGACAGCATCTGCCGAGGCCGCAACAGCCCAAGTGGCAACTGCCGAGGCTGTAGCAACCCAGGCAACAACTCCGCAGGCCGCAATAGCCTAGGTAGCAGCAGCCCAAGCAGCAGCTGCCAAGGCCGAAGCAGCCAAGGCAGCAACTGCCCAGGTCGCAGCAGCTGATCGGCGAACAATAAGTCGTGTCCACCATCCTAAATCAAATTAACAATTTATATTCCTAACCTAAACTCTATCAAGTTTACACTAGATAGTGGAAAGCTAGGGTCGAACCACTAGGAAACAGGGTATTGCACAATCAAGGTGGAATTAAGAATCTATTACAAGTAACAAGGGGTATTTTGGTTTGTTTTTATGAATATCTAAGATTAAACTATCCACCAAGAAAGGATTAAAATAAGAAAAATAAGGAGTTGAACTAGAATCACTAAAGTAAAGATGAAAAATTAAGATTTTAAAGGAAATATGATAAAAAACACTAGGGAGAAGGGGTTCCAATCATGAGCAACTAAGACAACTATGATAATCATCATGGATTCATGCAAAGGAGTACAAACTCAACTCAAGATAATTCATTTTCATGCAATCACTCAAGCAAGTTGATGAAATAGATTAATCTAAACTAGATCATTCTCATGCATCTAATCTAGAACTCAAATATTGGACCTAAAGGTGCACAACAATACCTCAAGAATTTTAAGCATAAAATCATTACCTCAAGGCAAAACCCTATCAATCATCAATATAAACTCAATCAATCATGATTTTCACCCCCTTCCCAAGCTAGAAATCTAAGCTAGAGAAAGGAAGATATCTAAATCAACTACACTAAACATGTATTCAATCCGAACACAACTAAACATGATTCAACACCAAAAAAAGCAATGAAACAAGTAAAAGCAAAGAAATTTATGCAAATAAACAACACCAAGAGTAATAAACCTAAACAAGAGATAAGGGATAAGGGATTACTATTATAAAGATTGATAGATTAACCAAACATGAAGTAGTTGCATCAGAAAGATGGAAACTTGAAGAAAGCTTGAAAAGATCTTGGTTACAATAATGAAAACTTGAAGATTAAGCTATCTTCTCTCTCTAAAATGTTGACATTTTCTCTCTATACAAAAAATTCTAGATGGCAATGAAATAGTGAATGGAATGAAAATTCAAGCCAAAGACTATTTATAGTTTCTTGATAAAACAAAGAAAACGAGTGAGGGGAGGCTTCTCCAGCAAGCTGTCGCGCCCTCTCTGCTGTGGGTACGAAGTTGGGAAAACCCAGCTCGCCGCGCCCTCTCCAAGCCTTCTCCCATCCATCTCCTAAAACTGGTGTTCAGCTCAGGACCTTCCTGTCCGCGCCCGCGGCTTGCTGTGGCAATGCACCCTTACCTTTTTGCACCTCCTCTTCTTGGAATAAGACACTCTTGCAACTTCAACTCCGCTTAGCAACTCAAATTTCGCCCACGAGTGCTAGAAGATATCAAAGAAAACAAATAAAGGTTAAAAAGTAAAAGAAAAGATAAAATAAAAGGAAAAACACGAGAAAGAACAAAAGTAACTAAAACAAAGGTAAAAACGGTAAGAAGAGGTACAAACAAGTGACAAATAAGGGGAATTCATTAGTGAAAAAGGGTGAAATGGTGGCGTAAACGCCACTCATCAATAGCCCAGGTAGCAGCAGCCCAAGCAGCCGCAGCAGCCAGGCAGCGGAGATGGGGGCCGGGGAGTCTTGAGTTAAGGCAGAATTTTTGTATTTTTTTTTTGAGGAAAAGTGAGTGAGTGCATATTGGTTATTCAACATAAAATCAGAATATCTTACATCGTTGATCAACCTTACCCAAGCACGTGGCCATTGCACAAAGCTACCTTTTGCTTCCCAAAGTGTAGTAATCCCATCCTCCTCTATGGGCACCAGCAGCCGGGTGTCATGGAACCTCACAATCACATAATTGATCCTGACCGAGTAATATTTTTGCCTAAGTGATCGCAAATGGACCATATCATAGGACGAGTGTTCACTAGCATACACCACCAAATGCAAATCTCCACTGTTTTATAGACTCGGGTGTAGAAGTGCACAACGGGTCTCTTCCTACACCAATTTGGAAGATCATTTATAAGAACTAAACATATCACAAGGGGTCTTTTCCTACACAATTGATAATGTGACGAAATTCACTACGCTAGAATTAAACAAATCACCTGTAAATCTGGAAATTCATGAGGTGTTGGATTATCAAGCTCCCTCGAGTCAGCATGTGTAGGAGTACCAACTTGCAAAAGTAAATCAATAATGCCACCTCAGATCTCACGTAACTCAATATGCCAAAACTAATAGATTTGAAACTATCTCATCTTCTCCTTTTCCTTGTGGATGACTTCATGAGTTCACCGGTGTAGTCGAGGGGAACGGCAAGATCCGTAAGTTCCTTTGCTTCGCCCAAGCATTGAATTCACCTACTATCTCGTTCCGTACTTGTTCCTTAATTGATGGAACCTTGGCATCCAAGTCATGTGGTGAGTTAACACTTGCTCGAGATCTTCCTGATTTGGTTTATTCTGCATCCATCACCTTTTCCCATCCTAGCAATATCCCTCCCGAACCTACTACCTATCCTGGATGGTAGGGATTTTCCCAAAGCCAAGGTGAAAGGGTCTTTCTCTACAGTTGGGACAAGCTTGCCTTCAACCAGTTCTTCAGTGTACTTAAGCTATAGCAAAAACAAAAAGGTAACACGAATACAGTTAATGTTATTGTATATTGATATTTATGCAAAAGCTTCATAAATTTCACAAGTTCATAGTTAGCTTACAAGTTTATTTGCCACGTTTTTGGTTTTCGGAGCCTTGATGACCCATTTTCAAGTTTCCCTGTCAAGCGCATGCAGAGAACAAATGAAATCGCAAGCACGACTCACCAACGTAGTGATCGTGGAATTAGAGGGTTCTTTAAATGACCCTAGAAGCGAAGTGGGGTATACTCCCTCCTTGACCCACGTTTCCCTCCATTCACCAAATGTCTTAGACCCCATACGATGGGTGTACAACCTCTGCAATGCATTTTTTGAATTTTGCTCACGCAATTCCTACATAATTAGTAATGTTAGTATCATTACTTCAAAAAGAGTCAATATATTATACAATTATCATCAGATTTACCTAAACTTACAATTGCTTCCTTTGACTTCTTTGAAGAATGAAAGCTTCCCAATCATCCTTCGATACGCTTGGCCATTTTTGCCACGGGAGTTGGTCATCCTCGATAACTTCTTCATTTCCACCTCCATTATCCTTTCCCTTGCAAGATTTTTTCTTCTTTGGTTTTCTCACAACTTTCTTTGTGATCCATCTACAAACTAATGTGGTCTAGAAGCCTATGAATCTTTCTGCTACTAAAGATTCAAACACCCTTCGCTTGGCGGTATCATTAGGAATATTAAACTGACTCTACAAGGACAAATAAAAGCGATTATTAGTTTCTCCTTTCAAACAAAAATAAGGTGATGGTATTAATAATTGTGTAAATGTGCCAACAATTCACTTGCCCTTGTATCATGCCAAAATGTTTGAATCAAGCCTGGAGGTACTTGCCGCCAACCAAGTGTAATGAGAATTTTGCGCGCACATATGCCCACTTGAACAGAATATTTCCGACGCCATTTTCCCGTAGTTTGGCCTACCTTGTCATACTCCAGGACCATTGACCGGGGTGGCCTACCTTGTCATACTCCAGGACCATTGACTGGCAAGTTTCTTAAAACTTGTCGTCAAACCCCCAGCCTTTTTCTTAGCCGGTGCCTTTACCCCCCTTCCACCACCTGTGCTGTTCATTTGACCTTGTCCTTGGCTTTGATTTTGAGGAGTAGGATTCTCACCAACCATCTGAGAAACTGCATTTTCAATAGGAGGGGGACGTTCAGCTGAAATTTCAAATTCATCAAGCCTACGCTCAAACTCATCCTAAGCTTGATCTTCTGGCTCACCCAAATCATTCTCCTTGTTGACATCATAAAGCTCGTCCTCATCCTCATTGACATCATCATTATCCTTTATATCCTTTACTTAATTAAGGTCCTCATCGTCCTCCATGAGGTATAAACACCTGCCATTACAAACATAACACGTTTTTAGTTGTAATAGAAATAAATTTGTTAGGTAAATTTATAATCAAATATAAATTTATGAATTACACTACAAATCAACATAGAAAATGGGCAAGTAAGTTAAGATATAGGTCATTTTTATTCCATTATTACCAAAATGACTCTCTAATCACCTAACTTGTGATTTTATGATACTGTCAACACTTAAAATATTATATCTTATCATATTTAACATGTTTTGAGAGTTACTTCAATCATTTAAAAGAAAATGTGAGAAATGGGCGAGTAAGTTAACACTTTCATTCATTTTCACCAAAATAATTCTTTAAATCACCAAACTTTGATTTTTTTAATACTTTCAGCGCCTACAATTTCAAAATCACAAATAATAGTACCTCAATCTAATATTCCTTCGTTGTGGTTTGATCGCATATAATTTGCTTGGTCATCTATGTCATTTGGTACAACAAGTCTAGGAACAGTGAAAGGTGCTGAATCATAAAACACATCATATTCTTCCTCATCCTCAACATCTCCAATGCCTAGGATTCTTCTTTTGCCGACTAGCATAATAGACCATTTTGAATCGACTGAGCCAGTTACGTAGAATACTTGCTTATCTTGAGATGCAAGGATGAATGGTTCCGCACTATCATTCTGGTGGCCAAGATCTACAAGAGTAAATTCATCATATTTGACGTTACGCTTGTTATTATCAACCCACTTACACTGGAAAAAAGCAACCATGAAATTACAATAACCAAGCTCACATATTTCTTGAATTCGACCATAGTATGACAACTCTACATCGACGAGTGATTTATCCTTAGCACTTGTAAACTCCCTTGACGATGACACAAGCGTTACACCACTATTTTCGGTCGAGGAATATTTCAAATCCTGACACTCAGTCCAAAAACTGTACCAATTTATGTCATATCCCTCAAATGAACGATCATCATCCCTATGACCATAAGCAAGCCACCTTACTGCATCAGTGACACTCTCATCCAACCGACCCATCACTTAATCACAAAACCAACTCACAAACCTCTTATTATGCAAATGCATCAGTGCCCTTTCACCTTTCGATGGAAATTCATCACGCAAACTAGCCATGTGCTCGTCTAAATATGGGTGAACATCTATAACATGGTGCAACACATATAGGTGTGCTTGTAAGAACTTATCTCGGTCAGGTGACATTCGTTTCGACCCGATTGTGCCATGACCATCAAGTCTCCCTTCATGTCGAGAAGTAGGAAGACCAATAGGTTCAGCAACGGCTATATAGTCGACCACAAAATTACCAATGTCCTCACCCACGGTCTCTTGAATCATACTTCCTTTTGGGTGAACTGGATTCCTTACTTTATTTTGCAATGTACCCATGTGTCTTTCAAAAGGATAGCACCACCTCATGAACACTGGACCGCACAACTTAATCTCACGAACCAAATGAAGAATTAGATGCACCATTATGTCAAAACATGAGGGCGGAAATACATCTCAAATTTGCACAAAGTCACAACCACATCCGCTTGTAAAGCATCAAGTGTAAAAGAATCAAGCGCTTTGCTGCATATTGTATTGAAAAAAGAACAAAGGCTTGTAAAATCTTCGCTCATGTGCTTCGGTAAAACACCATGTATAGCAATTGGTAGGAATACTTGCATCATAATGTGACAATCATGGGATTTCATACTTATCAGCTTCAATTCTCCATTTAAGGATACAAATCTTCACCCTGGTGGAACCTTAATGCTGTACAGACATGCACAAAACAATTGTTTTTCTACCCTTAACAATGTGTAGCAAGCTAGAGGTAAATAAGCCTTTTCATCCTTGCCTTTACCCTCATCTTTCTTCTTCAACGCATCCGTGGCCTTTCCCTTGCTCTTCCCCTTTTCTTTTTTCACAACAATTTCATTTTCCTTTTCCTGTTCCTTTCCCTTTCTAACCTTTTCCAGAGCCCACAATTCTGGACGAACCCCCATCTTTTCCAAATCTAACTGTGCCCCCTTTCCATCCTTTGTTTTGCCTTGAATACTCATTAGTGTTCCCACAAGAGCATCACACACATTCTTCTCTATATGCATCACATCAAGACAGTGCCTAACGTCATGTTCTTTCCAGTACAGAAGCTTCCAAAAGATTGATTATTTTTTTTAAAGAGAGCAGTTGAGTCCACAGCTTTTTCTGTTTTCCCAAATATGGTTCGTATACCCTTAACACGAGCATAAACCTCCTCGCTAGTCAATGGCCTAGGTGCACTACCCTCTTCCCTTGTCCCATCGAAAGCCTTTTTTGCCTACGGTACGGGTGATTGCGCCTGAGAAACCTTCGGGTCCGCACGTACACCTCTTTGTGAGAATGATCAAGGTGTATGTTTGGTGTGTCATCAATACAAATGGGGCATGATTTTTTTCCTTTGTTCTTGTACCTAAACAAGTTGCCATATGCAGGAAAATCATTAATGGTCCACATAAGAGCTGCACACAATGTGAATATCTCATTCTAATGAGCATTAAAAACGAAAACCCCTTCGTCCCACATCTTTCTCAAATCGCCAACAAGTGGCGCAAGATAAATATCTATGTTGTTTCCAGGTTGCCTTGGCCCCATTATTAGCAGTGAAAGCATTACATACTTACGTTTCATGCACAACCAAGGAGGCAAATTGTAAATCACTAAAAGTAACGGCCATGTGCTGTGTTGGGTACTAAGAGTGCCAAATAGATTCTTCCCGTCTATGCACAACCCAAGCCTTAAATTTCTGACTTCATCACTAAATTTCCCAAACTTCATATCAATGTTCTTCCATTGCAGGGAGTCAGCCGGATACTTCAGCATTTTGTTTTTCTTTCTTCCCTCTACATGCCACCTCAAGTTTTTAGCGTCTTTTGGTGTTTAGAATAGATGCTTAAACCTTGGAATAATGGGAAGATACCACAACACCTTAGTAGGAGGTCCTTTCGTACCAGCATTGCAATTCATGCGCTTGTAGCGCGACTTCTTGCATCGTGGACACTCCTCCAATTGTTCATATTCATTTTGATAAAGAATACAATCATTAGGACATGCATGTATCTTCTTATACTGCAAACCAAATGGACACATAAGCTTCTTTGCATAACAGTAAGACTTAAGAATTTCATTCCCGTCAGGCAACATCTCACTTAACGCGGTCAACAAAGAAGTAAAACTAGTGTCCGTCCACCCATGCTTCGACTTGATGTTAAAAAGTGTTAGCACGGCTGATAGTTTGGAGTATTTTTTACACCCAGGATACAAAATCTTTTTAGAAGCCTCCGATAATGACTCAAAAACGTTACCTTTAACACCATGCATCATCTCATCCACCTCTTCATCCTCGACCTCATTCACCTGATCATCCTCAAATCCTTCCTCATCACCATTATCAATAATATATTCATCATTCTCGTATTCCTCGTCCACACGAATTTCATTGCTTCTATCATGCACATCATTCCCATCAACATCCCCACTATACTCTCCTTCTTCACAGTGCCAAATCCACACATGGTATTTAAGCCTAAAGTCACGACAAATTACATGATCTCTAATGATTTCAACACTATTGATCACCTTCACATTATTACAATCAACACAAGGACAATAGAGGCAATCGACACCCATTCTGCGCTAATAAGATGAAGCCCTCTTGCAAAACTCTTGAACCCCATGAAAGAATTCTAATGTATCACGTGTACCATACATCCAACCACAATCCTTCTCCATTTAGTAAATTGTCTCTAAACATAGAAACATATTATGAATAATGTATAATTGCTACATATATTATGTAAATCAAATTCAAACACACACCATGCATATACCATTCATATAGTGAAAAAATGCATGCTTCCAAAGGGTCCTTATCACTCCAACCTAACCCATCCTTAAACGTCTAATCTCACTAGTGAATGTATGTCGACTTTCCAATTTTAAGGAAAATCTGGCAGCATTTCTCCCCAGTTCTCCATTTACACGATGTAGATAATTACTTACCCACATATGGCAGCATTTCCCCCCAGTTCTCCATGTACACGATGTAGATAATATGGCGAGGAAATGGTAAGCCAAGATGTTCCTTAAAATCGGAAAAAAAAACATACATTCACCACCTAAGTGAGAGTAAACGTCCAAGAACAGTCCCAACCGGGGACTACTCAAGACTTTCTCCTAATGAGAAAGCCTTGAACGCGTATCTAGGCATATGATGATGCAAGCATTCTATATATATATTTGCATTTATTTTTCATTAAACAATACACAAGTTGTAATAGCATGAAAAAACTTGTGTTAAATGACCTGGATAAAGAGAAAGAAATGTAGCTTAGTAAAGTTTATAATTCATACCAATATATCAAGTACAATAAATGTACACTTTTTAACTTCCCACTTGAACTAAATATGTAGTCTTCAAGCTAAACTTGTGCTTCACATATGAATCTAAAAAAAAAAAAACAAAAGTTACTAATTTATTAATACCTACATACATTGCTAACACATCATTAATTAGTTAATTAAATAACACATCATTCATCAAACTTACAATTGCTAATCCCTAATTTATTTAAAATTTAGAGTAATTCATGTAATTTCACTAATTTATTCGCTAATTTTTAACACAATTGCCAATCACTAATATATAACACAATTGATAACCACTAATTCATACAAAATCAGAAATTCGGGAGTTAATATAACTTTTTGAAGCTAAATTCAACCACATTATATTTTACACACCAAAATTCAACTAACTAATAAGGTTTATAATTGTTCCACATTAAAATTCAACTAACAAACAAGGTTTATTTTACATACCACATTATATTTTATATATTAATCTATAATTTATTCAAAAATTACCCATTAAAATCATTTAACATTCACAAATTTGGGGTTAAATTATAAAGAACTCCTAATTGTTAATTTGCTCATATGCCCAATAATTGTTCAAAATGCAAAAGAAAATAAGCTGGATTCATTCTCCGCCCTAGTTCCCCTCCAAAACGGTCCGCGTTCTCCCAATAGCTTCAAATTATCCCCCTAGTTAACTCCTCGTGATTCCACGAAGGAACCGGAAAAGGATTCATTTTGAGGAGGTATAAGGTCATCCCGACATCTGAACCATGCACGCTCTGTCCATAGGGTTGAAATCCATCTCCCTCCACCGGCCTTTGACTACGCCCCTCTAAAGTCTAAGGGTCTATACTAGGGTTGTAATGACTTGGCTAAAGGTAAAGGTAGGGAAATCATTTGAAAAATTGGTGGCAAATCCTAAGTGAAGCAAGAGAGTGGCCAACTCTCAAAACTTAAGAAACGACCAAAACTCAAACAAACAACCATCATTTCGATTTCATTACATTACCACCCTTATTCAAGGGAAAGGAACTTCAAAGCTCTCAATATTTTTTTTTTTAAAGCTTCATTTGATCTTCTTGCATTGCATCTTTCTTTTCAAACTTTTCTTGCATATTCATATTCAAGCTTTTCAACTCTTTGCTTAAATCACTTCTCAAAACATTTCTTGCTCATATTCAATATGCTCGAAACATTAATCTCACATGCCCATTGCTTCACTAACTAAAATGGTTGGTAAAACATAGGTCATTAGGGTTGTAATGCGGTTAAGACAAGAAAGGGAAACATTAGGCTCAAATTGGTTAGCAAGTAGGTTGATGCAAAATAGAAAATTAAATTTGTAACTAAACAAGAGGAAATATAAATGAAAATGAGAAAAGGTGCCCTTTTCCTCCTCTAAAGGTGCTAGGTCTCGATCTCGGGAGCTAGAGATCAACACAAGGATTAAGACGCGCATAGTCGAGGATCCTAAAATGCCGCACAACAAAGTGATGAAGGCTTGAACAATATAAACCTCACAAGGGATGGAAAGGTAAGCAAATGCCAACTAAAGGGCTTCAAATCCACTATAGGGAGCAACTCCATCTTACCACTTCCCATGAACTAAGGGTTCAAATGTCCTCAAAAGTTCTTAACCTTGCTACCTTAGCTAAGATTTGTCTAATTCAACCAAAGGCATTCTCAATTTGTGCATCCCATCATCAAGTTAAGAAGAAACAAGCATTCTAAGGCGCATCATCCAAGAAATAGAGTCCAAATTTACAAGCAAATTCCAAAACACATTCATATTATCTTGCCATAATCATGTTTGTCACACAAAAATGAAAACAAAACAAAAGAAGGAGGAAGAAATTAAAAAGGTTTGTAAATGAGGCATATAAATCCAAATAAATCCCAATCGACATACAATGATCGTTCGGTATCAACACCAATGATCCCAGGTTCCTTAGAACCAAATGCAAACAACCTCGAACCATTCAAATTCTTCCTATACTAATCCTAAACTAAGCACGCCAAAAGAGAGAAAAGAGAAAGGAAAGGAAATATCTCACCCATATGTCTCTTGAAGAATAATAAAGCAACCTTACAATTTACATGGCTCCAAATGTTGCTTCCAATTTTCTTCAAAGCTACAAAAGAGAGAGATAAAAGCAAAAACAAACATTATACAAAGAAAAATGTTAGAAAGAAAGAGAAAGAAAAAAATCTACCAACTCAAACTTTGGGCATAACCAACTACCCAAACTCAACTCATTCTCAAATCATCATCATCAAGACATCATTGACCAACAACAAACAAAATCAATGCTACCAAAACTCTTAACAACAACACCCAACAACAAGAACAAAACACACAAATCCCTTTATCGTTCCCATGAGTCCTTGGTGCCTTCTCCCATACTTACCCAAAAACACTCCCTTTTGACTCAAAACACCCCCCCACACTAGATAAGAACATCGTCCCTAATGCTTAACAGGTAAATAAAATGAAAGGGAAGGACCAAAAAGGGAGGGGAAAAAACAAACAGATCGGGGGGGGGGGGGGGGGGGGATACTATTGGCCACTAGGGCCGGCACCACCGTCATCCGCATTCCAACTAGCTATCATATGAAAAGCCCGAAGGGGGGCCATGGGGTTCCCAACCTTCGGTGTAACCGGGAGGCCACCCATAATGACCCTTGAAAAGGTCTAGTTGGGATGCGGATAATTGGTCAAATAGCTCGGGTTGAGCTAGAGGCAAAGGGTGAGAGGGATCAACGTAGGGGTAGTTAGGGTCACCCCAATAATCACTCCCACCCGAAACCCGGTAGTCATAATGACCAGACTCATCGGGAAACTCACGCCTTGGCACATTGGGGTCCGAGGGACCCGACCAATAGGGGTACGTAGGTTGGTTGTCACCCCCCCCCCCCAAGATGGCATGAGACCTTGTTGGGCCGGCACATATGAATAGTTAACCGGGGGGAGTAACATCCCCTATACGCACGCTAGCATCATAAAGGGAATTGGTTTGAAAAAAATGGTGTTGTTGGGAGGTTATCATACCTTGCATGTCGAGTGGCATGCTCTCCATTTGATCACGCATCGCCGCCATCTCTTGATGGTAGTCATGTTGTTGTTGATTTTGTTGTTGTTGTTGTTGTTGTCTTCTTCATCTTTGTTGATGTTGTTATTGTTGTTGAATCGGAGGGATCACCTCCACCTCATCTTCATCCACCTCATTGTCATCATCATCCTCATGACCTTTGCCAATCTCCATTCTTGTAACCGGGAGGACACTCGAATCCTTTCTTACCCACCATGGGTGATTAACTCCCTCCCTAGTAAAAGAAGTGAACTCCGGTTTTGGGAGGAGGCAATGATGCTCATGGGAGACAAGTAAGCTCCAAGTTCTTCCTCTATCCTCCGTTTCTCCAATAAACTTCATTGTCTTCAATTGGTCAATGTCTAACCAAATGTCACTTTCATCACTTCTCCCAACGGGGGTGCAAGAACGCAACTTATCCATATGACCTAACTTTTCAGCCAACCTTGTGACCATCCCGCCACAATGAATTTTTCCCTTCTTTGTCCCCGAGAGAATTCCTTCAATGCACTTGGTGAAAAGAAAACCAAAATTCACTCTACGCCCCAATTTTAGCTTTGTAGCTAGCCACAAAATTCGGATCTCTTCTGCGGTAATCTTTCCCAAGTCTTGTTTGTTGAAAACCATGTACCCAAGTATTCTATGAAGAAGTCTGATAGCAGGGTGCATGATTTGATTGGCCAATGAATTTTTGGCATTGAAGGCATCCCTTCTCAAGATGCATTTCCACCACTCAAGGGGGTTATAACCACGAAGAACTTCATGCTCAGGGAAGAACATGTCAGCATCAGGGTTGAGATCTAGGAGTTGGTTGAATTGGCGAAGGCTTACTGTTTCTTTTTTATTGAAGAGCTAGAAAGAGATGGTGAGGTCCTTTTCTCCTGTGGCGTGGCATTCGAAAGAGGCTAGAAACTCAAGAGTAGGTTCTTTATATCTTCGGTAAGCGCTTGCCACAAAAGAGCCCAACCTTATTTTATTGAATAGGAACCAACAATCGTCATCGATGCCAAGCTTGGTTGTACAAGGTTGGAGGTAGTTTTTGGTGGGTCTAAACTTCCGATTTTGCAAGTTGTCACAGCTGGTCTTGTGGTTTTTGTTGTGAAATTTGAGAGGCGGTAAAGGTGGTGGTGGTTGTTCATCAGGTTGGGGGTTTTGGGAGGTAGAACCTTGGGGTTCCTTCCCACTCTTTCTCTTTTTTGAACCAAACACCATTTCAATAATCACCTAAATTCAATCAAATCACAACTTAAATCACAAGAACAACCCCACCAATTAAACAAGCCTTCACAATTTCCACACTTTGAAATTTACTCAACAACACCAAACAATCAATATTACCCGCCAACAATCAATAAGATCTACAAATAATCAACAAAAAAACAAACTTAAGAAGATATTTCAACGTAAATTAGCATGCATACATAAAAAATCCCCAAATGAATTCACAAGAACAACAATTTTTCTCACCAAAGATTTTGCTTCAAGTTTCAATTAAAACTAGGGAAAGAGTGAAATATACCAACAATGAGTGATCATAAGCCACTCAACTAGCCTTTTGAAGAAGAAATCCAAGCCACCTTCAAGAATTATGCAATGGAGAAACCCGAGATAACCGCGAGAAGAACAACCCAAAGCAAGTCTTGAATGGTAAATTTTCGGATTTTGATGATAAAACTCGGGAGAAAGTGAGGGAATTTGATGTGTTTTGATGATTTTATGATGAATTTTGATGAGTTTGTGAGGTTGGGAGGTTAGGGTTTGAGGGGGAATGAAGTTTTAGAGAGAGTGAAGAAGAGAGATGTCGAAATTAGGGGAGATGAGTGGGCGGACTGTTGATGAACAGAAGATGGGATTTCACAGACCTGGTTCGTTGCGCTCGCAGGTATAAGTGCCTCGCCCGCGGGTCTTCCTGTCCGCACCCGCGGGTATAATTGTCGCGCCTGCGGCACGTAGATCCGCGCCCTCTCCTAGGGCACGGCGAGGCATCTCCAGAAAGTTAAGGGGAGGCTTCATGAAAGGTCTCTTGTCTGCGCCCGCGGGTCCCTTGAGAGGGCTCTCCCTAGGTGTGCATGCACTTTAAGCTCTTGATACCTAAATTTTGATCCTTTCTTCTTTCATAACTCCATCTTGGCTCTTGAAAAGGACTCCCTTGAGGTGAGAACACCTCAAATCTTAGTCCACAAATGCAATGCCCAAAAGTTCAAGTACCTACAAAAGAAAAACCAAAGACCACAAGATTAAAACCCTAAAAGAGATTAATCAAAATCAACCAAATAAAGGAAATAAAGAAATAAAAAAGTTGAAAACTCGGGTTTCCTCCCGAGAAGTGCTTCTTTACGAGGTCACTAGCTTAACCATGAGAAATTATCATCCAGAGGGTGGCTTAAGATCCATCGGATCAAGCCTCATGCATTCAATCAAACCAACTTCATCCTTGCAAAAGTAGTTCTTCAAACGATGACCATTAACTATGAACTTGTTGTGACCCGCCTCCAACTTAAAAGACCCATGAGAAGTAGTCCTTGAAATCACGAAAGGCCCCAACCGTTTGGATTTGAGCTTTCCGAGAAACAAACGAAGCCTAGAGTTGAATAACAATACCTTGTGTCCAACCATGAAGCTCCCGTTCCTTATATGTTGGTCGTGCCATTTCTCCTTGTCCTTGTGGGTGACTACATGAGTTAACCGGTGTAATCGAGGGGAACGGCAAGCTCGGTAAGTTCATTTGCTTTGCCCAAGCATTGAATTCACCTGCTATCTCGTTGCGTACTTGTTCCTTAATTGATGGCACCTTGGCATCCAAGTCATGTGGTGAGTTAACACTTGCTCAAGATCTTCCTGATTTGGTGTATTCTGCACCCAACACCGTTTCCCATCCTAGCAATGTCCCTCCGGAACTTACTAACTGTCCTGGATGGTAGGGATTTTCCCAAAGCCAACGTGAAAGGGTCTTTCTCTACAGTTGGGATGAGCTTACCTTCAACCAGTTCTTCAGTGTACTTAAGCTGTAGCAAAAACAAAAAGGTAACATGAATATAGTTAATGTTTTTGTATATTGATATTTATGCAAAATCTTCATAAAGTTCACAAGTTCATAGTTAGCTTACAAGTTTATTTGCCACTTTTTTGGTTTTCGGAGCCTTGATGACCCATTTTCAAGTTTCCTTGTCAAGCGCATGTAGAGAACAAATAAAATCGCCAGCACGACTCACCAACGTAGTGATCGTGGAATTAGAGGGTTCTTTAGATGACCCTAGAAGCGAAGTGGGGTATACCTCCCTCCTTGACCCACGTTTCCCTCCATTCACCAAATGTCTTAGACCCCATACGATGGGTGTACAACCTCTGCAATGCATTTTTTGAATTTTTCTCCCGCAGTTCCTACATAATTAGTAATGTTAGTATCATTACTTCAAAAAGAGTCAATATATTATACAATTGTCATCAGATTTACCTAAACTTATAATTGCTTCTTTTGACTTCTTTGAAGAACGAAAGCTTCCCAATCATCCTTCGATAGGCTTGGCCATTTTTGCCATGGGAGTTGGTCATCCTCGATAACTTCTTCATTTCCACCTCCATTATCCTTTCACTTGCAAGCTTTTTTCTTCTTTAGTTTTCTCACAACTTTCTTTGTGATCCATCTACGAACTAATGTGGTCTAGAAGCCTCTGAATCTTTCTGCTACTAAAGATTCAAACACCCTTCGCTTGGCGGCATCATTAGGAATATTAAACTGACTCTACAAGGACAAATAAAAGCGATTATTAGTTTCTCCTTTCAAACAACAATAAGGTGATGGTATTAAAAATTGTGTAAATGTGCCAACAAAACACTTGCCCTTGTATCATGCCAAAATGTTTGAATCAAGCCTGGAGGTACTTGCCGCCAACCAAGTGTAATGAGAATTTTGCGCGCACATATGCCCACTTGAACAGAATATTTCCGACGCCATTTTCCCGTAGGTTGGCCTACCTTGTCATACTCCAGGACCATTGACCGGGGTGGCCTACCTTGTCATACTCCAGGACCATTGACTGGAAAGTTTCTTAAAACTTGTCGTCAAACCCCCAGCCTTTTTCTTAGCTGGTGCCTTTACCCCCCTTCCACCACCTGTGCTGTTCATTTGACCTTGTCCTTGGCTTTGATTTTGAGGAGTAGGATTCTCACCAACCATCTCAGAAACTGCATTTTCAATAGGAGGGGGACGTTCAGCTGAAATTTCAAATTCATCAAGCCTACGCTCAAACTCATCCTAAGCCTGATCTTCTGGCTCACCCAAATCATTCTCCTTGTTGACATCATAAAGCTCGTCCTCATCCTCATTGACATCATCATTATCCTTTATACCCTTTACATAATTAAGGTCCCCATCGTCCTCCATGAGATATAAACACCTGCCATTACAAACATAACACGTTATTAGTTGTAATAGAAATAAATTTGTTAGGTAAATTTATAATCAAATATAAATTTATGAATTACACTACATATCAACATAGAAAATGGGCAAGTAAGTTAAGATATAGGTCATTTTTATTCCATTATTACCAAAATGACTCTCTAATCACCTAACTTGTGATTTTATGATACTGTCAACACTTAAAATATTATATCCTATCATATTTAACATGTTTTGAGAGTTACTTCAATCATTTAAAAGAAAATGTGAGAAATGGGCGAGTAAGTTAACACTTTCATTCATTTTCACCAAAATAATTCTTTAAATCACCTAACTTGTGATTTTTTTAGTACTTTCTGCGCCTACAATTTCAAAATCACAAATAATAGTACCTCAATCTAATATTCCTTCGTTGTGGTTTGATTGCATATAATTTTCTTGGTCGTCTATGTCATTTGGTACAACAAGTCTAGGAACAGTGAAAGGTGCTGAATCATAAAACACATCATATTCTTCCTCATCCTCAACATCTCCAATGCCTAGGATTCTTCTTTTGCCAACTAGCATAATAGACCATTTTGAATCGACTGAGTCAGTTACGTAGAATACTTGCTTAGCTTGAGATGAAAGGATGAATGGTTCCGCACTATCATTCAGGTGGCCAAGATCTACAAGAGTAAAGTCATCATATTTGACGTTACGCTTGTTATTATCAACCCACTTACACTGGAAAAAAGCAACCATGAAATTACAATAACCAAGCTCACATATTTCTTGAATTCGACCATAGTATGACAACTCTACATCGACGAGTGATTTATCCTTAGCACTTGAAAACTCCCTTGACGATGCCACAAGCGTTACACCACTATTTTCGGTCGAGGAATATTTCAAATCCTGACGCTCAGTCCAAAAACTGTACCCATTTATGTCATATCCCTCAAATAAACGATCATCATCCCTATGACCATAAGCAATCCACCTTACTGCATCAGTGACACTCTCATCCAACCGACCCATCACTCAATCACAAAACCAACTCACAAACCTCTTATTATGCAACTGCATCAGTGCCCTTTCACCTTTCGATGGAAATTCATCACGCAAACTAGCCATGTGCTCGTCTGAATATGGGTGAACATCTGCAACATGGTGCAACACATATAGGTGTGCTTGTAAGAACTTTTCTCGGTCAGGTGACATTCGTTTCGACCCGATTCCCATGACCATCAAGTCTCCCTTCATGTCGAGAAGTAGGAAAAAATAAAATAGGCACCCCCCCCTTTAGCACCGGTTCTTGAAAATCGGTGCCAAAAGAAATGGGTGGGATTGAAAAATTTAGTTTTGGCACCGGTACCAACCAAACCGGTGCCAAATCATATAATTAGCACCGGTTCAAATCGGTGCCAATTTATTAAAACAAAAAAAAAAGTTGGGAATTGATTTGGCACCGGTTCGCCTTAAACCGGTGCCAACTATGGTAATTAGCACCGGTTCAAACCGGTGCCAAATAATTAAAAATCGGGGTATACGTATAATAAACCCTTCCTCTCTCTCATCCGCCTCTTTCTTTCATGCTCTCCTCTTCTGTTCGTTCTTCTCTTCTTTCTCATCTCTGATTCTCTGTTTCGTTGGGTCTCTCTTCTCTTCCTTCTGATTTTTTCGTTCTTCTCGTTCTTCTCTCGTTCATCTCTCGTTCTTCTCACAATATAATCTCGTTCTTCTCTTTCTTCTGAATCAAGTTGATTTGTTGTGTTGATATTCGAAATTCAATGAGATTTGTGGTTCCTCACTATTGTTGTTGTTCATCGTCAAGAGTTTGCGATTTTGTTATGTTAAGAAGATTTTGGATCTAAATATATGGTTGGTTAGTTTATTAATTAGGGTTTTTGTTGAACCTTTCATCTTCTTCCTCTAGTTGAGATCTAAAATTCCTCTCTCAGTCCGTCACCTCCGACTTCTCAGCGGCGCCTTTGCGTTAATTGATAGCTCCAATGGTGTTTTGAGGTGTGGGTTTTCAATTGACAGCAACTATAAACTCGGATAAGCAGAGGTAAGCAATTTGAGTTAGTGGTTGCAGTTTGCTATGGTCTAATTGTAGCTTGATTGGGGTATTCTGGTTTTGCTTATGATTAGTTATTGTTGCTAATTAATCAGAGAGTGTTTGCAATTTAGTCTTAGCTAATTGTAGTTTGAATTGGTAATTATCTATTTTGATTTATAATTAGGTTGCTGTTGAGTATTTCTAATTGTTTCATGCATTGTTTTTGGGTTAATATTTTAGTTATTTTTGCTAATTAATCATAGAGTGTTTGCAATTTAGGCTGACCTAAGTGTAGTTTGATTTTTTTTATCTATAATAAATAGTTTACCGTTTAGGATTTCTAATTGTTTCATTCATTGTTTTTGGGTGGGTATGCGTTTAGCAAGGCCTTACTGGGTGATGCGGAACTCAAGTTTTGCTTGTATTTGTGGTGGGTGTGTGCTGCTTGGATTAAGATTGTTTTTTTTGTACTTTTTGTGTGTGCCTACTGTCTTTTTTCTTTTGCTTTTGTATCAATTGAGGTCGATGCTTGCTAGATTTTTACTGTTTATAGTTCGTGATGGCAACTGCTCTGCTGGAAATATGATTTAGAATCCTAATTTTGGGCAGAAAAAGCTTGCCCAGTTTTTAAGGCCTTTTCATATCTTTTCTTTTTCTGGGGAAGGAGTTAGCTTTAAGAGGGTCGGTTTACCCTTACTATATATATGACCACTCTCTTTTGAGTTGAGCTATCTGTTGTTTCTTCACTGATCAAGGTGGTTCAGGTAATGAGTTCTTGGAGCTTTATTCTGCTCTTTCATGCGAATTGGTTTTTGCTATTGGACTTTTACTATAAAAACGAGCTTGGTTTAAAGAACATTGTGACGAAAATGATCTTTACCTACATTGATTGCTCAACTGGAACAAATGAATTGCAATGTCTGATCTTATATACATTTCTGTGTAAATTAGCTTAATCGATTATTTGATTATAGTTTTGGCTTAAATAAGCTTGCCTATCATACTATTGTTAGGTTTTCAGATTTATAGTTTTTATAATTAGCTATTGGTGAGTACATTTTGGATTTAAAATTCTCAGTATATGCCATTGTGCTGAAGAAAAGAAAAAATAATATGAATGTTCTTGGTTAATAAGTGAACTTTGAATTTGTTTGTTGCTGTGTGAAAAATCGTGTCTTAGGGGGAAAAAAATATATTAGTGGAGGCATCATTTTGGTTTGGTTCCCGATTTATATATCTTAAAGTGACGGGTTTTGTTTAGTTTGTATTAGTTGGATCATTGAATGGTACATACTTTAGGAGCATTGTATAGAGAAAATGTTGGCTTGTGCGATGATGTATTTTTTATGAATGAGTTTGTGTTTTACTGCCTGTTATAGTGAGCTGAGCAGAATTTTGTGTTGCTTGCAGGTGCTATTGTGCTATATTACTTGGTGCTCGTTCTACTTAGATTTCCGCAGGTATATATTGTCCTTAGCGTGATCTGCTATATACATTCGGGTTTAGTATGCTCTTTTAATTGCCGAAAAGTAATGTTTTGATTATACTGAGAATTTATATGTTATTCTGTTTACTTGTTTAATAATTTATTTGTTATTCTGTTTACTTGTTTAATAATTTTTGTTTGTTAATTTGTTGAATTAGTGAATTAGTTTTTATTTTTCAATTTCAATAGTTGAATTAGTTGCTTTAGTGCTTGTTAGATTACTTAGATTATGTTGAATTAGTTGCTTTACTGATTGATGAATTGTTTAATTAAGTTAATTTAATTTATTTTATATGCAATTCATGCCAAAATTTTGTATGAATTTAACAAAATTGGAAGATAAAAAACAAAATTCTAGGGTTTATGTAATTTATGAAAAACAGAATCCAGTAAGTTTCAATTTAATGTAATTTGTTTTCGACTTGTTATTGGATTCAATTCATTTTGTTTCTCTTCTTCTTGTGTATTCAGGTAAGAAGTCGCTGGTTATACAATGATAAATAAAAAATATCACCCCTCTGAGTGAATGGGTAGCGTATAATTTTCTTCACCCTAATTTAATTTCTGCTTCTGATTTTTTGAGTTCTCTTGTTGCTTGATTTTTTGAGTTTTACGTGAGTTTTATTACTACAATGAGATCATGTTTTGTCCGGATTATATTGTGATGAGATAATGTTGATTTACTCCCTATTCTATGATTGTGATATGTTGCTGGCGGGCTGGATTATTGTTGTTGTTCTGATTTAATGTTTACTGAGATGGAGGATTGTGTGTTGCTTGTTGATATATGGTTGCCAGCAACTGTGATCTGTTGCTGGCCAGGGGATGTATGATTGTGATATGTTGTTGTTGCTATTGATGTTGGTGTGTCTGTGATATGTGCCTGTGTTTCTTGGATTATGTCCCTTTTTAATGTCCCTTGATTAATGTTATTTGGAATATGTCCCTTAATTATGTCCATTGTTTAATGTTGCTTGGCATATGTTCCTTGATTATGTCCCTTGATTAATGTTGCTTGGAATATAATCCTTGACTATGTCCCTTTTTAACTGACCCCAATATAACAAACCAATGCTTGTCCTTGTTTCACCCAAATGTCTGTCCATATGTCTGTCCCTGTTTTACCCCATTGACTATCGATATATCTGTCCCTGTTGTCAATGATGAAACCTTTGCTTGAGAGAGCCCAACTTCTAGTGAAGTGATGAATAATATTTGCCATTGACCTCTCATGAACCATTTGTGTTATGGGATTGTAGTCTTTAGGCAGAATTGGTAGTCATGGAAGAAGGTGGGTTGTCAGTGATATTTATGGGGGAACTGAGACTCTTAAATGGCCTCCCTTTTATTTTTCTCCTATCCATAAGTCTATGATGAAAGTCCAATATATGAGATAGTACACCCAAATGATAATCATCACCTATTTTCCATTAGATTCCAATTAATACATTTTATGTTTGATTTGTTGAGACTTTTGGGCAGATTTGTGAACTGATTTATGGGTTTATTGTTCATGATGCATAGAGACATCTGAGACATATTGTTTATCAATTTTAAATCTAACATGTGTGAAACAGCTGTGAAAATCAAGAGGTTGATAAAGTAAGCTATAGAGTATAGAGTATACCCTGACTCTTATGTGAGGCCTTGCATAATCAGCATCCGTGTCGGGTTTTTGACACTCGGGGATGGGTGACACTGATTGTTTTTACAAAATAGCCGAGTCGCACTTGGGACATGAATTTGTGATTATATTTAATTGAAGCTACATATTTAAAACTTAGGGTTTTTCTAATTGTATGCTTTAATTGACTAGTTTATGATATTGTGGAATTCAACCAGGTTGATTATGCTTTTGCTTCCGTTTTATTGTTTGGTTGGCCTGGGTGAGTTTTTCTAGCTCTGCTGTTTTGGAGCCCTATCAGATTCGTCTCCCCCCACCACCAATTTTAGCGGTCTTGATTTGTGAGATAAATATGATTTAATTTAATGTGATTAACCCCTATACTTTGTGTATGGAAATATTTAGGCCAAATTATTTTTAGAATGACAAAAAACTTGGATCATATAGATATATATATTATCTCTTATTCTTCTTTGTGTTCTGTAACCTATTATAATGAGCAAGGAGT
This sequence comes from Chenopodium quinoa, assembly GCF_001683475.1. NCBI lineage: Eukaryota > Viridiplantae > Streptophyta > Magnoliopsida > Caryophyllales > Amaranthaceae > Chenopodium > Chenopodium quinoa. The sequence goes on from NW_018744093.1 coordinate 3,786,240, forward strand.
AGCTAGGTTACACTAAACTAGTGATTGAAAGCTGATGTGCTTTAGAGTGGTTAAGGAATCCCTCTACGGCTCAATTTCCTCGCCAAATTACACTTAACTTAAGCTATATAAATATTTATAACTCCAGAAATATGAATTTATTTCCTTCTTCTTGTAAAAGTAGTCAGAAATTAAGGAACAAGGCTTGCTTTCGTTGTATGGTGGCTTGTACATTATTACCCACTCATATTTCTTACATTATTATCATTTGTCTTCTCTAAGGAGTACAATGTCCATCCCGATATCCTCAGCACAGCGTACTAATTTTCTCCCTCCTATCCTCAAATTATAATCATGTGTGATCGTGTTACATTTTTTGGCCTAAACAACATATAGTTGTCAAATTCATGGTAGCAGCATGAGCTCTCTTTTATATTGCTTAATTTCTTATTTTTCCGTTAACCTTATGTTGTGTTGAAATAAGGGCTTTCAAGTTAATTATAATTTGATATTCATAAAAGGGCCAATGAGGTTGGATAAGGGTCAATGGGTTTAAATGAGTTCAGGCTTCAAAAGAGAAATTCAAGTGAAAAATAAATTTGATATTGTTTTTATATTGTTTTGTGCCTTAAATTTGGGTTGCTTGGGTGTTTGTTAAGTTATCATAGTTTCAAACATATTAATCTAGGCTGGCGTTGTTTAAATTTCTGCATCATTCTATGAGTTACACGAAATGACTGACTAAAAGTCTTTGTTGTCCAATTATATGTTGTATCATGATTGCATAACTACATGAAAATATGATATCTTTATTGTTAATCAATAAGAAGAATGTATATAGTCTGCATTAAGGTATTCTGGGAGTTCTGTTTTTTGACCCACCATCATTTATACCAAACAAAAATTGTTTACTCTCTTCGTTGATTTATGTTTGTCCTAGTTGCTTTTTGCATAGTTTAAATGCAACATTGTAATTTAAATATCTTTCAAAGTTCTTGTGAAATTGCATTTTTAAATAATAGAAATAAAGACGAATCTAACAAGATTCCATATGGTTATATTTTGAGGTACTGAAAAACCATTGAAGTGTTAGATTCCATTTTCGTTGGAATCTCTCAAAAAATTCCAAATGAGAAAACTGAGGGAGTACATTTTCCCAGTAATAAATAGAATCAACCAATACTTATTTTAGTGTTGTTGACTGTTTCTGTTCAAGTATCTAACTGATACTCCTTCAATTATGATGCTGAAACATTGCACAAATTCATAATAAAGGAACCTTGCTAAATTTCCATATATTTCCCATTGAATCAAATTTCTTTGTCTGAGGGTAAAGCTGTAGAAAACCTTGAGACAGAAAAGCTACTGAAATTTAAATAAGTTGATTTAACTTCTCAGGATCCTAAATTTATTTCAAATAGTTCTCAACTCTCATAGTCTGTTATCTACTTTTTTTTTGCATTAATGACCTAGTCTCATTGATGTAATGTATACTTTATCTAAAGGAAAAAAGGCAGACTGTTGGTTTCAAGGATTTTCTTGCAATTTCTATGTACACTTTTCACTTAAATTTCTGTGTGCATACAAACTTATGCATTAGGAAGTTTGATAACCCCCCCCCCCAACCCTTTTCTCTATTTTCTACAAGCAAAAACCATGTTATTGATGTCTTGTCCTCCCCATATACAATATGTGTGTGTGTGTGTGTGTGTGCGTGTTTAGCAGCTTTGACAGATAAAAGAGCTGCAACAGCCAGCACCAGGCAGGCACGGCACCACCAGACAACAGCTAACAGCCAGCAGATAGCCAACAGGCTTGGTAAAACCAGGCCAACAACCAAACAGCAGCATCACAGCAGCTGAAAGAGCAGGCAACAGAACCAGCAGCCTGAACCAGCACACACCAGCCAGAGCCTAAGCAGCCAGAAACAGAAAGCAGTAGCCAACAACAGCTAAACACACCCTGCAAACATAAACCAGTAACCAGACACAAAGCAAGCAACATAACAAATAGAAAACAACAGCTTATAAAAGGAAAGTTGACCTGGCAGTTAAATCAAGGGCTCAGCTTCTCCAGAGATTCTGTATTTTTTTTTCTTCAGTTTTTTAAAGTGTAATATTACAAGTTATTGAAGAAAATATATGTGTTTTATGTATATTATGATTATATATAAGTATTTGGTTCAATTTAAGTGAAAAAAATGCCAAAAAAAATAAATAAATTTGGGAATTTTTGGCACCGGTTTTGGGAAAGAACCGGTGCTAAAAGTTTTTTTTTAATTTTTTTTGGGACTTTGGCACCGGTTCTAAGTCAAAATCGGTGCCTATTGTGCTGAAATTAAAAAAAAAAAAGAAAAAAAAAAGAAAAAGCGTGTCATGGGTTTTTGGCAGTGTATTTAGCACCGGTTAAACGGTGCCATAGCTCTTAATAGCCACCGGTTTTGAACCGGTGCCAAATCTTCAGAGATTTGGCATCCCTCAAATACCCAATGGTTTAAAACCAGTGCCAAAGAGGGGGTTTGAACCGGTGCCTATTTGCCTTTTTCGCCTAATGAAGCCACCTTACTATATCAGTTACACTCTCATCCAACCGACCCATCACTCGATCACAAAACCAACTCACAAACCTCATATTATGCAACTGCATCAATGTCCTCACCCACGGTCCCTTGAATCATACTTCCTTTCGGGTGAGCTGGATTCCTTACTTTATTTTGCAATGTACCCATGTGTCTTTCAAAATGATAGCACCACCTCATGAACACTAGACCGCACAACTTAATCTCACGAACCAAATGAAAAATCAGATACACCATTATGTCAAAAAATGAGGGCGGGAATACATCACAAATTTGCACAAAGTCACAACCACGTCCGCCTGCAAAGCATCAAGTGTAAAAGGATCAAGCACTTTTCTACATATTGTATTTAAAGAAGAACAAAGGCTTGTAATAGCTTCGCTCACGTGCTTTGGTAAAATACCATGTATTGCAATTGGTAGGAATACTTGTATCATAATGTGACAACCATGGGATTTCATACTTATCAGCTTCAATTCTCCATTTAAGGATACAAATATTTTCATGTTAGATGCGTACCCTGATGGAACCTTAATGCCGTACAGACATGCACAAAACATATGCTTTTCTACCCTTGACAATGTGTAGCAAGCCGAAGGTAAATAAGCCTTTTTATCCTTGCCTTTACCCTCATTCGTACAGACGCATCTGTGGCCTTTCCCTTTTCCTTTCCTTTTCCCTTGCTCTTCCCCTTTCCTTTTTTCGAAACAATTTCATTTTCCTTTTCCTATTCCTTTTTCTTTCTAACCTTTTCCTGAGCCCACAATTCTGGATGAACCTCCATCTTTTCCAAATCTAACAGTGCCCCCTTTCCATCCTTTGTTAATCCTTGAATACTCATCAGCGTTCCCACAAGAACATCACGCACATTCTTCTCTATATTCATCACATCAAGACAGTACCTAACGTCATGTTCTTTCTAGTACGGAAGCTTCCAAAAGATTAATTCTTTTTTAAAGAGAGCAGTTGAGTCCGCAGCTTTTTTTGTTATCCCAAATATTGTTCGTATACCCTTAACACGAGCATAAACCTCCTCACCAGTCAATGGCCTAGGTACACTCCCCTCTTCCCCTGTCCTATCGAAAGCCTTTTTCTGCCTACGGTATGGGTGATTGTGCCTAAGCAACCTTCGGGTCCGCACGTACACCTCTTTGTGAGAATGAGCAAGGTGTATGTTTGGTGTGTCATCAATACAAATGGGGCATGCTTTTTTTCCTTTGTTCTTGTACCCACACAAGTTGCCATATGCAGGAAAATCATTAATGGTCCACATTTGAGCTGCACGCAATGTGAACATCTCATTCTTATGAGCATCAAAAACGGAAACCCCTTCGTCCCACATCTTTCTCAAATCGCCAACAAGTGGCGTAAGATAAACATCTATGTCGTTTCCAGGTTGCCTTGGCCCCATTATTAGTAGTGAAAGCATTACATACTTACGTTTCATGCACAACCAAGGAGGCAAATTGTAGATCACTAAAAGTAACGACCATGTGCTGTGTTGGGTACTAAGAAAGCCAAATGGATTCATCCCGTTCGTGCACAACCCAAGCCTTAAATTTCTGACTTCATCACCAAATTTCCCAAACTTCATATCAATTTTCTTCCATTGCAGGGAGTCAGCTGAATACTTCTGCATTCTGTCTTTCTTTCTTCCCTCTACATGCCACATCATGTTTTTAGCGTCTTTTGGTGTTTAGAATAGACGCTTAAACCTTGGAATAATGGGAAGATACCACAACACCTTAGCAGGAGGTCCCTTCGTACCAGCATTGCAACTCTTGCGCTTGTAGCGCGACTTCTTGCATCGTGGACACTCGTCTAATTGTTCATATTCATTTCAATAAAGAATACAATCATTAGGACATGCATGTATCTTCTTATACTCCAAACCAAATGGACACATAAGCTTCTTTGCATAACAGTAAGACTTAAGAATTCCATTCCCGTCAGGCAACATCTCACTTAACGCGGTCAACAAAGAAGTAAAACTAGTGTCCGTCCACCCATGCTTCGACTTCATGTTAAAAAGTGTTAGCAAAGCTGATAGTTTGGAGTATTTTTTACACCCAGGATACAAAGGCTTTTTAGAAGCACCCAATAATGAATCAAACACATCACCTTCAACACCATGCATCATCTCATCTACCTCTTCATCCTCGACCTCATTCACCTGATCATCCTCAAATCCTTCCTCATCACCATTATCAATAATATATTCATCATTCTCGTATTCCTCGTCCACACGAATCTCATTGCTTTTATCATGCACATCATTCCCATCAACATCCCCACTGTACTCTCCTTCTTCACCGTGCCAAATCCACACATGGTATTTAAGCCTAAACCCACGACAAATTACATGATCTCTAATGATTTCAACACTATTGACCACCTTCACATTATTACAATCAACACAAGGACATTAGAGGCAATCGACACCCATTCTGCGCTGATAAGATGAAGCCCTCTCGCAAAACTCTTGAACCCCATGAATGAATTCCAATGTATCGCGTCTAACATACATTCAACCACGATCCTTCTCTATTTAGTAAATTGTATCTAAACATAGCAACATATTATGAATAATTTATAATTGCTATATATATTATGTAAATCAAATTCAAGCACACACCATGCATATACCATTCATATAGTGGAAAAATGCATGCTTCCAAAGGGTCCTAATCACTCCAACCTAACCCACCTTGAACGTCTAATCTCACTAGTGAATGTATGTCGACTTTCCAATTTTAAGGAATATCCGGCAGCATTTCCCCCCAGTTCTCGAAGTACACGATGTAGATAATTACTTACCCACATATGTACCCAAATAACATGGTGAGGAAATGGTAAGCCAAGATGTTCCTTAAAATCGAAAAAAAGACATACATTTACCACCTAAGTGAGAGTAAACGTTCAAGAACAGTCCCAACCGGGGACTACTCAAGACTTTCTCCTAATGAGAAAGCCTTGAACGGGTATCTAGGCATATGATAATGCAAGCATTCTATATATATATAGTTGCATTTATTTGTCATTAAATAGTACACAAGTTGTAATAGCATGATAAAACTTTTATTAAATGACCTGGATAAAGAGAAAGAAATATAGCTTAGTAAAGTTTATAATTCATACCAATATATCAAGTACAATAAATGAACACTTTCTAACATCCCACTTGAACTAAATATGTAGTCTTTAAGCTAAACTTGTGCTTCACATATTAACCTATAAAAAAAACAAAAAAAAAAAAAAAACAAAAAAAAAAAACCAAAAGTTATTAATTAATTAATTAATACCTACATACATTGCTATACTATAACACATCATTCATCAAACTAACAATTGCTAATCACTAATTTATTTAAATTTAGAGTAATTCATGTAATTTCACTAATTTATTCGCTTATTTTTAACACAATTGCTAATCACTAATATATAACACAATTGATAACCACTAATTCATACAAAATCAGAAATTCGGGAATTAATATAATTTATTTAAGCTAAATTTAACCACATTATATTTTACACACCAAAATTTAACTAACTAATAAGGTTTATAATTGTTCCACATTAAAATTCAACTAACAAACAAGGTTTATTTTACATACCACATTATATTTTACATACTAATCTATAATTTATTCAAAATTACCCATTAAAATCACTTAAAATTCACAAATTTGGGGTTAAATTACAAAGAAACCCTAACTGTTAGTTTGCTCATATGCCCAATAATTGTTCAAAATGCAAAAGAAAATATAAGTAGAGAATTAAAAATAATTGTTCCAAATGGCAAAAAAATTACCTACTAACCCTAGGTGGAAGAGGTGAGAATATCCACTTTAATTAGAGGTGGAAGGGGAGGAGAAATTGTGGCCAGGGGACGGTGGTCGGTGGAGCGACGGAGAGCGGCGGCTGTAGTGAACCTCGGGGCTGCTCCTATGTCACTGCTAAGAGGAGAATGAGGAGGTAATTAGTCGCGCTCAGGTGCGGTGGTGGAGAGACTTCCGGGATAGGTGCGTGGCAGCTCTGGTGGAGGGGGTTCCGGTGCAGGTGACAACTCAGGTGGAGGGGGTTCCGGTGCTATGAGAAGGGAGAATGAAGAGGAGGGAACAAGAAAGAGAAAGTGGGAAATTGGAAAGTGAATTCAAACGGGAACAAAGAGAAATATGAAAGAGGCGGGTTTTTTTTTGTTTTTGTTTTTTAAATTTGCACCATTACCACAAATTTGCACTGGTTTGGTATGAACAGGTGCTATTGCTATTTTATTAAAACCTGCCTATTTTTTCGGACCGGTTTTAAAAAACCATTGCCAATTCCTCAGTGCTAATTTATGATTTTCAACTAGTGTTTGGATAAGTGTGGGTAATCCCGATCATGCGGTCTATCACTCACTTAACATTCATGTTTCTCAGGCATGGTGCCGAGCACTCGATAATAGACGCAATCCAAGACGTGTTCATATCAAAGACATTGGAACATTTTCCCTTTTGCACACTTTTATTGCTTTTTAAACTTTTTGAAATTTTCTTTGGTAAAAATCACTCAAGTTTTTTTAACTTGGCTTTAAAAATTGCATAAGTTGCACAGTATCCCATCCCAAGGTTAAGTAGATGAAGGTTGAAAAAAGAAAGGTTAATTGTTAGATGAGGCTCAAAGTGTTTTATCAAGAAAGGATTGTATATTCGAAAGGGGTAAAGGTGATATGATGTGGCTACAAAGGGTGCTTAAATCATTGGTGTACCTTGTGCTTAGCTCGGCGTGGATGTTTTTTATTTCTTTTTTTTTTAAATGCAATGCAATGATCATATGCAAAGAAATAAAATGCTCATTTTATTGAAATGGAAAGGGTGAAAAGAAAATCATGAAGAAAAAAGATGGAAGGTGATAGGGGATGCCTATGCTAGACTTTATTGAGGGAAAGGGAAATCAAGAATAAGAAAATAATCATGAAATCTTATCGTTGAATCCCACCTCGTGTTTTGTGTTTCATCATTGTCAATCACATGACTCGAACTCGATTCAACATGCATATTATGGGGGAAAGATCATAGTGCATGAGGGGAATGATATGTATGGAGAAAGCATGTAAGAGGAAGGTGTGTGAATGTGGAAAGTGTGAGGTATGTAATTTATGGAATGTGATGTAAAGGGAAAGAATTTATTTGTGGAATGATATGGAAAAATCCGGGAATATAATGGACCCATAACTCAAATGACGGAAATGACGACTCATGCATGGACCTAAGACATGGTCATGGTGTGAAAAAGTATGTACAAAGTGTGTGCGACGACTTGAGAGTGAAAGTAATATGTGCAAGACTCGTGTGATGACCATAGGACTAAGTATGTGATTAGACTCAAGAAAAGACTAAGTTAAGACCTCGTTTATACATTAAATCAGTTAATTATGGAAATTAGACTCGACACGAAGACTTGGAAAAAAAAAACAAACCATCGCGTGGCGGTGGAACTGTCGCGGAATGCTGGTTCCATCACAGCGCGATGGACTTGGTGTTCTGCGGCACAAACCAAATTTTCACACCAATAATGGAACGTCAATCTAGTTTGTTTTTCGGTGATCCTTTCGAAGGTTTAAGCCTATGGACTGCTAGGTCAAGTATGCTTAGACTTCATAGGTTCAAACTAATTATCCAATTAATTAAACAAAGTCCTTTTTAGTCCTTTGTTAGTTTGTTAAGACTTTATTTACAAGAAACAAGACATCACAAAAGATTAGTTTAATCACAAGTAAGGTATGCACAAGTAAGGAATGCACAAGTAGTCACAACATGATGCAATGAGTTTGCAATCTAACCATGGCTCTAGTTCTCTAAGGTCAAGGATTATGGTGTCCAAGAGGGTCCATGGTTATGAGTTCGGATGCATCTCGCGGAAGCCTTACCTTAGAAGGGTTGGCACGATGGATTGGACCGCGCAAGTTAAACTTGCTTCCATGGTTTGGTAAATTCACAAACTCGGGATGCACCTATTGTTGCACGGAGTGTTCATTAGGGTGGATGGAGCGTGAATTCCTAAGGTCTAAGACCATATGTAGAACACATATGGGTTCAGAAAAGTCGAAAAAACTCAATCAAGAAGTAAAATCATCAAAACAGTACTAGAATCGGTCAAAACACGACAGTAGAAAACTAGCGCAATGTCACGAGAACTCGACACGAGAAAACAGAGACTGTCGCGCACTGATAAGTGACATTTATGCCACTATTTAGATCCCTTAATCATGGTATTTTCCTGCATTTGTCCCTTGTTTATGCCTCTGTTATCCATTTTCTTGTGTTTTTGCTTCCTCTTGTTGTTCTTTCCCCGTTTGTCTCTTTTTTCCTTTTTATTGGCATTTTCTCGTGTTTTGTAGGTGTTTGGAGATGATCCCGAGATAAAACAAGACCTCGAGAATTGGAGCCCACTCGAAGAGCTAAACCATGAGCTAAGGGTCGAGAGAAGCCAAGCAAGGGAGCTAGGCTTGGAGAGGGCAAGCAAGCACCCATGCATGAGAGGAGCAAGAGCAAGCAAGAAAACACCAAGCAAGCCAATTTTCTGTAGATGCCTTGCGCGCCCTACAGAGCCCTCTCACGCATAGAGGGCACAGCCTGGCTGTTGTTCACTCTTTTGGTCATCACTTTTGATCTACTTATCGGATTGAGGTGTTTCAAGTTGCGTTGGAAACTAGACTTGGAGAGCTTTCCAACGGTAGGTTGCACTCCCCCATAAGCCTCCTAAAACGAAAGTTATGACCGTTTGAAGTTGAAGGTTGCTGCCAGTTCAAAGCTTCCTGCGCGGGCGTGCAGTCCTTTTGCGCGGGCGCGCACGCTGTCAGCCCAGCCGATTTATTTCCCTATTTAAAGGCTGATTTGGGGATTTTTTTTGGGGGTCTTCTTCCTCTCTCCTCTTTGGGGTGAAGAACCCTAGCTTCTCCATCATCTTCAACTCTTAGATTAGCTTAGATTAGTTATAGATTTAGTTTTAATCCTTGCTTTAATCCATTATAATGTAGTTTAGAGTAGATTTAGGGTAGTTTAGAGAGAGAAAGTTGGAAGCTTTAATGGAGGATTGAAGAAGATGAAGATGCAAAGTGACACTGTTTTGGATTACTATTCATAAATCTAATGAGCATTCTAAACTCTATCTCATTTATTGCTTTCTTTAATTCTTGCTTTGTTTAGTTATTGCTTGATTAGTATAGTAGTTTTGATGATTTGTTCTTCTTGTTGGGTTTTATTCTTAGTCTCTCTCTTGTTCCTCTTTGTTGGTTAATGTTTGTTGTTCTTGTTAGTTTAGTTTGTGTTAATGTCTTTGATTTTGCTAGTTTAGTTATGTTAGAGTAATTTTCTTAGCTAGGGTTAGGGTTTAATTAGGGATTAATGAGCAAGATGAACACTTTATTGATGAGCTAATTGGAATTGTTGATGTATTGAACTAAAAATGAAGGTCTTAATTCTTGGTGTCTTTCTAGCCAATTGATGTCATGATTTAATTGCTATTGTGTTAGTTGTGCGGGAGTGAGCTAGCTTGATAGAAGTATTTCATTGTTTAGTTGACCACGACCTCATAGGCGGGGTTGAGAGTTTAATGGCCTAGTGTGTGCGGGAGTGACCTAGGTTGTTAGGCAATTCTCCATATTATCGACTTAACCAATTAGATTATTGATGATTGTTTGCTTGCGATTGATTAGTGCTAGCATAGTGGTATGTGCGGATTAATTCTTAGTGATTTGGATGTGCTCATTGAGGTATGTGTAATGCTTCCTTTTGCTTTGGCCGGTTGAATGCATGATCTAATTGCTACCCATTTAGTTGCTTGGGAAATAGCTAATTAGGTAGAAGTGAACCCTTTGAGTTGATCACGAGCCCTTGCCCGGGATTGGGTGCTTGATTGTGTAGCGTGCTCGGGAGAGACCTAGATGATTGAGCTTCGCCCCTTTCAAGTTATTGAGAGTGTCCGTGTTCATTGCTATGCTTGTGCTTGTCACATTGATTGCCTTGACTCCTCTTCCCTAGTGATTTAGTTTCTTAGTTCCTTTCCTTAGTTTTTAGTCTTCTATCCTTAGATTTAGTCCTCTCTTCCCCCATATCCTTTGACCTAGCTTAGTAGCGGTAGTGTATACAATAATTCGCCGTCTCTGCGGATCGACCCTTTACTTATCACTAGACTTGTTTGGTGTAGGTTTAGGTATATAAATATTGTTTGGTAGAGGGTAGTTAGTCCAACGACCTAGCTATTCGCCTCTTATTACGCAGCGACAACTCTATCGTGCCGCGATAAAGCTGTCGTTTGGCGACAGTTGTTGCCGTCTCGCAACAGTTCTAGCGCGTCGCGGCAATTCTGGAATTTGACGTTTTTTCCGATTTTTCGCATTGTTTATTCAGTTTTAGTTGTGAAAGATATTTCCACCTTTTCCTACGTCGTGTAAAATTCCTATGTTTTGACGCGTTACGGATGATCTTTCTAATGCGAACCTTTTTATGCTTATGCCACAATTTTAATCATAATCACACACATGAATATTTAGAATCTTTCAAGTCTCATCCACTCATTCTAAATTAATTGCTAAAATATATTTTAGGAATTAAAATTATAAATCCTCCCTAGTGGAGTCGCCAAAAATTTGTAGGGAATTTTCAAACTCAACTTTGAGGCCCACTGTGATCATGCTTTCAGGCATGGTGGCGTCCAAAGGAAAGTAAGCTAAAGATAAAAGAGTCGCCAACAAGTTTTAGGAAATTGTAAATTGTTCACGGGTGTGAAGGTTACTCCCCATTCACGATCACGGAGATCGCTAACTCCATAGTGGTCCGGAACCATGACTGGATATTCGGGGATGATGGTATGAATCCAACCTAAAAGAGATGTAACCCGCCCTAAATCGGCCTCTACTTAATTGTTATGATCTTCATGTGCGCTTTTCGATCAACATACATACAATAAACTAACCCTAAACCTGTTTAATCTACGTTGGTTTATTATTAATGCGCAAATAAATCTAATATTGGTTATCACTTGAATTAAAATAATATTAAGCCTAAAATCATATTATTAATTATCTTATTTGGCGTGATTTCAAGTACAAATTTCCTTTAAACCAACAAGAAGGGGCGTGATCAAGTAATAACAATAAATCATGAATACTAAAGCAACATAATAATCAATTGACACAACAATCATCATCATAATAGTACCATCAAAATGTTATTAAAACATGATTAGCAAGATCCTAGGCATGATACTAAACGGATTAATAACAAATCCTAGCATGTCCCTAATAATAAAGATCAAAGCTTTAGCTTAAACATGATACTAGAAACCAACATGATATTAGAAATATTAATTAACACCCCAAACATGATACTAGGAATCAAAATCAACATCCTAACATGATACTAGGAATCAAAATCAACATCCTAACATGATTTCTATCAAAAGAAAAATTAAGTAATCGAATTACTTACTTTGATGCCTTGTATCTTTTTCTATCAAAATAATACACACGTTAGTAACTTCAAGAAAAAATAAATCAAATAAATAAATTAAATAAGAATTGCAATATAGATTTGGGACCAAACCCTTCGAACTATCAACCTTTCACGTCAAGGTTGAGGCAACTTCGAGATTGGCTAGGAGTATTCAAAGCTCGCGAAGGAGGTATGGTGTTTGATTAGGGAAAAGTATCAAGGATGTATTAGGACGTGTTTAGGCTAGGCTAAGAAAAGAATCTAGAAAGAGAGAGAAAGTATTAGGGATAAGATGATGATTGTTGGTGATCAAGCTTGTTGATGATTGAAAACGAGGTGAAACGACCTCTATTTATGAAGAAAAAAGAGGGTCGAAGGATCAAAAAAGAGTCAAAATTCAAATCGGAGTAAAACAAGTTCCATCGTGGTGCGACAGCTTTGTCGCTGCGTGATGATCCTGCAATTTTGCAGTTCTGTTTTTATCATAACTTTTGATCCAGAAGTTAGAATAAGATAAATAATATTTCGTTGGAAATATCTACAAGTCTACTTTCTAACCCAATTAGAATCAGATTGATATCTTTTGAAGAATAAAAGATATGGCCGAAATAGTGGAAAGGTGTCAGTTTTGGATAGAGTTTGGTATTTCGTTCATATCTTTTTTGTTTCCAATCGGAACTGGGATTATGATATATAATTGGAAAGATAATTTCAAGGGCTATCCAACCATTTACGGTTTAGATAAAATTTATGAGGTACAAAATTCATTTTTGACCGGGATTAGGATTATCAAAAAAGTGATGTTTTATTCAATATCAAATTCTTTAATCTTTATCTTTCAGGGAAAGGATAAATGAGAACCTTTTAGAGGATTCTAGAAGCTCCTAATGAATCCTAATTGGTTTAGGATTGGTATTAAGGTATTAGACCCTCCTCATGATCACTAGGTCGATGGTAGGATGGACCTACGCTCGGTTTGGGATTGGTTTAGTATTTTTGCCATAACTTATTCATTTTAAGTCGGATTTAGGGTTGTAATATATCGATAGAAAGATCTTTTCAAACCCCATCCAACTAAGAAATAATTGGACTAGTATTATGGACCAAAATAGATTGGTTTGGACGTTTTATAAAGAGGACACGAAATAAATGATTTTTAAGAACATGAAATGAATGATTTTGGGTTTAAAGTATTTAAGGAAAGGTTATAAATGGTCAAGGGTAAAGGGAATTCATGAGACTCTTCAACTCTTCACCTAAATCGATAATCAAAGACGTGAAAAGTACTCATCACTGGGTTTGGTTTTTGGAGAGACACAATCAGGTGTCTACAAAATCTTGGTACTCAACCAACACTTCCTTGATAAGGGGGTGGATTGGGTTCTATCGCTCACTCTCTTGTGTTTCCCTAAGAAGACAAACAAAGACAATTTTTCCTTAATTTATTTCTTTTCCGATCTCATTTTCCCCAATGAGAAGGTTCTCTTTTATTGTGTTTCCCATACCCAAGGGTTCTTTGTGCTTTGGGGGGGACAAGGTTTTGAGTACAATTTTTTTCTTATCCATCATGAATGAATAGGTGTTTTTACTTACATCATGTAATACATTTCTATTAAATTGCCAAGGCCTTCCAAGTAAAATATGACAAGCATCCATAGGCAACACGTCACAAAGCACCTCATCCTTATACAATTTTTCAATTGAAAAAGAAAGAAGAGTTTGTGTTGTTACCTTCACCTCATTGTGATTGTTAAGCCATTAAAGCTTATAGGGAGTAGGATGATCAGTAGTGTCAAGATTGAGCTTGCTCACTGGTGTAGTTGAAGCCACATTAGTGCAAGAGCCACTATCAATTATAAGGTTGAAAACTCCATCTTTGATGGTGCAACGAGTTTGGAAAATTTTCTCCCTTTGCTCTTTCGCCAAAGGAGTGGAAATGGAGTGAAGTGCCCTACTAACAACAAGGATTTGACCCTCATCGGCTAATACTACAACCTCATCCTCCTCGTCATACACAGTGTCCTCAAAATCCTTTTTCTCATCTTTGTATTCATCATCATCCATTTCACAAATCATCATAGCTCTACTATTAGGACACTCATTAGCAAAATGTCCATAGCCTCTACACTTGTAGCAAACCTTCCTATTGCTCTTGCTTTGGTCATCCTTGCTAGAAGAATGCATGAGGGCCTTGCCTTTGTCATCCTTGGCAATGGGCTTATTTGTCTCACCCTTTAGAGCAAAAGGATTCTTGAAGGTAGGTTTAGAATACCCACTAGCACTACTTGTCTTGTCATACTTCTCAAACTTCAAAGCCTTTTGCACAACATGATCAAAACTTCCATGGGCATGAACATCAAGCTTTTTCCCAAGCTTTCTCTCAAGACCACCAATGTACCATCAATCTTATGCTCCGAGGCTTCTTCAATTCCACTAAAAAATAGAGAGCTTTTTAAACTCCCTTGTATACTTCTCTACCGACATAGCACTTTGCTTGAGAGCATTCAATTTAAGATAAGCATCTTGTAAATAATCTCTAAGCCTTATTCATACGTTTCTTCCACTACTAGAAAACACCTTATTTACGACGGAAAAATTCCGTCAGTACACCCTATAAATCCGTCGGAAAAGGTTGTTTCCGATGGAATTCCGTCGGAACGCGTTGTCGGAGATCACTTCGTCGGGAAAACGGCTATTTCGTCGGAAATTCCGTCGGAAAACACTATTCCGATGGAATTTTTTCGTCGGAAGAGGTTTTTTCGGTACCGGAAAGTCCGTCGGAAAAGTTAATAGAAAATTTTTTTTAAAAAAAAAAAAAAAAGCGAAACCCACCACCAGCCCACCCCCTGCCCCCACAACCCAAATCCCCACCCACCAGCCCACCCCCTGACTTACCCCCCTACCCACCACCACCAGCCCACCCCACCACACCAAACACCACACCACACCAGCCCACCCCCTGATCGACTTACTCTAACTTACCCAGACACACCTACCCACCCACCACCACCGAAGCCTAACCTAGATTCAGCAACCACGCACCACCACCGAAACCACCCACACCAGCCCCTAACCTTGATTCACCGACCACCACCATCGAAACCACCCACACACCACCTCACACACCACCACCGACACCACCTCACCAGAATTTAACCACAATAAATCAAAAATTAACCCCAAAAAAACACAAATGAGCCCAAAAGTACGGAAATTAACACAATAATATCGAAAAATTCCACAGAAAAATCGAAACCACCACCGGAATTTAACAAAAAAGAAAAAAATTCCAAAAAAAAAACGAAAATTATCATAAAAAACAACGAAATTACCCAAAATAATTCAAAGACATATAATTATACAATTATTTAACAAAATTTATACATTAACATTACAATGACATCAATAATTAACTAAAATTAGAATTTAAAAGGAAAAAAAAGGCTAGATCTACAATCTAAGAAAATAAAATCGTGTTGTTGCGATGGAGGCTTTTGTTGCGGCGTCATTGTCCGGTGTTGGTGGTTGTTGTTGACATTGGTACGGTGTTGGCGTTGATCTCGGTGTTGACGATGATCTTGGGTCTTCGTTGATGATTTTCGTTGATGGTGGCTAGGAGATCGAAGAGGAGAGTGAAAGGGGAGAACATATCGAAGTGCGTGGAGAGTGAAAGGTTGGAGAAGAGAATAGGAAGAGAGGAATTTAGACTGAGAAGAGGTGAGAGAAAGGGAGGAGAAGAGAAGAGGAATAGGGAGGAGTAGAGTGAGAAGTCTGGGAGGAAATAAGAAGAGAGGAGAGAGAAAAGGAAGAGAAGAAGAGAGAGGCGAAATGAGAGTATCCGGATTTTTTAGGGTTTTGTAGGTTCGTTTTTTTTTAATCATTTAATTACATTCCGACGGATTTGATTCAGTCGGAAACTTAACGTTACGTCGGAATATTCCGTCGAAAATCTTCGACGGAAATAAAATCCGTCGAAACGTTAAGTTTCCGACAGAATTTTCCGTCGGAAAGCCCATAAATTCTAACGGTTTTATGTTCCGTAGGAAATCCGTCGTAAATTTCGGACGGGATAAAAATCCGTCGGAATTTACAACGGAAATACTTGTCCGTCGGAAATGGTTCGTCGGAAGCCTATTTCTAGTAGTGTTCAATTTCTCCCAAGAAGTGATTTTTGATTTTCTATCTTTTCTCCTACGATTTTTTATGTTCTCATACCACAAAGAAGCATGTTTTTTAAGTTTAAGGATGGCTAATTTGCAACGTTTTTCATTATTATAAACCTTATACTCAAACATATTCTCCATACTTCTAACCCAATCAAGAAATTCATTAGGATCAAGATTACCTTCAAAATCCGCAAATTCTAACTTGATGTCTCGGTCACGGTTGTCTTTATGGTGCCGTTGGTGGTGTTCCCTTCTCCGGTGAAGAGAGTGAGAATCATCTTCTCCACTTGGACTTCTCCTTCTTCAGGTCTTCTTCTATTCTCCAAGACATCAAGAAGCCTATCAAACTTCCTTTCTAGAGCATCCAATCTAGTGTGCTCATTGTAACTTTCATCATCTTCATAAAAGTATCTATAAACCATGTTTCAAGATAAAAAATTTGTATCTTTGAGAGAAAATTTAAATTTTGTGGGGAAAAAGATGAGATCTTTTGAGAGAGGGAAAAAGAGATTCTAAAGGTAGGATCTTTCGGCTAATAACCTAAGCTCTTGATACCAAATTGATATGAAACAACCAAGAAATAAAAGAGGGGAAAATCAACTATCACTACCACAAAATAGGGAATAAGTAACACACGATACACAACTGTCAAGTTACATAGGTGATCTCTAGGTTGCCTATGTAAGATAAGTGTTTTGTATCCTGAAACTTATAGAGCGCTTGTCTAACTTGACAGCTCTATATAATTTATCAAAATTTACACCAAATAATATAGATCGCCTATAGTTATGCGTTCTATAAGTATTACAATTTTAAAAAAAAAATCCTCTTCACCCTTGTTCCTCTCTTTCTCTCTCCTCAAATCCCCAAGCACCGTCGTCAAGCTTCTCATGCCCACAAGTTCACCGCCTCATAGTTTTTCACGCACACCGTTGAGCCACGAGCGTCCACCACCGAGCCATGAGATATCGATCCAAGCATTCGATTGGTCAAGGTTTTTGTATTTTAGATTTGATTTTAACTTAGGTGAAAATATAAATCTAGTTTTTCTTAATTTTGTTTTTAGTTCAAATTTCAAAATTTGTTGTTTTTCTAGAGGTTTTTATCGCTAGAATTTGTCATCAATTATTACTTAGATCCGATTTTATTTTTTGTTATTTTTGAGATAATTGCTCGTGTTAATTTTTGTTTAAAGTTGTTAATTTTTAGGTGGTGGGGCGGATTTCCGTGTGTAGTGCTTGTTGTAGGTGGTGCTGTAGGTCGTGGACTCGGGTGGTGTAGGTGGCGGTGTGGGTCGTGTGGGTGGGTAACAGTGGGGGATGGTGGTTCGTGGTGTGGGTAACTGTGGGGGATGATGGTTCGTGGTGTGGGTAACTGTGGGGGTAGTGGTTATGGTTCGTGGTGTGGGTAACTGTGGGAGATGGTGGTTCGTGGTGTGGGTAACTGTGGGGGATGATGGTTCGTTGTGTGGGTAACTGTGGGAGATGGTGGTTCGTGGTGTGGGTAACTGTGGGGGATGATGGTTCGTGGTGTGGGTAACTGTGGGGGATGGTGGTTATGGTTCGTGGTGTGGGTAACTGTGGGGGATGATGGTTCGTGGTGTGGGTAACTGTGGGGGATGGTGGTTCGTGGTGTGGGTAATTGTGGGGATGATGGTTCGTGGTGTGGGTAACAGTGGGGGATGGTGGTTTGTGGTGTGGGTAACTGTGGGGGATGATGGTTCGTGGTGTGGGTAACTGTGGGGGATGGTGGTTCGTGGTGTGGGTAACTGTGGGGGATGGTGGTTATGGTTCGTGGTGTGGGTAACTGTGGGGGATGATAGTTCGTGGTGTGGGTAACTGTGGGGGATGATGGTTCGTTGGTGCTCTTGCTATAATTGGATCCCCGTATTGTTTTTATGTAATGATACAATTGTGTTGTACCTAACTTTTTTCTTTTTGGCCTTTTGATGCAGGTTGGAATGGAAGATGAACAGATGAATAATTCTGGAGCTAATGATGAGGCGAGGATCCTGCTACATAGGATTAGAGAATTGATATCAAATTGTACGAAGTATATAGTGTTATACTTAGTTTTAGTTTTTGTATTTGAGGTTACTACGTACTTGCATTTTTTTTATTATTAGTTGAAGTTATAACAATAAACTATACTTTAATTAATAATTATTAAGTAATTATAATAATAATAATAATAATTTTTTTTGGAAAAAAAACAAGGAAAAGAACTGCCATCTAAGATAGGCGATCTCTATTTATATGGATATAGAGCACATATCTTAAGATGACATTTCTTTTTCCCTTGTTTTTTATTTATTTTACACATGGAATAGAGAGCTATTATCTTAGATGGAATTGATTTGTATTAAAATTTATATAGAGCGCCTGATAGAGGCGATCTGTAGACTTTATAGGGCACCCCCTTAGAAGAGCGCCTCTTAGGCGATTTCTATTCCCTATTTTAGGCGACCTATATTCTCTATTTTGTGGTAGTGTATCAATAATTTCAAAGCAACAACACAAGATAAACCTATCTCAAAAATCACTAAGATCTATGAAATAAGGGTTCTTAATCAAAGTCAATACCAAGTAAAGCCAGGCTTAAGATGTAACCAAAAAAATTACAAAGAAGCAATCACAAAGATTATGGGTAGAGAGAGAAAATCTCATTGATTTCAAAATTAAGCAAAAGTTCCTCTAAACAACAAGCTTAACCCTATATATAGGGCTTTACAAACAAAACCTAGAGTTTTTGAATTACACCCCTTGGATTACAAATAAAAGGCCAAGATTAAAAGCAAGCTAAAAAAAATAAAAGAAAGAACAAAAGCCGCTACGAAACAGGGGCTCTAGAGAGAAAGAGGCTTAGAGCAGTCGCTCCGCATGGACAAAGCGGTCGCTCCAAAGTTTCTGCCAAAAATCCCAATTCCGGATGGAGCAATCTCTCCAAGGATGGAGAGGTCGCTCCAATGGTCGGAGCGATCTCTCCAGCGGTTCTGTCAGGACAGCTTAATTTCAAACGCTCATAACTTCTTTATTAATTGCTCAAATTGGGCATGTGACCTGTCTTTGGAAAGCTCTTGGACCCTACTTTCATCTCCAATCTGAACTACTTTAAAATTCCTTGTAACGAAGAAAATATGGCTGATTGAAGTAGTTGAGTAACGCATTGATGATAAGTTTCTCTCTTGGCTAACATATGGAATCCTTGGAGCTTTATTCTAAATAAACAAAAGTTACTCGAGTTTTATAACGGTCAACCCCGAGAGGTGGCCACCAAGGAGTTTAGCACAGTTACGTGTCACAACACGTGGCACTTCTTCAACTTCCTCCACCAAGTTCCATGCACCCGCATCAATTAGACTTTACTAGACCTTGTGAAAACTTATTTTAGTTGTAATATGTACTCGACTAATATAACACCCCCAAATCTCCCTCTATGGAAATACTAGTATAATACGTATAATTATACCCTAGAGATAGACTTAGGTGTATTACCTCCGCGTGATTACGTAAGGCTACTCAAAATACTTAACTCAATAACAAAAATTGCAGCAGAAACTCAACGTTCTTATATTAATACTTATAAAAATAGTAACATTGTTATGAGTACTCAAAATAAAGACATACCAACATTTCTAAACTAGGTGAACCAAATCCCAGGACTCCCATATGCTCATTCATGACTGCACCTGAAAATAGTCAACATTGCTTATCATTACGGTAAACAGGGCGAACCAAAACAAATAGGAAATACGGATTAGCAAAATATGTTAAGTACGATAAGTGAAAGATAAGTAAATTCAACTTATTTGCAAAAATGATTTTAAAACCAATTCCAATAATTAATCCAATGAATTCCAAAACTCATGTTTCAAACCAATTCTCAATAATTCAATAATTCGATGAAACGATTTATAAAACCAATTCCAATAATTCAATATTTCAATAATCAATTCAATAAAACCAATTCCTCTTTTTAAAACCAATTCCTCACCCAAGTGTACACACCCCCCAAGCTAGTCTCCTTATATTGCAAGGCTATTCTTGAGGAAAGACTCGGTCATACAAAGTCCAAAGTCTTATCAACCAAACCTGCATAGTGAGATTACTATCAACATGCTTGTAAAGCTTTAATAATAATAATTCAATAATTCCTCCTTAAATAAAATCAACCTTTATATTAGATTAAATCAAAACTCCTTTTTATTTAATTCAACATGCCTTCAAAATCAACCTTATAATAAATACTTGAGAATTAAATCTCATATAAATAAATTTTCATAATCTATAACTCTTCCTTTGAAAAACCTTTTACTTAATGAAACAAGCTTTTCAAATCAATTCCTTTATTTAAACATGATAAGTAATTCAAACCATTCAAAACATAATTTTAAAATCAATCCTTCAAAAATACATTTATTCAAATATTAAAATCAATTCCTCCAACCATACTTTGTTTCATAAATCATACTTCAAATCAATTTAATTCAATCACCAATAAAATCATATAAAACATGTTATTCAAACCAATCACTTCCAAAGGTATCTAGCCACCTAAACGTACCTTTGATCCTTGCTAGCAATTACACAAATAGAATTCAAGAACCTTGATTGAACACACCCTACAAATAAATATAACCTTATTTAATATAAGGTTAACAAATAATCACAACAATTAAATTAAAAACCCCCAACTATATGTACATGAACCTTTTAACTTATTTTTCACAAACATGAATAAAAATCTGATTTTATTTAATTAAAACTACTCGTAATAATTTTTATAAATCTCCCATAATAATAATAATTAATTAAATAAGAGAAGAGAAGAATAAAAGGTAGAAAACCAAGGAAAAGAGAGAGAGGTGGCGGCAAGGGCAACCTTCGGGCAGGTGGCTGGAGGTGGCGGTCGTGGTGATTGGTGGTGGTGCAAGAAAGAAAAGAAAGGAAAAAGAGAAGAATTGGATTTGCGTTAGAAAGAATAGGCAACTTGCAGAGGCTATAACTCCTTCAATATAACTCCGAATTAGGTGATTATAGAGCCTAACCTCAAGGAGTTTTCGAGAGGAACAATTAAAAACCCCAAAACTGACTAGATATGCCCAAAAATTGGCTCCAAAAATATACGGGCTGATTTTCTTTTAGAAAAGAGGAGAAGAAGAGTAAAAGAGAAGAAGAGAATTGGTGTAAGTGTTTGGCCATGAATCAATTGGTATTTATAGGCTATCTCATGCATGAATTATGGTAGGAAAATATATGAAGAATAAAGAAAAATTGCCAAAGTAAGCCTTTAATGGAAACAATTTCCCAAAGTAGACGCGTGGCAAAACTATTTACCAAACCAAGCTTCCAGCATAAAACGCCAACCAGGCTGGTGTTTTTATCCTGGGCATTTATTTTTTAAAATTTTCAGTCAAGGCAAAAGCGCCATCCAGGGTGGCGTTTTTACCCCTTGATGGCCAAGGTAAAAACGCCATTCTGGTTAGCGTTTTACTCTCAGCCATAAAGCGCCATCCTAGTCGGTGTTTTTACCTGCAACACCCAGCCTGCACACTACAAGCACCACACCAGCCACAAGTACAACAACAGCAGCAACAACTGCAACAATAACATCAACCACAACAAAATCAGGCACTACAACAACAACCTGTTCAATGAAAAGAATGAATGCATATGGTGAAGTTGATAATGGACAGAAAATTAATTAAAAAAGTCAGTAAAATTGATAATATTCGTTTGGATACGACATACTAGAGAATCCGATTACAACAAACTAACAAAAGAACTTCTAAGATCCTGATTCATCTATTCGATGTAATTGTTGTCTATCAACTCGCGATCTCCTACGACGACAGTATTGAGATACCGTTGTGAAAGGATCTGAGGCAAAAGTTTGGGGAGGAGTCTATTGGCTGGATGATGGTCCCTCCTTTGATGATTATGGCGCAGCCATGGGTATGGCGAAATCCTCCTGATTGTCAAAAAACTACGGGGACGCTGTAGGGGACATGTGAGTCTGTCCCATGCTACTCTCGCCTACCTCACAATGTGAACCCTGGTGTGCTCCCCGAATCAGCCAAATACATGTCCACTCATAGTTCTCGTTTATTTGAGTGAACCAAGACAATGGAGTTCTAGCCACAACATCATCAATAGACAATTCGTTGTTTACAACATCTTCCTCATATCCGCCTTCACCCTCGTCGTTTGTATCATCATACATATCAAGAACAGACAATTCGTTGTTTACAATGTGTTCAGCATTCACCAAAGTTTGGGACGGTGTTGCTTGAACATGTTCTTGCGTAGGAGAGTAACTATGCAACTGCATCGGTGATGAAATGTCATTATTTGAGGTAGATGGACCAGGTTGCTGCAACATTGACACCGACGCCCCTTCATGTATAGGTGCAGTAAAATATGAACAGAATGAAATGTCAAATTGATCGTCGTGTAACATTCTACTGAAAGATCCCATTCCATATTCAAATGACAGAATGTTGTATGAGGGCATTTGTAACGAGATTGTATTGTATGAGGGAAGATATGTAGGTTGTTGCTCTGTCAAGCGAATAGTCTGTTGAGTACATATAGGCACCATTTCCACATACAAATCAGTGGGAAGAGACTTCATTGCAACGACACCCCTCAAAACCTCCAAATGGTCGTCATTCAAAACAGGTAATATTTGAACCCCGCTGACACTCTCAAATCTCATTTTAATGTTCAGTTCAACATTCGTTGGGTTTGAAGCAGTTATAGTATAAACCTTCAAAAAATCACTGTAAGTCATACAAGGTTTCAATGCCAACGGTTCCATTTTTCCTCCTCTATACTCGACGTTCGATCCGACACACAAAATTTCACCCCCCCCCCCCTCAACGGCATAACAAGACAATCAAATGTGAAGCCATGTTCTACATAACAATCTGAACACATATTAGATGACACAAATACACAACACAACTAAAACCACAATGATTCCATTAAATCCTCAAGCTAAGCGTATATACAACTTAGTGTTCAACAATGTACTTATTTACCTAGTTAATCAACAATGTAGTATATATTTAAATGTACCTAATTCAACAATGTAGTTCGTAAACATACTTGAAATTTACACACTAAGTATGAAGAATAATGTATGCTTCATATACACGGTTTGCAATTAAACAACAAACATATAGATATAGTTAATTTCAATAATTAAACAACAATGTATTATGTAGTTATACTTATTTCGCATACTTAAACAATAATATAGTACATACATTGTAAATTACAAACATAAATTCCCAAAAAAACATCATAAACAAGTAAAATAGTTAAATTCAATACATACCTCAAATTCGATCAATGTACTGCGTAAAAGTGTTGAACAAAGAAGGAGGAATAATTTTTAGTGAGTATGATGAAGATCTAAGCAATGGGATGTGATGAATTTGCTCCAAATATGGAGGATTGGGCGAGCAATGTGGCGCGGGTTAGGGCTTGTAAATTGGGGGTTTTCGTTTTTTTTTTTATACAATAGAAATAATAACTTTGCTTTGCCTGACATACCCGATACAAAAACGCTAGCCTGGTTGGCGTTTTTGGTACAACGATAAAACGCCAACCAAGCTGGCGTTTTTACCTTGGCCAATTTCTTTTTAGAAATTTCAGTCAGGGTAAAAACGCCACCCTGGATGGCGCTTTTGCCTTGACTAAAATTTTAAAAAAATTAATGACTAGGATAGAAATGCCAGCCTGGTTGGTGTTTTACCCTAGAAGCTTAGTTTGGTAAATAGTTTTGCCACGCGTCTACTTTGGGAAATTGTTTCCATTAAAGGCTTACTTTGGCAATTTTTCCGAAGAATTATGGCAAAAAGATTTAAGGAATTACTTGGAGAAGAGGATGAAAGAAATATGGAAATTTTTGATATTAAGGTGATTAAGAATAATAGAATTAAGGAAAGTGTGTTGTCATGAAAAATAATATGGAAAAAGAGATTACTTAGGGAATAATCAAGGAAGATATAAGGTAGGAAAATAAGATGATCAAATATTTAGGAGATGGAGATATAAAATTAAGGAAAATAAGAGATTTTAAGGAGATAATTAAAAATACAATTTTCCAAAATAAATCACCCAAAATTTGACCATGAGGGCCAAAAATATTGAGCTTCCATAGCTCAAATTTTCGGATCCTGTTAGCACTAGTAGAAAAAATGAAATAGGCACCACACAATCCGCACCGATTTTTGAAAACCGGTGCTAAAAATATAGGCGGGATAGGGAACTAGAGTTTTCGCACCGGTTCTAACCAAACCGGTGCGAAAAGTTTGTTTCTCGCACCGGTTCTAACCAAACCTGAGCGAAAAGTTTGTTTTTTGCACTGATTCTAACCGAACCGGTGCGAAAGCTATTGCTAAATAAAAAAAATGAAAAACCTAGTCTGTATATATACTCCCCTTTCTTTCTCTTTCTTTCCTCATCTGCATCACTCTCTCATCTACCTCTCTAACCTACACCCTCAAAAATCCACCATCGCTGAAACCCACCAGTCCACCACCACCACCGAAACCTACCAGTGCACCACCAACGCCGAAACCTAAACCATCGCTGAAACCCACCATCGTCGAAACCCAAACCACCCACAAAATCCCCCACCCCCACGAAACCCAACCCAAAACCACCTACGAAACCCAAACCCACCCACAAAACCCAACCCAGAACCACCCGAAACCAAACCACCCCCCTTAAGACATCAGATCTACACTTTAATTTTTCTTCAAGAGAGAGAGAGAGACCGAGAGTTAAAGAGCGAGAGAAAGAGGAAAACCGCAACAAGAGGATGCGGCGACGGCTTGCTGCGGTGACCGTTAGAGGCGGCGACGATGAAGGTGGTGATTAGAGAATGTAGCGCCGTCGATATTGAAGGTGGTGTTTCAGATGATTTCTTAGAAGATGAATAGATGATGAATTTTTGTTCTTGTGTTTTTGTATTTTTTCGATTTTATTTATTTATTTATATATGAGTTTGATTGATAAATTTTTAATTTATTTCCACATCAAATAACAATGAATATTTATAGTTGTGTTTTCAATAATTTGTTTGGTTTACACAGTAATATTACTCTTTTTCATGGCCTGGGATTTTCTTTTTTTTGGGTTGTATTTGCTAATGTTATTCAATTAATATATATTATGTTGTTTTTTCTCTATTGTATATTGCATTACTGTATGGGTTTTATGTCAATTTTTTCAAGCATTGGAAGAATCTGAGTGTCAATTTTTGTTTGCTTCAATGTGTTTATGATGGATATTTTGTAGGGCTTCAATTTGAGAACAATTGTGAAGTGGGTGTGTTCTCTAAGTTGACTAATGCATATTGTTTGGTCGCAACCGGCGAGTCTAAGAACTTTTACAGAATTTTTATTTTATTTTTATTTTTTAGGGCATTTTTGGCAACGGTTAACCAGTGCCAAGAACTTTTTTTTATTTTTTTGTTTGAACTTTTTCGCACCGGTTTTGAACCGAACCGATGCGAAAAGTTTGTTTTTCGCACCGATTTTGAACTGGTGCGAAATGTTTTTCTTTTTAGCATCCCTCAAATCTACACCGGTTCAAAACCAGTGCGAAAGAGGGGTTATAAACCAGTGCGGATTAACATTTTTCGCCTAGTGTAGTATATTTTAGGGAGTTATTTTGCTAGTTAAATTGTGTAAATAATATTTATTGTATAAAATAATTAATTAATAAAATACCAATAATTCACTAAATAAATTAACCTAGAAAATAATATTTTCCACACTAGGAAAATCAGAATATCTTAGTCAATAATTAGGGATTTTCGGATCTTAATAATTAAATAATAAAATATAGCTTTGCTTTAATTAAAATATCCGAAATATATAAATAATCCGGTTTTTAAAATAAATTAAATGTATAATAAATCTTATCCAAAATCTAAAAATAATAATTAGGTTTCAAAATACTTTTGGCGCCAATAGTAATTTAAATTACTAAAATACCCTTTTTAGGAAATAATAATTAATTAATTAATTGTTTTAGAAAATACTTATCAAAATATGGGTATTACAGCTAACCCTTATCAGAACTTATTTTTCCTGATCTAAACTTAATTGAATTTAACTGAACTTATCTGAGCTTATTACACTTGAAATAAGTGAAAATAAGGTGAATAGAACAAACCCTTAGTTCAACTTATTTATACTTATTTCAGAAAAAATAAGTTCAAATCTGATCATCGTCTTATGTGCAATTTTTTATCGATAAATATCGTTAATTACGTAATAAAAAAATTTATAAAAATTACATATTAATAAAAATATTCATTAATACGAATCTAACATGACCCAACTTAATATATTTCTTCTTTGTTGATTATCAAACACATAAGGTCAAAGTATGGTCAAATTAGACAGTCAAATCAAACTAGATTAGATCAGATCAGATCAGGTCATACTAGACCAAATCAGACATATCATATCAGATCATATAAGCATAAATAAGGTGAACTAAACAAGCCCTAAATCTCGTGTAAGGCGAACTTATGTTAATTTAATTGTAAGACAATCAATTTAAGGGAAGCTTTAAGAATTTTTAATTTAATGTGTAATTTCTAATGAATACATGCTTTGAAGGCTAATAGGATGAATCTAATACATTATAAATGTTTTTAAGGGTAAATATTTTGTTATAAATACCGTAACTTTTGTAGTATCTAAGGGTAAATTTTAAAAAGTTTTAGGCTAACTTTAACCTGTCTACAAAATAATTAATGAAAGTCCGCTTTATTTAAGAATTTAATGTTCGAGATTTTGTGTAATGTTTTTTCCTTACAGTATTTTTTTTTTTTGAAACACGTTAATGTTCAAAATGTTATGAAATTAAGGTGGATCGATTTGATCTGGATAATGTAATTTTAATTTGTGGAAAACATAGCCTTCTACGTACTTGTTGGGAAAAAATCCATTTAAACGAGTGATTTCCTTATAAAATGCTTAAAGATGCAAAAATTCCAAATTACACCCTTTTACAAAATATTCCCACCATATCGTCCAATCAGCATGTAAATTAATATTTTTTTTATTAATAATTTAGTAGTAAACTGCTAATTCAATTAGCGGTTTGTAAGTTTACAAAGAATTAGTGGTTTCGTTATAAAGAGAAATTGCACACTTACACACAAATACACAATGACACATACTCCTAGTTCTTTAAAAGCTGGTTCACGCAAATACCCCCTACTTCGCTTCCATCGTCATCCACTAAGGCGACTAAGCCATTAATCTGAATTCCAAAACCATCGTTTGTTAAAGGTGTAATTTCTATGCCCCAAAGTGAAGTCCGAAGGATTATCCAATTACCAAGACGGTCACGTGTTATACGAGTCTTGGTGTTCAAGGTTGAATTAGGTGGAGAAGGCCAAGGAGACTAATGTCTATGTCCTACCAACAACTGACGTCAATGACGCATCTTAGTGACGACGCATCTCAGTACACGATGCCTGACAGCTACAGTGACGTCTGACAGCCTACAGTAACCTTTGATGACCTACAGTGACCTCCGACACGACACCGTCGGACAACGTCTGCAAATGACGCATTACGCTGTCGTCTATGTTTGAATAGGACGAGTCTCGCTATAATGTTTCTTAGAAGATACACCCAAAAAAAATACAATACAAAATACATCATTAGAAGATACGTCACGAGGCTCCGTTCGACGATATTAATGACATATTTCTTCCGATGGTTCCACAAGCTACAATGATTATACATGTTCTCAATAGCTATAATGTATACTTAATCTCTTGTTCTAATGTATTTCTTTACTATGTGTTTCGGGTGTTTTTAGTTCCTAGGGAGAGTTACAATACTGGGTATGAGCGCCTGATTCCTGTACCTGCAAAACCACGAAACTCCGGTTGGGTGGAGTTCCGCCTCCGAAGATCAAGTTAGTATGATTCCTCTATTTATAGCAGATGAGAATTTGCTCCCCTATTGGGGGTTCAATGCCACGTGGCATCCTCTGATTGGATCCCTTGGGCCTGTATGAGGGTGACACGTGTCATGCCCTCATTGGGCTACGTGGCAGGGGTAATTTTTACCCCAAACATTTGCCCCTCACAGGTGTGACGTAGCTTGCCACCTTCCCTCTATTTTTTTCAAATTTGAAGCTGAAGGGGGGAAGGTGACGGTTCACCTTCTGGGATTTCCTATAAATAGGAGCCTCCCTCCCCTCATTTCTCACTTTGCCAATATTTAGAGAGAGAATACATTGAGAGAAAAAGAGAGAATTCCCGCTCCCGGCAGCTCTTTGTTGCAAACAGCCTTCAACTTCAATACATCCAGATACCGGTTGAGTATTTCCTTGCCCGTCTCACTAAGGTATCATTCTGACCTTGCTAGCTTCATCTTGATTTTTGATAAACCTGCAGCCGGTCTCATGCCGTCTGGAGCTTCTATAATCAATCTCATGATGAATTGCACCTAATAGATCCTCAGTCGGTTTACACCGTCTGAGGTGTCTTCTAGCAATCTCATTGTGAGTTGCATTCAATGGACCCTCTGCCGGTTTATACCGATTGGGGTATCTTCAAGCAATCTCATTGTGAGTTGCATTCTATAGACCCTCACCCGGTTTATACCGTCTGCGGTATCTTCAAGCAATCTCATTGTGAGTTGCATTCTATAGACCCTCAGCCGGTTTATACCGTCTGGGGTATTTTCAATAAAATTTTCTTTTGAGTTGCTTTGCGGTTCCCTCAGTCGGTCTCACACCGTCTGGGGTATGTGCGAGCAATTTCTTTCTAAGCTGCTTTGTTGACACCTCAACCGGTCTTATACCGTTTGGGGTATCTGCGAACAGCCTCTTGATTTATTGTTTTAACGGATGCGCAGCCGGCATTCTACCGCCTGTGGTAGTTTCGTACAATTTTCTTCATAAGTTGCATATAATAGTCCTCAGCAGGTTTATACCGTCTGGGGGGTCTTTGAACAACCTTTCATAAAAACTCCAGACTACTTGTTCTATATGTCTACCACAACCGGTTTCTTCCGCCTGTGGTATCTTTGGGCAACATTGGTAATTAACCTTGCTTTCTTTTAACAATTTGCAGTCTGTTCAAAGTGATACCGTCTGGGGTATCTTTGGTCAACAATCTCCAACTTCTTTCACCAACCTCTTCTTTCAACTACAAGGTAACGCCTCTGTTCCTTGCTTTTTTGGAGGTTTTTAAACTTTCCTGGCTGTATATATTGTTAGAATAATGGGCTTACCCAACACACACACGGCACACCACGATTTAGAGGTCAACCGGTCTCCTGGTACGGCTGAGTCTAGGACTGGGGGTGACACCTTTGGGTACTGGGACTCTCCTTGTTCATCTCCAAAACCGACTGTCTCTGTCTCTGTGCAAGACGCAATGGCTTGAACTAGGAAAACAATTGTTGATCCAGAGTACAGAGGGGAAACCTCTGAAGAATTGCCGCCTGACTCTAATCAGGCTGAGATGACAAGGGGATCTCCGCATGGCACCCCAAGCACTCCCAGTGATGGAATACTGGGGTTGGGTCAGGAAGGCGGTGAAGATGCCGCCTCTCCCTCCAGGGTTGAACAGGAAAATCTTCAGAGAACGCGAGCGGTGAAGAGATCGCCTCCTCATCCGGTTTAGAGCAAAGCGGCAGTAGCAGCAGCCTTCTTACACCGAATGTGGTTAGCAAGGAGGAGGAGAGGCCTACATGGAACAATAAGGGCGACCCTTTCCTTATCGCCGTCTCTGCAAAAGATAGGGCCAACATGGCCAGAAACTTAGAGGACTTCGTCAAAATACGTCCTCTTGGAGAAGATCAGAGAATAATCGTGCTGCCTGAGATGGGCATTATAGTCTGGGAAGACGATCAGCCGAATTCCGACGGGTATTTCGGCTGTTATGAGGCGGCGTTCCTAGCCGGTCACCGCTTCCCTTTGCACAACACCACCAAGGCCATTCTTAGAGGGTATGGTCTGGGTATTTGGCAGTTAACCCCCAATTCTTGGGTTAACATTTTGGGCTACATTGCCGCCTTTGCCCATATGCATTATTTGAGTCGGAGCCCAAGCGGGTGGAGAGCCTGGTATACACTAACCACCTACCCTCAGTATCCGATGACCCTAGGCAAGCCATCCAAGTGGTCAGACTGGAAGAACCGGTTTTATCTGGTTTTGGCCACCACCAAGGAAGAAAATCGGGAGTATAGGACATACAACCGGAAGCCAGACCTCCTAGGTCACAAATGTAAAAAGCCTCGAGTCCCGGATGAGGACTACGAGAGGATAATTGAGGCGGGGTTTTTCGAACAAACCACAACCACCCTCTCTAATGGAAAGTTAATAAGCGTACACAAGAATTGGGTACCAAAGCACGAATTCCTTCGTGATGAGGCGTTCTTGTCCGCCTGTAAACTTAACACTCAGTTTGAAAAACGTAGGTTGCACTAGTGCTTGATCCTGTTTTGGCAATTGTACATGATATGCTTTCTCGACTCTCTTCTAACCGGATGGGTTCTTTTTTGCAGTGCGAGCCTTATCCATGTTGTCAACAGAAAAAACACCGGCTAAGTCCGCCAATGAAATCCGCAAAGAAAATGCGGAGAAGAAAATTTCCGCCCAGGCGGGAAAAAATAAGGTATACTGCTTTTCCTCTCTTATCCCTTGTTTAACTCACTTGACTGTCTTGCCAGCTGACCTTTTGTGTGCTTGCTTTTTCAGGATGGGAGCAAGGCCCCCTGCTCCCTTACCAAGCTAATCAGGCCCCGGCCGAGGGAGGAGCCGACCAATCAAAATAAGGCGAGAAAGATTTCCTACCAGATAGTTCCCAGCCAGCTGACGGTTGGGGGTAAAATTGTCAAAAATACAAGCCTAGGGTTCGATCTTACTTCCAGGCAGCCGGATGTCCTAGAGGCATCCAAGGGGGCGGCGCCGCCTAGGGCACCCGGTGCCTCGGTACTGGCTGAGGGAAGTCATGAACCTCGCCCAATATCACAAGGTACAATAGATCCCTTCACCCCTTCTTTGCTTGGCAAGCCCATGCAGGTCAAGTCGCACTCCCTGCTCCAGCCAGAAGACTCTTCTGGCAGCCGGCAATCAATAGGAAGGAAGTATGCTGCCTTCTCACCATCTTTTTCTAGTGCAAATCTCTCGCCTCGCTGGCCGGATGTACAGCAGTACGCCTGGGCCATGCTGAAGGCGATCCCCAAAGAAGAGAAGGAAGCGATCCCAGGGATCAACACCTTCAATGCCAACCGGGTCATGGCTGGCCTGGCTGAGGTATGAATTCTTTCAACACCTTCAAGTTATTATGCCGTCTGACCCCTTTTAACAACGCTTAGGTCTTTGCAGTCAATGCTTCGCGTGGAGGGGCTCAAGAAAGCTTACGCCCGCAAGCAAGAGGTGGTAAGACGGGCTAAACGGGATGCATCCAATGCTCATAACGTTGCCCAAATATTCCATGATTATGCGTGAATTGAAAACTAAAGGCATAATCATGCAACAAGTGGACTCCATCAAGACGCTTCAGAAGTCTCACAATGAAGCCAACACAAAGCTCCACAATCTCCAGGCGGAGAAGGAGAATGCTAAGGCGAAGGTGAAGAGGGCGTCGGATTCTCTTAAACTCCTGGAACTAACCAGGAAGGAGAATTCTTCGCTGCTGACTGAGAACGTTCGCCTGAAGAAGGAGGCGGCTTCAGCTAGTCAGAACTTCCAAACCACCCTGGAAGTAGAACAAAGCAAGCTCATTGAAGAGAATGAGCAAGACTGCGCCAACCGAATGCAACTGGCTTGGTCCCTGGTGCATCCGGAAACGGAATATACCGTCTGAGAACTTGCCTACAAATACGCTGATCTTGCCATTGAGGCACAAGAATCGAACCAGCCGGCTTCGGAGCCTTATGAGGAGTGGGCCAAGAAGCATATCAAATCCATGCAGGCGGAGGTCCACACAGACGGAGGAGAGGAGCATGATGAGAATCAAGAGATTGTCCCTCCTGCTTTGGAGACCGCCTCTAAGGACCCGTCTCAGTCTTAAGCCTTTGTGTCTTCAACTATTTCCGGCCAGCGTGCCGTGTATTTCATGTATCACTTTCACCGAACAGGGGTCCGGCTCATTTGAACAAATTTATTTTATATACATATACCGACCAAGTCGGTTTTCTTTGTCATTTCAATTCAATTCTTTTCAATTTTTGCAACTTTTGACTTTTTGCAATATTGTTTTGCCTGCTCTTGCGATATGCTGGATGTATTAGCTATGTATGCCCCTGGATGGTTGGTTTCTTAGTTGTTAATTCTAAGCAGGAAGCCGTCCATAATTATCCTGATAAATGAACAGATTTTCTAGCTTTATGCAGGCGGCCTAGGACCGAACGTATGCTCTTTAAACCCTTGTTAAGTATGACAAGGTCTGGCCTTGTTTATGAAGTCATAGCCGGCTGTATTGATTTCTTGCAACAGCCGGTTGCGCACTGAGGTGTAATTTGCCGCCTATATTTCCATGGGGTAATAGCAAGGTAGATGCTGGGGTCAATAGGGTCTGCGCTTAGGCATGGATCATTGAGCCGGCTGGGGTGCTTTTGGGGAAAAATCGGCTACTGATGCTACTTTCCCGATGTATTGCCTTGGGGCAATAACCGATTGCGACCTATGATGCTACTTTCCGGTTGTATTGCCTTGGGGAAATAGCCTGTTGTAGTATGACAAAATTTGCCGGTTGTATTGCCTTGGGGCAATAACCGGTTACAATTTTTAAGATGATTTTGAAGTTAATTAGGGTTGAACTTCAGGATAGAAGCGATGGCCGGCTGTAGTGCTTTTTGGCAAAGCCGGCTGATTAACAAGATTTAATTCACCGTCTGTATTGCCTTGGGGCAATAGCTGGGTGTATCTTGTTTGCGAAAGATCATTCGAACGGACATGGGTTATCTTTAACTTAACCGGTTAAATCCGTTTGAGTTCATGACGCATAGAACAATGTACCACCCGGAAGGGAGATGTTCTCTTCGACGAATTCCCCCGGATGGGCGTCGCCGGATAACTGCTTAGGGTTAAAGCAGACGGTTTAAAATATGTTGGCTTTGGGCCTTTAAAGAGCTAAATTAGGTACTTAGCTTCTTATTTTGAGCA
This sequence comes from Chenopodium quinoa, assembly GCF_001683475.1. Classification (NCBI taxonomy): domain Eukaryota; kingdom Viridiplantae; phylum Streptophyta; class Magnoliopsida; order Caryophyllales; family Amaranthaceae; genus Chenopodium; species Chenopodium quinoa. The sequence continues at coordinate 3,819,610 of NW_018744093.1, forward strand.
AACGGGTGCAAGGTTGTGCATTGCACAGTTAGGTCTTGTTAGATGCCCGGTTCAGCATTGCACAGGGGACTTAGGAGATGCCTGGTTGTGCATTGCACATGGGACTTAATACAAAAAATTGAAATAAGGTATTCCTTTCATTCATTTACTCTTTACAAAAAGTATTTACAATCTCCTTAGAAGTAGTACTTTTTCAAGTTATCTACATTCCAGGTTCTGGCTAACTGCCTCCCATCTGGTGTTTCCAGGCGGTAGGTGCCGCCTCTTACTTCTTTAAAAATCCGGTAGGGGCCTTCCCAATTGGGGGTTAGCTTTCCTTGTTCATTTGCCCTACTGGTTGCCTCTATTTTTCGTAACACAAAGTCCCCAACTTTGAGGGGTTTCTTCTGTACTCGTTTGTTATAAGCCCTTGTCATTCTCAGGCGGTATATCCCATGACGCAAGGCGGCGTTGCCCCTGCGCTCCGGGAGTGAATCCAATGCTAGACGCATAGCCTCCCAATTAGCCTCTTCGTCATAGAGAATGACTCGGAGTGTTGGCTCATAAAGTTCAATAGGCAAGACGGCTTCAGTGCCATATGTCATGAGAAACGGGGTTTTATCGGTTGCCCCCTTTTCTGTTGTCCTGATGGCCCAAAGGACGTGAGGTAACTCATCCGCCCAAAGACCACCGGCTCTTTCAATCTTCTTTTTTATGCCGCTTGAGATGAGCTTGTTGAAGGCTTCAACTTGGCCGTTTTCTTGGGGCCGACCAACAAATGAAAAACAATGTGAGATCCCCTGATCTCCCAACCTATTTTGAGGGCAGATATCTCAAACTGAGGATCGTTGTCAAAGACCATAGACATAGGAACCCCAAACCGGGTGATGATGTTCCTTCAAATGAAGGAGATGACGTCCTTTGTCTTGATGCTTTTGACCACCTCGGCCTCAACCCACTTGGTGAAGTAATCTACAGCCACCAGAATGTATCTTTTGTCGCCTATGGCAGGCGTATAAGGACCCAAGATGTCCATGCCCCATTTTGCAAATGGAACCGGGTTGTAGATAGGCGTAAGATCTGTTGCCGGACGATGTATGATCCGGCCAAACCTCTGGCACTTATCGCATTTTTTTACCAAATCCATGGCGTCTGCTTCAAGGGTGGGCCAAAAGTAGCCTTGCCGCCTGGCCCTCTTTGCTAGAGATATGTCGCCTATATGTGATGCACAAAAGCCCACATGCAGGTCTTTTAGCTCCTCTTTTCCCCTTTCTGGGGTAACATACTTCAACAACGGCTGGAGGTACCCTTTCTAAAGAGTTCCCCCTTGTACATTTCAAAGCTCAGAGCTCGCTTTTTGAGTGCAGCCGCTTCTGAAGGGGCATTCGGCATAGTGTCGTCTACCAATTATTCCCGGATAAGGTCCATTCAGGTAGAGCTTCGGTCAAGAATTCCATTGGGATCATGCTCAATACTTCTCTTTCCATGACCTCCCAGAAGACTGACCTAGGCGTATCACAAGTGGCGAATGAGCCCAGTTTGGACAAAGCATCCGCCGAATTATTTTCTGACTGGGGCACCTGACTTAGATGAAACTCGTCAAGTGTCCCCGCCTTGTCCTTGACCGCCTGAAGATATTTGATCATTGCCGGATGGGTGGCCTCGTAGTCACCATTGAATTGGCTAACGATCAATTTAGAATCCGAGCAAGCGTCAACTTTCCTTGCCCCTGCCACCTTACACATGCGTATACCGGAAAACAGGGCTTCATACTCAGCTTCATTGTTTGAAGCTTGAAACTTGAACCGTAGTGCATACTCTTATGTGTCTCCTTCCGGAGACTTGCAAATTACGCCTCCACCACAGCCGTTCAAGGTAGAACTTTCGTCTACGAATAACTTCCATACCTGATCGGTATTCTTTGGCTGTGCCGGCCTAGTCATTTCAACAATGAAGTCGGCAAACACCTATCCTTTCACTGCCCGCCTAGGCTCGAAAGTTATCTCTAGGCTTTGCATTTCAACAGCCCACTTGATCATTCTGCCGGATGACTCTATAGTAGTCATTAGACGCTTGAGTGGCTGATCAGTATAGACAATCACCGGATGAGCCAAGAAGTAGGGCTTCAGCCGCTTGACTGCTTTGTAAAGAGCCAGCCCAAATTTTTCAATCATTGGGTACCGGAGCTCAGCATTTCTGAGTATATGGCTGATGAAATACACCGAGAGCTGCTTACCGTGTCTCTCAGAAAGGAGAACAGCACTGAGAGAGTGATTTGAGACGGCTAGGTACATGTAGAGAACCTCCTTAGGTAGGGGACTCACTAGCCTTGGCAAAGAATGCAAGTGTTGCTTTAACCTTTGAAATGCCGCCTCAACCTCTTCTCCCCATTCAAATCTAGACCTCTTCCTGATTTCTTGGAAGAAGTAAAGGCACTTGTCACCTGACCGGCTAAGGAATCTTTCTAATGCCGCCAGGCAACCTGTTAACTTCTGGGCCTCCTTGACAGTACGGGGTGACTGCATCTCAATCACCGCTTGTACCTTTTTCGGATTTGTCTCTATGCCTCTTTGATCAATCAGAAATCCGACAAAATTCCCAGACTCAACACCAAAGACACACTTCTTGGGATTAAGTATGACCTTGTGCCGCCTGAGGGTGGCGAAGGTTTCTCGGAGGTCGGCTAGGTGATCCGCCTGTAGCTTGGATTTGACTATCATGTCACCAATATACGCCTCTACGTTCCTTCCGATTTGATTGATGAAAACCAAGCTAATCATTCGTTGGAAGGTGGCAGGCGCACTCTTCAGCCCAAACGGCATCATCGTGTAGCAGTACAACCCATGATCAGTGACGAAGGACGTCTTCTCCTGATCCTTCTTCCATAAGGGAATCTGATGGAAGCCTGAGTAGGCGTCCATGAAGCTCATCAAGGCATGGCCGGTTGTAGAGTTGACCAAGCTGTCGATCTTAGGAAGTGGGTAGCTATCCTTCGGACATGTCTTGTTCAGATCTGTGTAATCTACACACATCCGCCAGGTACCATTCGGCTTCTTGACAAGAACAACATTTGCTACCCAATCCGGGTAGTGGCATTGCCGAATGAACCCGGCATCAAGGAGCTTTTTTACCTCAGCGGCTTCCGCCTAAGACCTCTCCTCGCCATGATCCCTCTTCTTTTGCCTAACCGGTTTTATTTTGGGACCAACGGCCAACTTGTGAACGGCTAGATCCGGGCTGACGCCTGGCATCTCCTCCACTTCAAAGGCAAATATGTCTTTGAACTCTCTCAAGAAGTTGGAGCAAGTCTGCCCCCAACTTTTCAAAAGCAACTGTCCCAACCTTGACTATTCTGTCAGGGCGGCTGTCGTTCAGGACAACATCAACACTCTCACCAGCCAGCTGGGGTCTGGAGTCATCTGGCCTTTCCCCGGCTAGTGATTGCTATTTAGTTTTTCTGGCGGGGGCCAATTAGTCCGCCTTTCTCTTTTTACCGGCTGCCTTGGGAGCAGGCGCGGCTTCCTCGTCGTCAAGGTCGACGGACTCCTCATTATGGCCGGCTGCAATTGCAGTCGGCTTGACGTTTGAGAGGTAGCACTCCCTAGCCGTCTTTTAATCCCCGCGCAGGGCACCGACTAACCCGTCATCCCTCTCAAACTTAATCATCATAAGGGATGGGATGATGACTGACTAGGACTTGTTGAGGGTAGGACGGCCCAATATGAGATTGTAGGGGGTCAATTCCTCAACCACCAAAAATTTGACGACCATGTGCCGCCCTACCCCCTTCTCTCCTAGCCAAATGGGTAGATCAATCCTTCCCACCGGATGCACCACTCCTCCCCCAAAGCCGACTAGGGGGTGGGGAGCCTTGTGCATACTTCTAGGCTTGTACTTAAGCTTTGTCAAGCACTGGTAGCTGATCAGGTCAGACGAGCTCTCGGTATCAATTAAGATCCGACCAACTCGTTGGTTGGCTACCTTGCATTCGATGACAATGGGGTCATCGTAGGGCCGCCTGACCGTACCCCGATCCTTCTCAGAGATGAAGACCTCAGGGAAAGCGTCCTTTGACGCCTGACCCTCATCCTCTGGGTTGGACAGCTTCCGGATATTATCCTTGGTACCCCGAATGGTAGGACCCCCGCCTGCGAAGCCGTCTGCGATGGTGAAGATGTGCTCTTTATCAGTTTCAGAGCTCGCAGCCGGTTTTTTGGACGGTTGTCCACCGCTTGATTTGGGGTTTCCCTTGGATTTCACTAGGTAGGATTTCAAATCCCTTTCTTCAGTCAAACGGTCCAATAGCCGCCTGAGGCTATAGCAACCATTGGTGTCGTGGCCGACATCCTCATGGAACTGACAGTATTTGCTCTTGTCTCTGTTCTTGACAAAGCTCCTCATTGCAGCCGATTTCTCAATTGTCAACCGGTCTTTTATCTTTATGAGGATGGAAGAGAAGTCTTTGTTGAACTCGTACTTGGGGACGTACGATTCCGACTTTCTTTGTTTCTTCTAGGACGACTGACCAGAGCGGTCTGCTACCCAGACTACTTTTCTTTTCTTTTCTTCCTTTTTGGTCGGCTTAGTTGGCCGGCTTTCTCTTTTCTCGGACCGCCTGGGCTCCGATGGGTGCTTGATGGCACAGAGTTCGGTTGCCTGTATGTAGGCCTCTGCCTCCATCAGCGCCTCCTGGAGGGTAGCTACCCTCTTGCGGATGGTCAAATTTGAAAGTTGACCCATCCTTCAAACCCTTGAAGAAGTCTTTATATGCAACTTCGTCAAATAGCCCCTGAATCTGAATTCTCATTAGATTGAATCATCTGACATAGGACCGAAGTCCTTCCTTGTCACCCTACTGAATAGCCCCTAGGTCGAGACTTTTTTTTTTGCAGGTATGTTCATGGAGAAGTTGGACGCAAACAAGTATGCGAGCGTCTTGAAGTTATTAATGCACCCAGCCGGAAGGTTGCCAAACCATCGTTGGGTTATGCCCTTCAATGTAGGCGGGAAGCATCTGCACCATTAGGTTGGTGTACGCCATTAGGTGGTCTTCTGGGTTGGTGGTACCGTCATAGGCACCAAACAACACATTTTTAACCTTGGCCGGCTGTGCCGCCTCGGTTATTTCCCGGGAGAAAGCCGAAGGCTGTTCCCTAAGGTTTAGCAGCCGGAGTTGCCAGTCCATAGGCTGGACTTGGTATGCTGCCTGACCCCCAAAGGGAGCCGACTGCATGAATGGAGATCTATACGGGGTGTATTGCTGTTGGGGCACATACAGAGCCTGCTGGATCACGTGAGGGCTAGTACGTGCGGACACGCCTTGTTGTGTCTCTGAATGCTTCATTGAAGCATTTTGGAAACTGTCTTAGTAGGTCAACGTGGAGGCCGACAGAGACATGCTCTAACTTCTCTTCTCCTGGATTCAGGGAAACGAAGTTTAGAGAGATCGATCAGGGGCCAATCTGTCCCTTTGGGTTTGGGGTGAAGAGTAGGCACCCGGTCATTGATTTGCTTCTTCCCAGAGGGAGAAGGCTTCTTTGCCGACTAACCCTTGTTTGATTCAGTTGACTTCTTGATTATGTCCTTTATTTCCCCTTTGAAACTCGTCATGAATTTCAAGAGCTCGTCTCTGGTGATGGGGGCAGCACCCTCCGCCACCTGGGGTTAACCAACAGGCTTGCCGCTTGGGTAATTGGGACCAGCTTTGTCTTGGCCCCATTCCCTTGTTTCCTTGGAACGAGTGCGCCTAGATCGAAATGACCCGTCTAGGGCCATATAGATTTTGACATCGTAGTCGTCACCACTGCCACTGTCATGGTCCGTATGGACCTCAGGCTCAGCCGTAGGCCGGCTGCCCTATGCATTCAGTACAGTATCAGATGCCATCTCAGTAGTACTCTCCCCATAGACGGCGTCAAATGTTTCGGGTGTTTTTAGTCCCTCGGGAGAGTTACAATACTGGGTATGAGCGCCTGATTCCTGTACCTGCAAAACCACGAAACTCCGATTGGATGGAGTTCCGCCTTCGAAGATCAAGTTAGTATGATTCCGGATGAGTAAGCGTGCGGAAAGTAAAATGGGTGTTTCTCTCTGATTCAGGGAGATTCCGCAATAATATTTCTCTGGATTTGTGTCTGTATTTATGAATGCCAATAAATGAGGATGATTCCTCTATTTATGGTAGATGAGCATCAGCTCCCCCATTCGGGGTTCAATGCCACGTGGCATCCTCTTATTGGATCCCCTTGGGCCTGTATGAGGGTGACACGTGTTAGGCCCTCATTGGGCCACGTGGCAAGGGTAATTTTTACCCCAAACACTATGTATGACCTTTGACGCTCGAATAATCATTGTATTTGTATCAATAATTGCTATAACGTTTGTATCGTAGTGAATTGGTGGACAAGTGGCCACCCGCGGTTTTTACCCATCTTCATTGGGGTTTTTCGCATCACCATATTGTGTCTATATTCTCTTTATTTCCATTGTTTACATTTCACAATCTCTTTTAATCTAGTTATCGGCATCCCAACCAAAGGTTGTCTCTTTAGGCGACCTTTGGTATAAACAATTTGACGCCGTCTGTGGGGATGATAGCTAGAATCTATCTCTATAATTAAACACATTTCCACATAATTCTTCTCTAAACACAAAAGCTTATAGTCGTTGGCGCTACATCACACTCCCACTATTCCAATACTAGCCATTTTCGGTCTACTTCTGTCTATTAACGCTTTCATGACCCTACATTCGTTTTTAGCCCTCTTCTACAGCTAAAAAGTTGTAGATCTCAAAAAGTTAATGAATTGGGCTCAAGTATCACTCAATTTGGAGTTCGGAGCTAAGAGTTACACCTCTAAAAAGTTTCATCCTTATAATGTCTTCTTTATGTCGCTGCAATGACCGACATAGCATTGTATACAATCTATCAACTTGGCGCCAGTCCGGGGACAAGGTGAAAGCCAAATCACGCCAATGTGATGTCATTCCCATGAAAACATGATGTTCCTCATATCATGACGCAACTCGAGTCCAGTGAAGACGTGACATCAGTCTTTCGATGTGATGATGCGACACAATTGTTAGATGACATGTCGCAAGTTCTACACTAATGTGACTCCCCTACTTTGATGCGACAACAACCGACTGTGACGCGACACCAGTTGTGTCACAACGTGATGCAATGTCTTGACGATATGATGCGACTATAACATCATCTAATGATGACCAATGTCGACCATATATAATATCGTACGACGTCATTGACTTTGACGTTAGACATCAACGTCACTATTACTCCCTTGTAAGTGACTGCATAAGTAAGCTTTCACTTAGTTAACATCCATGCATTCAACATGAGTATATTTTATGTTAATATTGGTTCATGACGCTAGTTTAGTATCATAATGTTATCTTACAAATTTCTCAATGTTTGTAATGACTAACGTCTATATTGAGTGTTTTTTTAGATAAGGTAAAGTGACAAGATCAAAGTGTTGGGTTTTGTAGTGTCTGAAACTACGCGGAATGACCCTCCCAAAATCCGCACACAACTTAAAGTAACTAAGCATGCATATTAATTAATAACCACATAATTAATTAACTAAGAGAGAGAAAGAAATGATCATAACCTTGATGTGTGCTTCGCTCCTTTTAGAGCTCGTACTTGAAAGCGTAGAGTTTTGCAAATGCGCAAGCCTCTAACGGTTCTCACCCTCGAGAACCGACCCAAACGGCCCCTTCCCCGAAGCTTAGTCGGGGCTAGACCAAAGAACTTAGAGTATTAGAACGAAAGTGTTCTCAATTATGGAGATCCTTTCAAGTTCACAACTCAAGTGCCCTTTCCCAATGCCAAATGATTGGTATTTATAGGGAAAGAACCCTTGAATTCCAATCTCCCATCACTGTGGGAGAGTTGGTAAAAAGGCATTTATTCAATTTAATTTAATTCTAAAATCAAATTAAAATGCAAATGAATCAACAAACAACTAGTGTCAAGTGGAGATCAAGGGGTTAGGTGAGGACCACAAGCGGGGGGACCACCCTCCTCTTGCTCCCTAAGAAACTCACAAAAAAACCGGCTCCCCAAGCACAAGCCAATGCATGAGCGCCAGCTGGTGCTACCAGCCTTGGGCGCCAAGGCTGACTTGCTAGCGGCCTGGCACCTTGGCTAGGCCTGCTAGCTGGGCGATGTGCATGCACGCAGCCCAGCACCAAGCACGCACAGCCCGCAGCCTACGCACGCATTACGTGCTACTGCTGCTACCGCGTTGCTTGTGCTAGACGCAGCCCAACACTATGCTACCTCGCACGCAAGGCCTTCACACCGGCCCGTAATAACAAGCCTTAGTGATGCGGGCTGCTATGCGTGGCTCTGCGCTGTAATTGCTAGAGAACTCACAAACTCGTTGCGACCATGTGAGGCCCAACAAGCACTTGCGTGCTGCTAGCCTTGCGATGGTGCGGCTGGTTCTGCTAGCTCGCCTAGCATATGCGACCAACTTGCGATGTGCCAGCACAACCCAGCAAGCTATGCTTGTTTGCGGGCTACGAAGCACTAGCATGCAAGCACGCCTTGCGCGCCAGCAATGCTAGCAAGCATACGCTGCTAGCAAGCTCGGCATGGTGCAGCTGCCTTGGCTAGCTATATTGCCCTTGGCCCTCGGATTGCTCAGGGCATTCCGAGGCTAGAGGTATATTTGTAACTTGTTATTTGCATGATTTCTTATCTCATCGATTCCTTAATTCGACACGACTTATGGTGCTCGGTTTTGACGCTCTAAGCTCGCATTCCAACGTTTATGATCGTAATACACTAATGACTCATTTAATCGTTCGGATTAATTTGTCGTTTCAGTTTGTTTACTTGATTGGGTGTGAATAGAAGGGTTCAGTCAAGATTAAGCTGTAATATTAATTACGCATTAATATTACTGATCAGAAGGGGCCTCCAGCTAGGCATTCCGATCACTTGACGTCACTGAATAATTAGCTTTCTAATAATTCCGAACCCTCTATCGGAATAATACACTTGTTCGAAGGACACCATTCCTTTCAATCTCCCACCCGGACAAGTGCGATTTTAGTGTATAGCCTATTTTCTATGTCACTTAATGTTTCTTCATGAACTATAAGGTAAAAATTTTCGTCATCCTTATTACGTCCAGAAGTGTTTCTCGATTTTCGAGTTCAAATGTCAATAAGCAGATGATTTCTAAAATCCATCTGAGCACGGTCATGCATTTTCACAGTCTCGCTCTTCGAGAGGCCTTATAAACAACAAAGACATGTTCCCTATTGTTAATAGGGGGACATTCCCAGTGTTGCATTGTTAGCTTCCCTTACTAAGAGGACCTAGCCGCCTGAGTTTTGCCGTTAACATCCCCTTTTACGGCAAACATTTGACAACATCAAAACGGACTAGTACTTAAACAAGAGAACTTACAATACTCATGGTCGAGGAAAGAGGTTCCGATAGCCATAATGAGAAATATACTTATGACGATTTTACATCTCTTAAAGTATTCTCATAGGTTGATTCGGTATGATTCTAAACAAATACTTGTGCAAATGATTTATGACAATCAAGTCCTTGTAGCACAAGAAACGGTGCTATAAATCATACTACACACTAATCTCAAGTGGTCATTAGTCGTCCAACATTTGAATGACCATGATCAGGGATAATTTTCGATTAAAATATTCAATATTCACTTAATAGGTGCTTCTTTATCCAAGACATTGTCTTGACACCCTATTTTGAATATTCTCAAAAATCGAATGGACTCATTATTTAATTCTAAACCACAATTAAATAGAAATGGAGTGATAACAACTTGCAAAAAATTAAATTACTCTAAAACCGAATGGTTCCACATTGTGGTTTACATTATAATCCTCAAAATTAATTAAAACACATGAATAGGGAAATCAAAGCCAAAATCCAACGTGCCTAATTCCCATAGCCTTAACGTTGTTGTTGTGTTTCACTTGAGGCAAAGGTTTAGTGAGTGGATCGGCTACATTATCGCCCGTTCCAATCTTACAAATTTTGATTTCACCCTCGGACTTCCATTCCCTTATCATGTGAAATCGCCTCTTGACATGTTGGACCTTCTGATGTTCCCTTGGCTCCCTGGCCTGAGCAATAGCTCCATTGCTATCACAATAGTGATCTATTGAACCCTTGATTGAGGGTACAACATCAAGTTCACCAACGAACTTACGAATCCAAACTGCCTCCTTAGCTGCTTCTGAAGCTACCAAGTATTCTGCTTCATTTTTAGAATCTGCAGTTGTGCTTTACTTAGCACTCTTCCAACTAAACGCTCCTCCATTTAGACAAAATATGTACCTTGATTGCGACTTGAAGTCGTCTATGTTAGTCTGGAAGCTTGTGTCGGTGTAACCTTTAAAACCCAAATCATTACTCCCACCATAAACCAGAAATTTATCCTTATTCCTTTTCAAGTACTTTAGGATATTCTTGGCCGCAGTCCAATGCGCCTATCCTGGATCTAATTGGTATCGGCTCGTAGCACTTAAGGCATACGATACATCCGGCCTAGTACATATCATGGCATACATGATCTATCCAATAAGCGAAGCATATGGAATCTGATTCATCCTCTCTTGGTAATCAGGTGTCTGTGGACACTACTTCTTGATGAGAGTTATACCATGTGACATGGGTAGGTGCCCTTTCTTGGCCTCTTGCATGTTGAATCATTCCAGTACCTTATCAATGTAAGTACTTTGGTTCAATCCAATCATCTTCTTAGATCTATCCCTATAGATCTTGATGCCTAATATGTATTGTGCCTCTCCCAAGTCCTTCATTGAAAAACACTTTCCAAGCTAAGCCTTTACAGACTCTAACATTGGAATGTTGTTTCCAATGAGCAATATGTCGTCTACATATAAGACAAGGAATACGATGTCACTCCCAGTGACCTTCTTGTAAACACAAGACTCGTCTAGATTCCTGATAAAACCAAACTTACTAGTGGCTTCATCGAATCGCGAATTCCAACTTCTACTTGCCTGCTTTAATCCATAAATGGACTTCTTAAGCTTGCATACCTTCCCAGCATTGCTTAGATCAACAAAAGCTTCCAACTGTGTCGTGTACACAGTTTCTTCCAAAATTCCATTTAGGAAGGAATTTTTGACGTCCATTTGCCATATTTCGTAATCGTAATATGCAGCAATTGCTAGGATAATCCAAACAAACTTAAGCATTGCAACTGGTGAAAAGGTTTCACCATAATCAACGTCGTGAATTTTCTTGTAACCTTTTCCCACCAATCTAGCTTTGTATACATATACATTTCCATCTTTGTCGGTTTTTAACTTGAAAATCTATTTTCAATCAATAGGTGTGTAACCTTCGGGCAAATAAACCAAGTCCTAGACTTGATTTTCAAACATGGAGTCCATCTCGGATTGCATGGCTTCTTGCCATTTTGCAGAGTCGGGGCTCGTCATAGCTTTTTTGTATGTCACTGGCTCATCTCCATCGACAACTAGGATGTCTTGATCTTCGATTAAGACAACACTGAGGTATCTATCTGGTTGAGATATTGGCCTTTGTGACCTACGCAGGGTAATAGGTTGAGCATTTGCATTGTCGTTTTGACTTTGCACATTGTCGGTTTGACTCTGACCAATATCAACAGCTGCTTCTATAGCACTTTGATTATCAGTTTTTTCAGTTTGACTTTGTTGCTCGTCCTCTCGAAATTCATCGAGTTCGATTTTCCTCCCACTTGTCATTTTGGAAAAGTGCTCCGTCTCCAAAGAGACACCATCACGATCAACAAACACTTTGTTCTCAAATTTGTTGTAGAAGTAATACCCCTTAGATTCTTTTGGGTATCCCACAAAAAAACACTTGTCCGATTTTGGGTGAAGTTTATCAGAAATTAACCTCGTGACATATGCTTCGCAACCCCAAATCTTAAGAAAAGACAACCTTGGAGGTTTCTTTGTCCATAATTCATATGGAGTCTTTTCGACAGCTTTTGACGTAGCTCAGTTCAGTGTTAGTGCCCCGGTTAGAAGTGCGTGTCCCTAGAAAGAGATAGGAAGATCGCTAAGACCCATCATTGATCGGACCATGTCTAACAAGGTTCGAATCCTCCTCTCAGACACTCCGTTTCATTGTGGAGTTCCGGGAGGTGTCAACTCTAAGAGAATACCATGTTCTTTCATATGATCGTCGAATTCATGGCTTAAATACTCGCCACCTTGATCCGATCGAAGCGCTTTGATTTTCTTGCATAGCTGATTTTCCACTTCACTCTAAATTTCTTTGAATTTCTCAAAAGATTCAGATTTGTTTGACATAAGGTAGACATATCCATATCTACTATAGTCGTACGTGAAAGTGATAAAATAGTGATAACCATTTCTTGCGGCTGTGCTCATTGGTCCACATACATCCGTGTGTATAAGACCCAATCAGTCACTAGCCTTTTCTCTCAACTTGGAGAATGGTTGTTTTATCATCTTACCTAATAAACATCCTTCGCAATTTTCAAACGACTCTAAGTCGAATGAGTCAAGAATACCGTCATGAAGAAGTTTCTTGATGCGTTTGATGTTAATGTGACCAGGACAACAACGCCACAAGTATGTCTGATTTTATTCAACGGTCTTAGCACTCTTGGTGGTATCATTAACATTATAAACTTGTTTGTATAGAGAAAGCACATAAAGACCATTTTCTGAATGTGCTATACCATATAAAACATTATCGAGATAAAATGAACAACTATTGTCTTTTACCCGAAATTCAAATCCCTTGGCGTCCAACGCCGAAATTGAAATAATGTTTTTGGTAACTCTTGGAACATGATAACAATTTTCAAGTTCTAAAACAAGCCTAAAGGGAAAAGACAAACTGAGAGTTCCAACGGATACGGTTGACATCTTGGCTCCATTGCCGACCCAGAGTTTGACCTCTCCCTTCTATAGCCTTCTACTTATCCTTAGTCCCTGAGCATTGGAGCAAAGGTGTGATCCACATCTGGTATCTAATACCCATGATGTTTTGCTAGCGAAGTTTAAGTCTATAACAAAAATACCTGATATAGAAGGAACGGTGTCGTTCTTCTTATCTTCCTTAAATTTGAGGAAATCCTTCTTCCAATGTCCTTTCTTCTTGCAATAGAAACATTAAGAATCAGATTGAGAAGAGGCTACCTTCTTGTTCTTGTTGCCCTTGGTAGCTTTTGAATTAGGCAGAAAAGTCTTCTTACTCTTCCCCTTAAAGCCTTTCTTCTTGCCCGAGCGCTTGAATGGCTTGCCCTTCTTGACCGTAAGCATGTCATGCATCCCCTCATCCTTGAGCGTTTGTTCAGCTTGCTTCAACATCCCATGAAGCTCAGTGAGGGTTTTCTCCATGTTGTGCGTATTATAGTTCATCTTGAACTAATCATAGCCTTTATGTAGCGAATGGATAATAATGTCAATTGCCATCTCGATCGAATACCCATCGTCAAGCCTTTCCATGTTCTCAAATAATCCGATCATTTTAAGTACATGTGGGCTGACTGGCTTTCCTTTTTTAAGCTTGCTTTCAAGGATCTGCCTATGGATTTTAAACCACTTAGTTCGGGCCTACTCTTGGAACATGTTCTGAAGTTCAGAAATGATCTCAAAAGTCATCTCCTTCTCAAAGAAAGTCTTTTGGAGATCTGGAGACATTGTGGCCAACATGATGCACTTGACATCCCGATTGGCAGTTTACCATCGGTTTAGGGCAGCCTGAGTGACCTCCTCATTGGGAGCGTCGGGCATTTTCTCATCAAGGACGTAGTCTTTTTTCTCTTGCATGAGAACTATACGCAAGTTCCTTAGCCAATCAAGAAAATTTGGCCCACTCAATTTCTCCTTGTCGAGAATTGAGCGTAACAAAAATTGGTTGTTTGAGTTATTCGCAGACATGTTTCTACAATTGAAAGAATTTGAAATGAAAAACCATTCATAAAACCAATAACTTTGAAATCTAAAGCATACATGCAAATTTTCAATCTTATTGAGCGTTTTATCAACGCATTAGATTTGTCCCTTTTAGGCGAGAATAAAACGATTCCAAGATCCCAAAAATCAAAAAGTGATTAAGCATGCTTTGGCTTGTCTTAACACTTAATATTTTAAGGTAAGCAATCCAATTGCTAATAGCTCTAAGCTACTCTTGGTTCAATAAAACGTCGCATCTAATGCTTTATTGACGTTTTATCTCCATTCAAAATCCTAAACATGCATCTAACATATCATTCATATATAAGCACAATTATATATAGAAAACATAAGTAAAAGATGCATTTGGCAACTAGAATGACCCTCTTGAAACTTAAATCTTCAAGGGCCTTCATTGCAACTTCATGGCTTCGTCTTCTTAGAAACGCCTTCTTCAAGACATCACCGTCAATTATGCAAATACTAGTAATTAAGACTAGGACTAATCTAATATTAAGGTACAAAAATACGCAACGGTACGCAGACCGTATTTAGATTTACAAGAATACATAACGGATCGCAGTCCGTATTTACTATCCTAATCGGGCCCCACTAGTTGCCATTTTCATAAAACCTGTGATAGAATATACATTCCATTCATCCATTCACTATATGTGAATGGCCCATGCATTTTACAACGTAAAACAAGCAAAAATGCAAAATACGCACAAACTAGTAACTAACTTAGGTGGTTAATCTAATTAACATGCCTAATTAAAATTAATCAAAGTTGTTAACTGATTATGCAATAAAATTAGCTCAAGTAATTAATGAAGCTCCCACTAAATTCCGCATCCAACTTAATTAAAATTAATCCAATTAATTTAATTAAGCCGGTTTACCCAAATTTTGCCAAATTATTTTGCAAGTGCCGGCAAAAACCGAGGTCTAGCCTCGTTTTACGAAAAACTGCAAAAAAAAAAACTCAAAATAGTAGCCCACCAACGGGTCGAGTGCCTAGCATCCAAGCCATGGGGCTAGGCTTGCTAGGCACCAGGCCAAGGCTTGCGTGCAGGTGCTAGCATCCCAGCTAGCAGCGCATGCCACTCCTACTGGCACCAGCAGCCTCGCAACATGCTACGCATGCTCGCACGTTGCAGGCGTTGGCAGCGTGTGGCTGGTCTGCTAGTGCTCGCAAGCCTCGCTGTCCAACGGCACTTGCGGGCAGGCTCTAACATCCATGCAACAGCCCGCATCACTGCACCAAGCTCGCATACACGCACCACGAGCCACGCATCCATGCACCAGTAGCCCCGCACACCTCGGCAACCGCATGTGGGTTTCGCAAGCAGTCCGGCTGGCCGAGGGAGTGCTCAGGGTTTGTGTGCCTCGATTTGCCTGCTCATGCCTTCTTGATTTTATCCCGATTTTTGTATTTGAGCAAAATGAAAATAAGTCCAACTTAAATAAATTCAATTTTAGTGAACAAATCAAAATTAATTCAAGAACCATTCTTTAAATTTTTTGTGCCTCAACTTGATGCTACAAAAAATTGAGGGCTATTCTCATAATTAATTTAACCAAACATAAATTAATAATGAGATTTGACAAAATTAAAGGGGTTGGAAAAATAAACACAATCATCCAATGAAAAAATTTCCAACACTAACTTGTATAAACTTGAAAAATTACATCTTCCAATATGAAGATTAATTAAATTTCAATCGCAAGTTTAAATTTTTAAGACTTTAATCAACTCAAAAATGATTAAATCAAAAATTAGTTCAACATGGAATCTAGAAAGTAAAGTTCATACCAAATAATCAATTAAAGATTGGATCTTTAACACTTTAGGGGCTTCAAAATTACAAATTCACCATAAACATTCACACTTGAAGTAATTAATTTGCAAAAATGTGAAATTGCAAGTTTATGTGAAAAATGAACTCACCAAATTTAGCACCAAATATGACTTCATAAACATGCATAATAAGGGTTATTATTGAAATAGATTAATGATGTAACCATACACATAATCTAACATTAACATGCCATAATTAATCAAGGTTTAAAGATTTAAAAATTTTCACCAAAAACGAAAAATCCCTCAAAAAACATGTTTCTGGGTGGATTTTGGCTTCTGGACATTTCTTAAATAAGGACAAAACTGCTTTAGAACATCGATTCCATACAAAATACACTACTTTTGGGTCGAAATCTGGGTTCATTAGCCAAAATTAACATTAAAACGACATTAAAACTAATTAAAACGAGCTTCTAATCTGATTAGAAAGCAAAACCAGAAATTTAAATCCATTTAAATCACCTTAATTAATTGTTAGTTACAATAATTAAATGAGCGCGGCTCCGCTACCTCTGTTGGGTTTCGTAGTGTCCGACACTACGCGGAATGAAATGCTCCCAAAATCCGCACACAAATTAAAGTAACTAAACATGCATATTAATTAATAACCACATAATTGATTAACTAAGAGAGAGAGAGAAACGATCATACTCTTGATGCGTGCTTCGCTCCTTTTAGAGCTCGTACTTGAAAGCGTAGAGCTTTGAAAATGCGCAAGCCTCCAACGGTTCTCGCCGTCGAGACCTGACCCGAACGACCCCTACCCCGAAGATTAGTCGGGGTTAGACCAAAAGAACTTAGAGTATTAGAACGAAAGTGTTCTCGCTTGTGGAGATCCTTTCAAGTTCACAACTAGAGTGCCTTTTCCCAATGCCAAATGATTGGTATTTATAAGGAAAGGAGCCCTTGAATTCCAATCTCCCATTAATGTGGGAGAGTTGGTAAAAAGGCATTTATTCAATTTAATTTAATTCTAAAATCAAATTAAAATGCAAATGAATCAACAAACAACAAGTGTCAAGTGGAGAGCAAGGGGTTAGGTGAGGACCATAAGGAGGGGACCACCCTCCCCTTGCTCCCCAAGCAACCCACAAAAAAACCGGCTCCCCAAGCACAAGCTAATGCACGCGCGCCAGCTAATGCTGCCAGCCTTGGACGCCAAGGCTGCCTTGCTGGAGGCCTGGCCCCTTGGCTAGGCCTTCAAGCTGGGCACTGTACGTGCACGCAGCCTAGCACCCAAGCACGCACAGCTCGCAGCCCACACACGCATTGCGTGCTGCTGTTGCTGCTACGTTGCTTTTGCTAGGCGTATCCAGCACTATGCCACCTCGCAAGCCTCAGTGATGCGGGCTGCTATGCGTGGTTGTGCGCTGCTATTGCTAGCGAGCTCGCACACTCGCTACGAACATGTGCGAGGCACAGCAAGCACTTGTGTGCTGCTGGCCTTGCGATAATGCGGCCGGTTCTGCTAGCTTGCCTAGCATATGGGATCAGCCTCCGATGTGCCAGCAAAACCCAGCAAGGTGTGCTTGCTTGCGAGCTGCTGTGTGCAAGGCACTAGCATGCTAGCACGCCTAACGCGCCAGCAATGCTGGCCATGCCGCACCAGCCAACTATCCAGCGCTTCTAGCTTGCGATGCTAGCAAGCATGCGCTTCTAGCAAGCTCGGCATGGTGCGACTGCCTTGGCTAACTATATTACCCTTGGCCCTCGAATTGCTCGGGGCATTCCGAGGCTAGGGGTATATTTGTAATTTTTTGTTTGCTTGATTTCTTGTCTCGCCGATTCCTGAATTCGACTCGACTTACGACGCTTGGTTTCGATGCTCTAGGCTCGCAATCCGACGTTTATGTTCGTAATACTCTAATGACTCATTTAATCCTTCATATTAATTCGTCGTTTCGGTTCGGTTACTCTATTGGGTGTGACTCAAAGGGTTCAGTCAAGATTAAGCTGTAATATTAATTATGCATTAATATTACTGATCGGAAGCGGCCTCCAGCTAGGCATTCCGATCAATTGACCTCACTGAATAATTAGCTTTCTAATAATTCCTTATGTCTTAGATGGCTAAATTAAAGGTTTAATTCAAAGTTCATGATGTCATCTCTTAAGTTACAACTTATTGCTCATTGATACACTTGTCAGAAATCATGGCACATGTATACACATACAAACCACTTACGCATGCATGACACCGATACGATTCAAATGGTGCATATATATGTACATTCGCATACATGAGAGCATATATAAGAAATCATAAAGCATATGACATTCATATCATGGCTCAATAAAGTAACAACACTAATAATATAAGTTGCCTTTACTTAGCTCATGTCCATCTTAAATGATCTTGGCATCGAAATCCCGTGCCTTGACATCTTTAGTGGCCTTGCTGCCAATAATTTGTTCTTCAACATTCAAATGGCCATGACGCCAGAACTTTGTCACTCTACGCCTAATGTGGTCATGTCACCAGAAAATTTATGCTTCAGTAGCTTAAGGGGCCTTGTCGTAAAAACCTTAGTCGTTCCACGACGTTATCGATGGCCCCGTCGCCAATTTTTGTCAATAAGTATGTCGCTTGACATCTTTCGATGACACCCAATAGGGCCTAGTCGCCGAATTTTGTTTTACGAACTAATGTATGGCTATGTCGTCAGATACCATTTCTTATATGGCCATGCCGCTCGATACCATTCTACAATGTCTTTCATGACCATGTTGTCAAACATTGTTTGTCGACGCCATAAATGGTCTCGCCACCAGATCGACTTTATCATATGAATTTTATCTTTTTACTTGGCTATGTCACGAGTGGTAGTTAAATACCAATTAACCAATTTTCTTTGAGTGGATTTTTCGTTAGTGAATATTGTAAACAAGTTGCTCCAGCATCAAATCTATGCTTAATCTACCATCGACTTGTGAAAAGATTGGAATCAACTCCAAAGTCACTATAGTCTCAAGAAATGATGAAATCATACAAGTCTCTCAATACCAACGCGTGTGTGTGATGACGAAAGTATGGTAAGCTACAAGAGAATGTTGCTAATGAACGACGTTAGTGCCAATATGAATGTAACATCAAGTGCAAAGATGATTTTCTTAGTTTACGACATGCTTCAACTAAGAAAATGGGGGCTATTGTTATGGGCGTAATTTCCACGGCACAAAGTGAAGTCCGAAGGGTTATCCTATTACCAAGACGGACACGTGTTAGACAAGTCTTGGTGTTCAAGGTTGAATTAGGCATAGAAGGCCAAGGAGACTAATGTCTATGTCCTAGCAACAACTGACAGCAGTGATGCATCTTAGTGATGGCGCATCTCAATGACGCATCTCAGTACACGATGCCCGACAACTACAGTGACGTCTGACGGCCCACAGTGACATCCGACAACCTATAGTGACCTCCGACGCGACACTGTCGGATGACATCTAAAGATGATGCTCTACGCTGTCGCCCTACGTCTGAATAGGACACGTCTCGTAGTGCGACGCCAAAAAGCTGCGGAACGAGTCAAGGTTGTTACTAGAGGTTCCTAAATATAAGGAGAGCATTTCTACCAGCCTTTAACTAGTCAAGGAGGTTGTTATCATGAATATGAAATCTAAATCAGTCTACATTCATCAAGGGACCAAGTCTTGAAGTCAACCAACTACTTCCTAAAATCAAGGAAGTCACCCTCATCTCTCTCAACTGAAATCTACCACCTAAAGGCATATAAAAGGAGAGGAGGCAACGACCAGCCATAAGGGGAGAATATACACAGCCTATTCCAAGAATAAAACACCCAAAAATAATACAATACAAAATAAATCATTAAAGGATACATCACAAGGCTCCGTTCGATGATATTAACAATGACATGTCTCTTCTGATGGTTCCACAAGCTGCAATGATCAACTCGATGATTATACATCTTCTCAATAGCTATAATGTATACTTAATCTCTTGTTCTAATGTATTTCTTTACTATCTATGGCCTTTTACGCCCGAATAATCATTGTGTTTGTATCAATTGGCTATAGCGCCTTTATCATAGTGAATTGGTGGACAAGTGGCCACTTGCGGTTTTTACCCACCTTCATTGGGGTTTTTAGCGTCACCATATCGTATCTATATTCTTTTTATTTAAATTGTTTACATTTCGCAATCTCTTTTAATCTAATTATCGGCATCCCAACCAAAGTTTGTCTCTTTAGGCGATTTTTGGCATAAACACCGTTCACCGCCGCGGATCCCCATCTCTTCGCCTCCAATATCTCCGGCAGCCGCGCACAGCTTTACCACCAGTAGTTGAAGCATTTTCTGCAAAACAAAGGGAGCTAATTTCATTTCTAAAATTAATGTTTAATTGTATTCAATAGTATTAATTCTGTTGAATTGTTGGTTGCATTTGCATTGGATTGTTGATCAAATTGTTGTCTAAATCAAAATTTGTGTATTGCATTTCGATAATAGGAGGGTTTTTTTTTCTTTTTTTTTTCTTTTTTCTTTGTGTCTAAATCAAAATTTGTTGCGATTTATTTCTAATAATCCCAACTAAGGTTTATTTTTTAATAATCCTAACTATGGGGTCAATTTGCCACTAGTAGTCCCAACCGATCATCAACCTAATATAACATGTTGCTTTGACACATGGCATCACATGAGTGGCTAAAACAAAAACTAATAAATTAAAAAAAAATAAAAAAAACCCTCTCCTCCCTACCAGCCACCCCCTCCCCCTAGCCCAGCCGGAATATGTCGCCTCCTCGCCGGGGAACCTCCTCCTTTACCTTCCACCCCACCGAAAACAACCACCTTCCCAAGCCCCACCCCCGTAACTGCCCCCTCCCTTCCTCCCACCCCAGAAATCGCCTTAAATCAACCCTCTGCACCTTCACGAAACCAAGCCTCTCCCTCGCACATGGCGTTCTTCTCTTGCACTTCAAAAACGCGATATTTTCATCGCGGCGTCGTGTTGATATGTGCTTTGATGCTGCCATTAACACCGCCGATGTGGGAATTCGTTCCTCAACTGATGCATTTGCTGCCATCTGAAATTTGAAAAAAAAAAAAACCAGAAATCAAAATTTTGAAGAAACCCCATTAATAAACTAGAAGATTGGGAAGTGGTTTTAGGGAAGAGGGGATGGTGGTTCAGAGGCAAGGGGGAGGGCCGACGGCTGGGATGGTTGAGGAGCGGTGGCCCGGCAAGATTGGGCTGGGCGGCGGAGGTGCCGGTGGGAGAATGGGCAGCGGCAGGTGTTATGGGTTTTCTTAATTATTTTTTTTTAACTTTTATTTTTTTATTTAATTTATAATTTTTTTAACTTTTTATTTTTTTTTCTAGACTAATAGAATTGCAACACATGTAATTAAAGAAAAAAAAATTAACCTGCTTATTAGGTTACCGGTCATTCGGGACTACTAGTGGCAAACTGACCCATAGTTAGGATTATTAAAAAATAAACCTTAGTTAGGATTATTAGAAGTAAATCATTCATAGTTGGGATTATTAAAGTGTATTTTTCCTACATTGTATATGTACATTGGAATTAGATATAAAAATAATTTACATTTTAGGAAAGTCAAAAAAAAAAAATTGAAACCACGATCAAACATCAAACAAATTAGATATGTGAAACTATAATTCAGGAGAAAAACTTGATTAATTTAATTTTATATAGACACTTATGCATTAAAGTCAAAAGTGTAGATTGAAAAAATAAAAATTAAAAAATCATAATAATTGATGGCATCACACATAGAATTGGAGAGAAAATTTATAATGAAATAATAACACGTAGAATAGTTTAAGGGATGATGATGTCAGCAATGTTTTGTTTTAATAGTAGTTAATAGATTCATATTGAACTGCTAATTGAGTTAGCGGTTTTATCCACTATAAATTAAAACCGCTTCATTTGGCATCGTTGTGGTTTTCTGTTTTTTGCTTTTTAAAAGCATATGATATGTGTCATATAATGAATCAAAATTTATTTAAACTTGTTTCCTGTTTTTGGTTTTAGTTTTCATAAAAATAGGAAACTGAAAACAAAAAGCGATGCGAAACAAACAATCAATTAGCACTTTTTTCATGATTCAATTAAAAAATTATAAAACACAAGCAAGTTGCTGATGCGAACGATAGGTAGGAAATATTATGTAAAAAGGGTGTAATTTGAAAATTTTAACAATTTTGAGCAGTTTTTATGGGAATAACTCCCATTTATACTAATGTGCTCTACGCCTCTACTCTTTAATCCGGACGTTTTCCCAAAGTAAGCCAATTGTGGGAAATATTCACCAAAATGGTTGCGTGGCAAAAGTATTTACCAAACTAAGCTTCCAGGCTAAAACGTTGTCTCAGTTAGCGTTTTATGCCTGGTTTTTTAAAAAAAAAATCAACTTAAAAACGCTGTCCCAGACAGCGTTTTTAAGTGTTGATTTTTTTTTTTATAAGTTTCTTTGTTATTTCAGAAATTGTAATATTTTAAAAATAAAAAAGACATAAAATGCTGTCTGGGACAGCGTTTTATGTACAAAGTTTGTTGTACCTAAAACGCTGTCTCAGATAGCGTCTTATGTTCAACATAAAAGTTGGATGTTTTGAAATTGAGTTTTTATAAAAGTTTTTTAAAAAAAAATACAGACATAAACGCTGACTCAGACAGCGTTTTTGGTTGTTTTTTTTCCTTTAAATGAAACGCTGTCTCAGTCAGCGTCTCTTTCGTTTTTTATGTTTGTTCACAGGCTGTTTTCACTGTCATTCTCACTCTCACTCACTCTCACTATCACTCCTTCGTAGAAGCGTCACTGCCCCACCACGGTGAACCACCGGCCTCGAAGCGCCGCTGCCGTCACAGTTGCTGCTACCGGATGCCGGTGCTGCTGCCGCGAGACGGTGTTGCTGTTGTCCCTATTACCCTCACTCACCCACTTAAAATCCTGGTAAACCCTAAGTTCAAACTATTGTAATGTTGACAATTGCTATTAGTTGTTGAGATTGTATAAGATTCTTGCTAATTATTTATGAAAATGTGGAAAAATTTTGATAATTTTGTATGGCAATGTAGTACTTTGTTGATGAGATTGTTCATGAAACTGTTGAAATAGTTGATTGTTGATGAAATTGTTTATGAAATTGTTGAAATTGTTGATAGTAATGTGGTACATTGTTTATGAAATTGTTCATCAAATTGTTGATGGTAATGTGGTACTTATTTGTGAAATAGTTAAAATTAGTGATGGTATTATGCGAAATATAATTGTTGATAATTACAGATTATTGGTGAGAAGACGGTTATTGCATTATTGATAATTTATCTACCATTTCATATCAGTTTATTGTTTAAAATAGTAGTTTGTTAGTAATCGTTTTGCGTTGCATCCTAAACTAAGAGTTTATGGTAGGCGGTCGCACACCTAGCAAAAATAACCTAACTATTCCTCCTAATTATGTAGCAGGGTAAGTCAGGTTCGATCCCACATAGACTATGGTTCACCCAATTTATCTAGACTCAAGTAATTACCAAGCAAGAATCAATCAATGGTAGAATAACTAAGAGCTAAAGTATGGAAAACTAGAATAAATCAAATGAATATAATGAATCAATAAGCTAAAACATCTAAGATCAAGTATCACCGCAATTACGATCGATGCAATTATATATCTACCCCTAACATACAATTCCAATTAACACGGGGAAAAGCAAACCCTAACAAATACCAAGGACCTCTCTCGAGTATCAATGGCTTCCCTAACCCACAATCAAGCCTATTCTCATGGTGTCATGCAAATTAGAGACATTAAACACTTTACTTCAATTCCCAATTATCCGTTAAACTATTCTCATGTTGAATTTCAAATCCTAAATTAATTTACTCAATTCCGTTAAAACCCAACTCTCGTTGTGATTAGAACTATGGAATAATAACAATACTAATTATCTCTAATCTAGTATTGGCATAATCACAATCAACTTAGTATAAATAATTGCAATAGTTATTAGAGAGTTTAAAGAATTAATTCATGCATCAATCATAATCGGGCTACCCTAGATCTTGGAATATAAAAACTACTCACACATATTTAAATAAGCAATAACAAAAATAATCAAAGAAAACATAATTGAAAACAATAATAATTGAAAGAGAAAGGAATAGAGATGAATACCAATAATGCTTCAATTGAAATAACTCAAATTGTAAATCAACAATACTCAAATCTAATGAAAGAATTAAATTGCTTGAAAGAAATAAACTAGGGTTCTAGAGAGAAAAATAAAACTTAAGGAAATTCTAATCTGTCTTCTAATGATGATTATAGTGGGTATTTATACCCTTAATGAGCTAAAATCCCGAAAATAAGAAAGTTGGTTTCCGTATAACTGTGCCCGGTCCAACCGGGCGGGTGGTGCCCGATCGGGTAGCTAGAAGTACGGGGATGCACAGCTTGCGTTTTGCCTCTTTTCTCTTGTGCCCGGTACCACCGGGCGAGCGGTGCCTGATCGGGCGCGAGGGCCTTCTTCTTGAATAGCTTGCTGCCGTCGAAAACACCTAATATCATCTAACTCTTATGTGCCCGGTCCAACCGGGCACATGGTATCTACAACATATAATATGTATTTTGCTCATCCTTCTTTGCCATGTCTGACCGGGCAAGCTAGGGTCAACAGGGCATGGGGGAAATCTTCATCTTCATGCACTAATCTCTTCTATAAACATCCAAAACATGTTCGATTCATCCAATAAACTTCATATTCCTATAAAAAATCACAAAAACACATCAAACACACTAGAGAAGAGATTGTTAGCGAGAAATGGCTCTCAAGAGCCTAAAACCATGCAAGATTACGATGTAAAATCGAGATAAATCATAGTATAAAACGTGTACATCAGTTTATAAACGGAGTTAATGCCTAGTTTGTGGGCAACTTTTTTGACCTCGCTATAGATTTCAATTATGTTAATATGTGTTTATTTGGTTATGTAGAATATGGCTGGACAAAATATTGCGTTGTTATGTCCGTGGGGAGGTGAAATTTTGTGTAATGGATCAAATGTTGAGTACAGTGGAGGGAATATGGAAATTATAACACTTGAACCGAACATAACCGTGAGTGATCTGATGAATGAGGTTCACAGTTGTATTGGCTCAAACCCAATGACTGTTGAACTGAACCTTAAAATGAGATGTGATACTTGTCATGGGGTTCAAGTGTTACCAGTCTTTACCAACAGACATCTGAAAGGTTTGAGGAGCATGGTTGGAATGAAGGGTTTTCCCAATGAGATATATGTAGAAACAATGCCTATATGTACCCAACAAAGTACTCGGGCAGAACAGCAAGCTACATACGTCTCTGATTACAACACCGCGTCCTTCACAGAGTCCGCAAACCACATTCCATCGAATGCATATGGGATGGGATCTTTCACTCAAATGATGCAGGACGACCAATTTCACTTGCCTTTTAGTTCTCATATAGCTTCACCAGTACATGTGGGGGGATGTGTGACAGTGTTCGGCCAGCCTGGTCCGTTGTCATCGAACACCGTGGCATCTCCACTGATGCAATTGCATAGCTATTCTCCTATGCAAGGTGATCAAGCATCACCGTTTCGAGAAGAGCCAAATCATTTTTATGATGTTGTGAATAATGAATTGTCGGTGTATGATGTGTATGGGGAAATGGATGAATTGTCGTCCAAGGTCGAAGCGCATACGCAATGAGATGGATGACAACAACCGGCCCCAAACCAAATGCAGCCGTTGTCACCAGCAAGGTCACAACCGGACTACTTGTCGATCTAGACCAACATAGGACCTAAGTGTATATGTGTTATTTGATATAGTAGTATGTAGTGGTGTTATTTTGATTAAACAGTTATAATTTTCTACAGTATGTGTTATTGTGTTCATTTGGATGATTTTTATTTTCTACAGTGGATGTTCGAAATTTTATGTTTATGCCTTTCAATCGAAATTGCTATTCCATTTATTTGTGTTGGTGTTTGGTGTGTAACGTTTTCAATGAACAGATATCATGGACGTACGGGATAGGACACCCGGACCTGTTGACCCTTCTGTCCTGACACTACAGGACACCCATCGGAGCGTCGACATATGGAACCAGACGGTAATATGTCATTAGTTACGGTTTTGGATTTTTTTATGTACTATCTTTTGTTACTTAAAAATGACACTTGGATTTTTTCAGGGTCACGTAGCGAAGCCACTACAGTGCAGGCACTACAGGACCGCCTGGGTTGTCGATGATCGCTGCCTTGAGTACGTGATGTACGCTGGCTTTGGCGGTGTACATCGCTTGGGATTCAGGGAGATCGACCGACAGCTTGTCACGGCGCTAGTGGAGAGATGGAGGCAGGAGACGCACTCCTTCCATCTACCGGTTGGGGAGGCGACTATGACATTACGGGACATGGCGATACTGACGCGCCTTCCAGTACATGGGGCTGCGGTGACGGGATCTGCGATAGTCGATCCCGTTGGTTTGATTGTGCGTGTACTCGGGGTGCACCCGGGTCCCAACGATGTTAGGGGCTCCGGCTTGAGGGATGTCTGGTTACGAGATACTTTCCAGGCCTTGCCTGCGGATGCTGATGACGTCACAGTACAAAGACACGCTCGAGCGTACTTGTTCTTCCTCATATCCGGCATGTTGTTCGGGAACAAGAGCGGGCCACTTGCAGCTTATTTACCTACAGCTATTAGACCACGACTGGGATTATATCCGTGGATACAGCTGGGGTAGTGCCTCTTTGGCGGTGTTGTATCGCCAACTTTGCAGAGCCAGCAGGACGGTGATGATGGTCACTCCGTCCATTCGCGGTTCGACCCCAGCCAGAGTAGCGGTGGAGGTGATCCTACGTCGCATACAGAGGCAAAGGACTACTTCGTCCACAGTTCTGCACCCATCAGATCCCAGGATGACGCATCGTCCAGCCAGCTCACTCCCCCCACCGCCTTAGAACCCATTCACCATTATAGTCGGCGTCGTCCAAGACGAAGGGACGACAGTCAGGCTAGGGAAGGGTTAGACCACATTGATGAGTAGTGATAGTATTGTATCATTTTTTTGTTCTACATTAACATTTCCTAGAATGCTGTATATAACGATTACATTATTAATATGCTGGTTGAATGAATCTGTTTGTGGTTTGAAGTTTTGTTTGCTTATTTATCCAAATCGGACTTATGTCAATCAAAATAGATCATTTTGGGCTAATGTATATTAAACAACAGACATTTGGAATCCATAGTCAAAAATGGGGTAGAAAGGATGGCCCATGGTGGTTAATGTGGTTGTTCATGGTGGTTTTAGTGTTGTTGGTTGTGGTGGGTGGTTATTGACAGTTGTTGAATGGTTGGGGCCGGTGGTGGAGGTGGTTGAAGTGTTGTTGGAGGTAGTTGGACTGTTTTGAAGTCCAAAAAGGATGGTCAAAAGTGGCGGAAGATGGTGGTCGACGGTGGGGGTTGGTGGTGTGGTTGGTGGTGGACTGTGGTGGCTAAGTCAAGGCAAGGGGTGGTGGGTGGGGGCAGAAGAAAGTGGCAAAAGGCTGAATCTGTTGGTGTATTGCAGACAAGCAGAGAAATGCTGTCCTAGACAGCGTTTTATGTTGAACATAAGACGCTGTCTGAGACAGCGTTTTAGGTACAACAAACTTTGTACATAAAATGTTGTCCCCAATAGCGTTTTATGTCTTTTATATTTTTAAAATATTTACAATTTCTAAAATAACAAAGAAACTTTAAAAAAAAAAAAAAGTAAAAAGTCAACACTTAAAAACGCTGTCTGGGACAACGTTTTTAAGTTGAATTTAAAAAAAAAAAAAAATACTAGGCATAAAACGCTGACCGAGACAGCATTTTAGCCTGAAAATTTAGTTTGGTAAATACTTTTACCATGCAACCATTTTGGTGAATATTTCCCAAAATTGGCTTAGTTTGGAAAAATGTCCCTTTAATCCAGTTGTATATTCCTTGTGGGTCTTATGTCATTGGGCCCGTGTGAAGACTTGTACAATTATGGAGTCATTAAGGGGCTGGCTTTAGAAGAGGTAGCAGCTAGAAGCAGTTACACATAACGTCTTGCTATCCCAACTTACATATCCAACGTTTGGATTGTCGTTCTATATTCTAAAAATTATTATTTTATACTACCTCCGTTTTTTAACTAATTGCAACTTTAAAGGGTTGTATGAAAATATAAGCAAAATTTATTTGTCAGTGTTAATGGAGTAAGATAGGTAAAGATGTATGTGATGAGAAAAGAGAGAAATAAATAATAATTATATAGGATACTAGGATAGATAACGTTTGTTGCAAATAATACTCCATGTATACCATAAACTTCATGTATACCAT
Organism: Chenopodium quinoa; assembly: GCF_001683475.1. NCBI lineage: Eukaryota > Viridiplantae > Streptophyta > Magnoliopsida > Caryophyllales > Amaranthaceae > Chenopodium > Chenopodium quinoa. The sequence goes on from NW_018744093.1 coordinate 3,847,804, forward strand.
AAAATAAAATACGATTTTTTCACCATATACCCTTGAGTTTTTTGTTTATTCACTATATATTCCTGAAAATTTTCAAATTCACCGTATACCCCTGAATTGTTACAAAAATTCACCATATACCCCTAATGACAACAAGATGAGTGGAACTTGGTTAATTATGCATCGAAACCACCTTAGATTTCTCCCCCTATCTCTGAAACCACTCCTCTCCTTTCTCCAACCCCTGAAACCACTCCAAGTCTCCATAACCATATCCGTATGATAGATTTTGAGGATAAGTAAAAGGGATGTGGGTGGTTTCGGGGGTAGGGGAGGAATGTATTTATGGTGGTTTCGGGTCATAATTAACATTAATGACTAACGAAGTAACAATCATTAGTCATCAAGGGTATATAGTGTCTTTTTGAAAACTCGGGGGTATATGATGAATTTAAAAAAGTTCAGGGGTATATGGTGAATAAACAAAAAATGTAGGGATATATGGTGAAAAAACCGAATAAAATATCTATTTTTTTTTTTACCAATGTTGCAAATAATATGAAAAATAGAGATAATATTAACCATAAACTTCATGTACGTAGTAGTATATCAGTTATGAGTGATGTTTGTGGAGATATATTATATATTGTCATATTTGTGAAAATTCCAATGTTTAAAATTTGTCTTAAATCTTGTCATTTTTTTTGCAATACAAAAAATATAGATCCAAAATTTTTTAAGACCAATTCTTTTTAACTAATGGAAGGGCCTATATATCTAAAGTCCGCATTTGGAAACGAAACTTGGGGTTTGTTTGTGATTGTTTTTTCTTGTAAAATAAAAAATTGGAAATTAGAAAAAAATTTAGTTATTAGTTTTCAAAATTATTATTTTGACTAATTTATAAATAGAAATTTACAGCGATATTGAATGGATCCTGAGATTTTAGATTTGTTTAGGTTTTTTATCATCAACGTATAAACAAATAAGACTGTGATTAGACCAAGAAAAGGCTGAAAAGTACTCATAAGAAATTGTTGCATGGCTGATGTTGAAAAAAAAAAAAAAGAAAAGAAATTGTTGCATGAGGGTAATATTGCCAAATTTGCCTCAAGTCGTTGTTAATGAAGCCCCTATCTAGGCACTCCTAAACTATATGTGTACCTTTTGTTTTTTCCATGAGAAGGATGTTGTATTTGGAGGGATATCTTGTATTTGTATAATTTGAGTGAATCGTTGTAACTCAAAACATTGATGTAATGTGGGTGCAATACCTCCAATGATACACCAATTATTTGGACAATTTTTTTTTGCATCTTGGTGCATAGCTTAGGGAGGGTAAAATAGTCATTTAATATTTATAAAGGTAATTTTTATAGTTACAGTGGTATTTTTGTGTACTATTATGTAAGTATATTGTACCATTAAAATATAGGTTATCTTAGTAGTGTTATTATATCACAGTAGTATAATATTTGATGTACAATTTGCATACTTATTTGTACCATTTGAAAACTATATACACCATTACAACATTTAATGGTACTTTATACTCATATTAATATTTACAACTTAGACATCTTATTTGTTTTGAAACAAATAGGTCCTATGTGCCAGGTATGCCAAGAGTTTTCCCAAAAATTTTAGTATAAGATTTTTTTTTTTTTTTTGTCAAAGAAAATTTGACATTTGCTCAATAAACATAATTAAAGGATTACAAACTATGTAAACGATTCGATTAATTACTCTACTAGCTAGTTTGTTACGTATAGAGAACCAAATAAGCAAAAGTACATCTTCAATTCTTTGTTTGATAGTAACAGTTTGAAATCTATTAACTATTACTAAAACAAAATGTTGCTGACGTTATTACTGTCCACATGTCACTCTTATAATAATTTTTTTCCTGCCTAAATGCAAGGATGATTTCATCTTTTTTAAGCTATTATATTTAACAATTTTAAAATTTGAATATAGAAGCTTCTACATTACAACTACAACCTATAAATTTATCCTACAAAAATAAAACAATTGTAAATAATATACTAATAAATGGACTCCTATATTGAAATATGTATTAGGCGACGTTAAACTAATATTATATCATAATTATGATGAAAATCTAAAATTTTTAAAATTACAAATATTTTTGTACAAGGTGCATAATTCTTATTTATATTTATCCATTTTTTCGAAATATACAAATTATAAAAATAGATTTTATATAAACTGTGTATCGCACGGAAACTAACCTAGTTTCAGTTATATATTTGCCTTTGAACATGCATACTAAAATACCATAATCTACCTTTAAGTCTCAGTTTCTGTTGAACTTGGAGAATAAACGGGAAGTCTAACATTTAAAATTTGTAAGCTAGTTACTGGGTAAACAAGATTAAGAACGTTAAAAACCACATTATTAAGCTTTTGTTAATGCATGGTCATAAACCAATTGACCAAATGAATGTCGGATCTTAGACCCCCCAACATTTGATTTACAATGCAAAGCCGTTTTCAAATTCCAAACGCTTAATAAGGTCCACCATAAAATGACCACTTTCAAAGAGGAAGCATAATTTGGACAGTGATTCATTTCAAAATTATCCTTTGCCAGACTGTCAATGCCATTTCCCTACAAGATACAACTTAGCTTTTCAAAGTGAACAAGATTTTATTCTATATGTTTCTCCATATTAATTGAAAATAAAATATATCTTTTGGCTCCTTAATATATACACCCACCGTTTAATAATATTATCTCATTAATTAAAATTGGCTTTTGTTTTTCTTGCAAAACATAAATTAAAATCGTGTTACCATAAAATGACTTAACTTTCTTATGGAGTTGGGCCTTGTATAAGGTAAATATAGTAATAATATTTATATACGGAGTACGTCATATTACACAAATACTTTTAGGTACATATCCTTTGTTACAACCCCTAAACGGGAAAAACTATGTGCAAATTGGATCATAAATATTCAAAACACTAAGTGGACAAGTTCTTAATAGAATTACTCGTCAAATAATGAACGAATCCCAAGAGTGTTTTATTTATAGTGTATATGAAATATTTATTATTTATAACTTTTGAAATAAATTACACCAATTTTCAAATAATGCAGGGATTGTTTTTTTCACAAATTTCATATAGTATAAAGTTGATGTAATTACAGGATCAAATTTCGTACAAAGTGTGTTCGTTTAAAGAATGCAGCTTTTATGAAATTTGCTTGTTTAAAAACTAACGCTTTTATAATATATTAGTATAGATCCATATAACACGTGTTTCAGTCCTCTTTAGTTGCTTATCTTCACATATATATATAAAAACCTCATTCGTTCCTTGCCTATGAGGCCTACTATTAATTACTACACACATTACCACTAAGAGAGAAAGCTAGCTAGAGAGAAACCATGAATCTACAAATTCTCTTATTGTTGCTCCTCATCTTTTTCTCTCTAGTTGAGTTGAATTCATCTGCCACAAAATCCAATAATCCTCCTAATGTGAAAGACTTCCTACAACATAAAGGTCCAAAATTTTCCCTTCCACTCTAGAGAAATTTTATTTATAGTAGATGGTTTAAACTTTGCTTATTACATCAAATTAATGCTTCTTAGTAGGTTAATTTTACTTTATTTTGAATTATTTTAGTTTGTATTATGCTTACAATATATCATAGTTAAACTTTCATATAAAAATGCAGGTGAACATAACAGCTTACAAAATGAAGAGAAAGTAAATAACAAGGTTAGTAATGATAAAAATGAAGCATATAAGTATCATTACTATATGAAGAAAGGCGCGGTAGGAGGACATGGTGGTGGTGGTGGTTCGGGTGTTGGGAGGGGTGTTGGTGGTGGCGGTTCAAATGCAATTCATCATCCCCCAGGTTCTAAGAAATCGAATGGCGCTTCCTTAGAAGTCCATCTTCTCACTTCCATCATTCTTACCATTTCTTCTATGTTGTACATTGCTTGTGGTCTACTCCTTTCTTAATTTAGTTGGTTATACATGTCTTAAGGGATATGAATTAGGCCACGATATCATATAGGATAATATAATTGGTTTAATATTTTTTTATTTTTTTTTTGACGCAAAATTGGTTTAATATTTTTATTAAACAAACAAAAAAAAGAGGGATTGTTTTAAGAATTGGTGATTGGTCATTAACTAGGCCAATTGCATAGCATTTGAGGGTTTTTTTTTTTTTTTTCCCCCTTTGGTTAATTACCAATGATGTGTGAAGGTTGTGGGATTAATTCTTTAATTTGCAAGTTTTTGATTAATGCTTACAATTGTTTTTTGTGTGAGAAATCCAATGCTTAGTTGTACGAATGCAAAGGTAGTTAAGGGTGTATATCTCTACTGACTTGTCTTGAGCGAGATCAATCTTATACAATTTATGGGTTGAGTCGCGCAGTAAGGAAAATACTTTAACAATATAACATATAATTACCCTTAAACAACATACATAAAATAAGCCGGCTTAGCTTCCAAAAAAAGGGGAAAGCAAAAACAATGATAAAGCAATGTAACAGTCTCATGACTCTCTTCTCTAATCACAACATTGGTAGGGTTGGGGGTGTTAGGATGTTTTTTGGTCACTTAAAAGTATTGGTACAACTCAAGTTCTTACAAAGTTTGAGGTACCAGAAGTAGCGGTGCACTGGACCCTTAAGGAAAAGAACTTAGAAGATGAGAGGTATATCTCCAAAACTGTATTATTTGGAAGCTAAAGTGAGCAGGGAATAGGTAGACAAGGCTCGTCAAAACATCAAAATATTATGGTAGTCATATTTCAAACGACTATTATAAAATTTTCAGCTAATACATGGACGAACAATTAATTTTACTTGCATTTCTAGTTTTATGTAATCTTTTGCTATTAAAAAAAAAAAAAAAACTTCTTATGTTCTTTTTTAATCGCAAATTCGCAACGTTTGGTCAAATTCATTAATAGTATACTCGTAGTTTTTTGTGGCAACGATATTAAGTTTGACTAATTTTTTTATTTTTTTTATAAAGTAATTTCTTCGTTCTATTTTAGTTTACATGTTTCTTTTATATATCTTATTTGCTAATGCACAAATTTAACGATTAATATCTCTTATAATGAGTAAGTAAAAATTATAAAAAGTTGATATTAATACTTCAAAAAAAAAAATCGCATAACTTAGTCAGAGTAAAGTTTGTGAATAATGTCAAAGGTCAAAACATGTCAACAAAAAAAACGAAAGAAGTACATTATATGATTTTCAAAATCAAAAAATTGAAAGCGACAATGATAACCGAACAAGCCCAAATGCCCAATATATATGTTTGGTATTAATTTAAGATCGTATGACAAAATTATGTGTCTATCGATGTTATTACAATTACAATTGTAGCTTTTTTTGAACAAAATTACAATTTTAGCCTTTTATTACAACCTTAGGATTATACATCGTTTTCTTATATATAAACGACCCTAAAATAGAGCACCTAGGGTTCAAAAAAGTACATATGAGCCGTAGATGAACTATGTGATGCAAATTATTGAGAGGAGTTTTACTCACCACATGAATGTAAACCTTAATACCTTATTAAAGAAAGAACAATAGGTAAAGTTCCACATTCTTTGGATTAAGAAATTAAAGCAATCTATTCATTTATAAATTTATTTTTATTATGGGAAAGTAACTACAACCTAATAAACCCATTATGATTAGAATAAGAAAAGTGCAAATGAAAGGCGCACATTTTTCATACCCAATTTTGGGTGAAACTTCCATGAGAGATAAGCATCTTTAGCCAACCTTTTGCGTCAGAAAAACTACGTGATGGAAATGTAGAACAGGTAAGATTCTTCAGCAAATATTGCTATAGATTTGGAGAATATAATCATTTTGGATTCTACGCAATCAACAGATGTATTTACTCATTCTTTTTCAAAAAAATGATTTCAGGATTACATCATGAACGTTATATACTAATTGGTGGCTTTTTTTACTAATCAAATGGATTTTTTTTTGAAGAAATCAAATGGATTGTTTTAACTAAATTGTAATTAGGTTCCTCAAAAAAAAAGTGTAGTTATTTATTTATTTTTATTTTTCTTTGGCATATAGTGAACGTACAAATAGAAGAAAATGAAAAGTATAAACAAACAAAAGGAAAGTACGAGTATGCAACTTCTCATCTAGTTCTACAACATGTGATGCAGGTGAGTAGGTGACTCCGTCATCAACAGGTCGTTGGGCAAGGTTATGACTTATGAGCTTGTTGAACCCCTAACATGCTCCACATTGAAGATGATATAATTTTTACAAAATTGGACTTATTTTCACTTATTATTATTAATTTTAAATAAAAAAAAAGACCTATAATCATTTTTTTTAAGCGTAAAAAAATCAATCTTAGTTTGTGAAAGACAAATTAATACTGCTCTATACATAAGTTAAGGCTAAATTAGTAAATTAGTAATATAGTATACTAGATTCGTTTACATGTAACGAGCAACTATATAAATAATACAGAGTAATATATTAAGGAACCCTATTCATCAAACCGATCCAATCCAAAAGTTCAATATCGAAACAAATTGAATCTATTCCATCTGATTTTAATAAGCAAACCCGATCTAATTCAAATTAGTAGGTTGCTTTGGATTGCATTAGACTTTAAATTATATCCGAATTATTTTTACCCCTAATCCTTATCACTGGAGCACTTACATTAGTCGCTCTCGTTGCTCAATTCGTGACCTCGAACAATATAACTCTATAATATATCCCAAATTATTTTCACATTTTCCTTTTTCATTTGTCCCAAGATAGTTTTTATACCTCCTTATTTAAAAAAATTATTCTACTATTATCTCAATACATCTCTCTTTCCACTATATATCAAGAAGTCAGGGACCACATTCTTTCACATATAATAATATATAGCCTCAAATTCTCATTATCTTCTAGTACATTTTCAACATAATAAAACCCTAATTTTTTTTATTTTTTTATTTTTTATGTTTGATGAAAACTTACTATCCCCGGATAATTTAGCATTTGATAATTTAACAATAACTTATTATCTAAAACCATGTGAAATGATAAGTCAAAAACTAATCTAAGACGAAAGGAAAAATAAATAAATTGAAGAAATGTTAAAAATTGGAGTTAAAGAAAAGTAGTTGGGACTTAGAACTTGTTATTTCAACTAAAACAAAATGTTATAGTCTAATTTTTATAAGGTACTCCCTCCGCTTCTATTCGTTAGTCTCATTTAGAATCGCCTAAATTTCTCTCTATATAAAAACAAACATTAGTCATATGAGATCTAGTTTTATTCGTTTCGATAAGTACTTTATTTATATCTAATTTTTATAATTTTTGCTAGTGTGAGATTAAAGATATTTACAATTAAAAAATTGCATTGATATACGTAAGGAAAAATTGGTTTTAATAATCCTAACTTTGACCAATTTTCTTTAAATGATCCCAACTTTTGATTGTTCTTGAATAATCCCAACTTATATAGGTATCTTCTTATAATAATCCGAACTTTTATTTTTATTACACGTAATAATTCCAAAACGGATCAACAAAAGCAACAAAAATAACACTTCGGATTATTATATGAAGATACCTATATAAGTTGGCAGTGGCGGTTCCAGAAATTTGTCTTTATGGGTTCGAAATATAAACACATATAATGAAATCAAATAGTATACTCTAAAATACAAATTAAAGGTGTGCACATGTTGAAAAAAAAATTACTAACTTAAGAAACAAATTACAATTGAACTCAATGATTAAAATATCAAAGATACTCTAAACCCTTCATCTCTGAACAATATACCAATACCAAAATATGTACTACGAAAATATTACTCCGTAATATTTAGTGATCCTTACATTCACAATATTAGAAATTCTCAAATCATATAATCGTACATCCAATGTCAAACTAATAATCATATAATCATATAATCAAACTAATTAACCATATAATCATATAATCAAACTAATTATGACTTAATTAAAATAGTAAATCCAATGTCAACATATTCATAATTAACCATTTTACAATTTCAATCAACACTAATTCTACAATAAAATATTAAAACCCGAACTTTAAATTGACAACATATGGGGTATAAATTATCATTTCACCCTAATTCCGATTAATTTGGCTGGTAGACAATTAGTTGATTGCAAAACACAAACAAGATGGAGTCTAGGAGATAGATGGAGAAGCAGTGATTTTCATAGAGAGATATAAGGGCCTGAATTATCTTATGTAATGGCTCGGTAAAAGCCCAAAAAAGTAAGAAAGAGAGTAAAAAAGGTAAGCTGGGCGTCTCGAACCTGCGACTTTTGATAAAACTCTATGTGGCTACAGACCAAAATACATAACACATGTACGCTATATAAAAATGACCGGTTTTTTTCTCGATCTAGTATGGGTTCGGCTGAACCGACTGAACACATACTGAAACACCACTATAAGTTAGGATTATTTCAAAATAATCAAAAGTTGATATTATTTAAAGAAAATCGATCAAAGTTGGTATTATTAAAACTAATTTTTCTTATACGTAAATGGGACTAACATTAGAAAACGGAATGAATATGATCTAATGATTTTGATCTAGAATGAGTTGATTTGATGTATTGGTTTAACTAAACTTTTACCTTAATCTTTCATCAATATATAAATACATAATCAAGTGAGATCTTGTTAAATTCGTCTTCACAATTACAAAGATTTAAACAAATTTAAATGCGACGTCTATAATCTAATTTGATCCAAATATTTAGGAAAAATTGTCATGATTAATCCCAACATTGCTCCGTCCGCTAATATTAATCCCAATTTCCGTTTATTTTTTATTGATCTCAACTTTATACCATATCCGCCAAAAACACTCCCAAGTGACTTGCAACCGGCTGAGCAAGTTAACATTTGTGAGTTGGATATTTTTTGCACACGTGTCAACACATGATTGCTCAATTATTAAAAAAAAATTAAACATAATTTAAAAAAAAATAAAATGGCAGCCACCGTAAAAAGCAGTCGGAACGGGGATAGGATGGGAGTGGGTGGTCGGATTCGAGGAGAGAGAAAGGAGCAGTGACCGGATTTGGGAAGAGAGTAAGAGTGGTGGCCGGATTTGAGGAGAGAGAAAGAGTGGTGGCTAGGAGTGAGTGGCCAGAATCGGGGAAGGGAAGGGAGGGAGTGGCCGGATTTGAGCTGTGGTCGTCGGAATCAAGGGAGGGGAAGGTTTTGGTTGCCGGAATCGAGGGAGGGGAAGGTTTTGGTAGCCGAAATCAGGGGAGGGGAAGGTTGTGGTGGCTGAATCCGGTGGGAAAGAGGGCGGAAACGGAGGGGTTGGTTGGAGTTGGTCAGGCTGCCGCTTACCAACGGTGGCAGGGGCTGCCGCTTGCCAGAGGTGGTAGGGGGCCACTTGTTGGGTTTGGATTTAATTTTTTTTGGACCAATCATGTACTGACACGTGTCTGGTAACTTGTTATATCAAGTTGGATGACCAGTTGGGTGCAATTGAAGTGGATTAGGTATAAAGTTGGGATTAATAAAAAATAAACAAAAGTTGGGATTAATATTGGCGGACGAAGCAAAGTTGAGATTAATCATAGCAATTTTTCCAAATATTTATGGCTTTCTTGTCTAATTCTGACATAAAATAAGTTGAACAGAACAAGTCCTTCGCATTGACAAATTGTTATAATTGCACATCAAGCGTAGTCCCCCACCCTATCAGCAGAAATGCCATAACCACTTAAATATGTAAGCCCAAGATCAAAACACCATTAATCACCACCACAGATCCATGTATTGATAGCATGAACCATGGCCGCATGACAGTAGTGGTGTATAGTTTACTACGAAGTACAAAGTACCAAGTACTCCTACCAGTACATTAGAAGCCCACTAAATGAGTACTAACTACTAAACTGCAGGCCAAGAAATTAGCACTACAAGTTGATGCAATATCTCAACTCTCATCTGTCTATGACATAGACAAGCTAACGGAAATGGAAGTGTCGAAAAGGGATTCTGTATACGGTGACAATGTAGCCGAAGGTTGATTTTTCATCAAAAGAAAATTAAACTCGAAAAGTCTATTTAATGTCCATCTCAAGATGCACAGCCATACACTACTGCTTTATGTGCGCTTGCTTATTTCGACATGACGCCCCATTATTACATCATGACACAGTCATCCCTTTGTATTTGAATAATTGACACACTTTTTCATTTTTGGCTGTTTCAGAATAACACACTTCCTTATTTCGACATGACGCCCCATTATTACATCATGACACACTTCCTTTTATTATTGCAGCTGCCTAAAATATGGCACCACCGAAAGCCCAAGTGTAGTGTTGTGTAGCAGTAGGCTTCTAAGCCCCTTCCCCAAACTGGAATTCTAAGACAGAACCGAGCTCCCTAACAGAGGGCGAGGGCCTCTGCTCCTGGAAAAATCAAATTTCCATCAAAGAGAAGCAAATGGAGAACCTCCGAACAACCTTTCAAGTTCGTAGTTCTGGCTGAATCAATATCCTTTGGGCAAGAGAAAGGCATGGGAAAAGGGACGGGTCACCCTTTTTATTTTTCACTTTAAAGTTCAAAACAAAGGCCTCACATAGTCACGACCTTAGAAAAGTGTTCCAGCACTTCGTTTTTGAATTTTTACATTTTATAGACTACTAGCAGAAGACTTCATATAGAAGCATTTACGGATTTCTTGATGATCCATGATTACACAGAAGTCAAAGAAATCAATACTGTTTCAATTCTTAAATCTCCACTCTTTGCTACTCTTAAGAAACTGTACATGCAAGCGCAACACTATCATTATGGAGCTGGGAAAATAAAAAGAGGTGCCTTATATCTCAGCATAATATATGCCTATATGAGAGCCTTTGTTAGTTTACAGAAGCTGTCACTTTGCTAAGCGTTCAGGAGACATTTAGACAGTTATATACCTCACACTTCCAGCATTTCTTTTCTTTTGCATTTCTTTTGATAAGACTTGGATCTCAAAACACCTTGTCATGAAATAAAATGAGAAGCTAGGAGGGTTTACTCTATTTAATGAAATAGAACACATTCATACAAAATTTGAAAGCTTTACTTACATCATCAAAGATGAAGATCTTCAATGTCAGTTATAAGACCTTTTCTTTCTGCCAATAGCCTATCCTGTTCAGTTACCACCAGCTGACCACATGCACCATTTATATCTTGGCCCATTTCCTTACGAACTGTTGTCCGGATGTTATATATCTCCCTGAGAATTCTCTGGAAATTTTTGACTTTTGCTTCACCGCTCGTTTTGAATTGACTTGTATTGCCGACAGGGTTGAAAGGTATCAGATTTACAACCTGTATAAATTTCATCAACACCCAGATGCAAATGTCAGGGGAAAGAACTCATCCTTTTTAAGGCTAGTAAGCTTTCAATCATAAAACACAAACCATAAACCAAGGCCACACTTGCTTAACAGAACAGATTTACTTTATAGAGTAAGTTTATAAAGCAAATAGTACAGCAATGTCATATTTGAAATATCCCAGAGAGATGAAAGTCACATTTCTCACACACCAAAGTGAAGTTCCATCCCAAAACAATTGGCAAAAGCTAGGTTCATCACATAATCCTCTGTTTTCTTTGTGGTGGAAAAAAATAAATTATGGATACACACGAACACGGAATCTCAATATTTCCTTCACGTGTATCCCCCTTTTTAATTTAAGCAGACTAGAGATATAGCAACATTCCATTAGGACTGGACATCTAATAGTATATGTTACTCTAACTCTTCATTTTACCTCAAGTACCCGTGTCGGACCCTCGACACTCGGACATGGATATGACACTTGAACACTTCATTTTAGCTAAAAATCATAGAAATTTTTCACAAAATAGCTGAGATGGGGACACTTGGACACATACCCGTCTCGGACATGGGTACCCGAGTCCGAGTAACATAGTCTAATAGAGCTCAGATCCTTCTCTAACTGTATAATTGAAGGTCTAAATCCCAGGTAATCTAACCTAGATTCTGATACCACACAATTAAAGGAAAAGTCTAGAGTAATTGACCAAGTGAGTAGAATAGTTTATCAATCAAGATCAACTAGAAATTTTTCCTCCCCAAAATTACTTTGCATGCTATCTGAATTCTCAACATCCACAGTTCGCAAATAGACATCTCATCATTGGAGAACTATTATTTTGTAGTTTCAATCACAGGTCAAAACAGTAATAAAGCAGGAAATAACAAGGCTCTATATATTCAAATAATCATTTTTCATGTATAAAGACATCGAGGACAACTGAAATTTAAGTCTCATTCTCAGTAAGTAATCACGGCAGAATCAAAAATCTCTTTTTTTTTTTCAAGAATTTATTGCCAATGTCGTTTATCTACTCAGTGCACTTAATTTCTCACAATATGAAGCCTCTTACATACCACCCCCTTAATCAACAAATCATGAGTTTAAAAGAGCACAACAAGAAATATTCCTAAAATTGAGACAAAATAAGAATAAAAAGCATAAAGATGAACCTATACCCAAACCAACAAATTCCTTCTATATAATTCCTTTGGTCAGTGCCAGTGCCAGGTCAGAGCAAGGTGCCATCGGACGTTCAACAGGGGAGAATAGAGATCAGTCTGTCTTGTCATAATAATTAACAAAAAAAAATACCAACAGCTACTAACAGAAGCACTAGTAACCCCTAAAAATAAATCTCTTCAGCACCACAGTTTAAAGATGAACGGAAGAAATACTAAGGGGCCGTTTGGTTGGGGTTAATAATCAAAGGGAAAGGGAATGAACATGTCTCATTCCCTTTGTTGTTGTTTGTTTGTCAATTTTTTCATTCCCTTTACCCATTTTTATTTTTGAGTTTACCCAAAATCAGTCTACATTGATTCCCCACCCCCCCCCTAGACTTTTCCATTCCCTTTCCTAAGCCACCACTACACCACCATACCCACACCAGCAACTAGTTACCCCCACCGCCAGCCACCTCGCCGGAACTCGCAGCAGCTTCCCCACCCCTCGTCGGAATTCGCCGCAGCTTCCCCACTCCTCGTCGCATCTCCATCTCTCCTCAACGGAACCCACTTTTCACCATCTGGTCAATCTCTCTCCTCCTTTTCACGGCGGCGCTTTTGCACTTTGACCCATTTTCTCTGTCCTCCCCCCCCCCCCCCGATTCTCACGGCGGTATTCTTCGACTAGACCCAAAAAGCCGAACCTCAAGATCTGCATTCTCTTTCTTCGCCTAGACCCAAGAACCGAACCTCAAGACAAAGCAAGATTGAATTTTCTCGAAACCTTAGCGGCTAGGGGAAGGGACGGCCGGTGATTTTAAGGGGAGGAGATTGTTTTCTAGGGTTTTGCGTGGCGGCGAGGAGTGGGGGAGGTCGTGGCTGGGCGGTGGAGTGGCTTAAGAAGTGGGAAAGATGGGTTGTGGGGTGGTGGTGGTGATTCCCTTTCTTTTTGTAAGCCAAACAACATACTATATGGAAAGGGTTTTGTTCCATTCTCTTTCATTTTCTTTGTTCATTCCATTCCGTTTACCCTATGCAAACCAAACGGCCCCTAAAGCTTTTATAATAGAGTCAAGGCCAATACAAGGACTTGAGATTTATCAGTAGCATTGCCAGCTATGACATGTTAGCTTGGAAATAGAATCCTAAAACAACACAACTAATAGTTCTCAAAATTGCTGAAAAGAATGCCAATTTGAATGCAGAGATAGCTAGTGCAGGTATATAGGTCGAAGATATATGAGTTAGCATTGTCTATGTTGTAACTCCGCCGGTGGGTTTCCCGCTGCCAATCCCAAGCCTGGGAGGAGGGTTTTGCTAGGCCAGTGACAGCCAGTGTATAACTTTGTCACATCCCATGACATGAACCAAAATGAATGATTGTCTATGTCGTGTTGAGGGCTACTATTTGGGAGAAGCATGACACGACCCAACCCAACAAAACAAAGCAAGCTAAAATCTGTGAAATTAGGATTAGGATGCAAGCCCGGCCAGATTAGCACGGTGGCATGTGGGCTTGGGCCACGCACGGGACAACCTTGTAAAAATTTTTCACATCACGGCACAACACGTAGCTCGTGGTCCGGGCCGAGCTAACCCCAAAGCATATGGGCTCAACACGAAGCTGGCCAGTCATCTTTAGTATTAGCTAAAAGCAAAGAGCGTCTTGCAGCTTACTCAAGCACAAGAAAAGGAAAAGCCAAATATGGCAATAACATTAGTTAATACCAACTTCCATGATACCATTAGTATCTGCCAGTTGTTGGAGAAAGTAAGGCGAATCTTGGCGTCTACAACTTGTTCTTAAATTTATGTACTACACTTGGAACCATGATATAACTCTACAACTTAAAACATAGCTTTTTCAGGGACATTTTTTCAATTCGTTGACCATACATGCAACTATTTGAAGCTCAATACTGGTAAATTTGCAGACTATGCTAATAAATAAAGAGCTGGGTATGCCTCCTGTTCAATTTTTTCATTAAAAATCTAAAAAGGGCAAGAAACGCTATCATATAAATAATAAGAATATACTAACCACTTCCAATGTCTCTAGCAATTTTCCAAGCTGGTGTGCTTGCAGCTCTTCGTCATTCACTCCATCAAGCATTATATACTCTATAAATATTTTCTGCTGACTAGGTACAGAAGCAGAGAAAGGAAAGAGGGTCATTCAAGGCATTAGTTTTTTGCAAGATTAGAAACTTCATATTACAAAAATACATGCAAGTATATAACATGTTTTACCTATTTTTTTGGTATAAATGAAGTGCAGCCATAAGTTTCTCCAATGGAAATGCCCGAGCCGCAGGCATAATTTGGCAACGTATATCCTGAACTGGTGCATGAAGTGATACTGCCAGATTCAGAGTAGGAAGATCGTGGTGTAGCTTATTAATTGCGTGCACAATTCCCACCTAAGGAGTATTCGATCCAAACAAGATTATTGAGTCAAAATGTCGTGACAGCAAGCCTATGCATTTTTTATTCCTTAAAAAATTAGTGTTATATAATATTGCCTACATCTCTTTACCGTCTAAAAAAAGCGTCAATAGATAAGCAAAAATAGTGATTTCATTATTCTTCATTATAAAGTACTCATGCATGGCACATACACAAATAGTTCCTCTATCTAAATCAATTGTCATATTGACCAAAATATTAATGGTAATATTGACATATTGTCCCAAACCCTAATAATCAAAAATTCGAGATAATTAGGAATGGAGATTATTTTTTCACAACATTTGAAATACAGTGAGAATAATTGCAGGAGCGTACTTGGCTAAAACTAGGAGGTTTGTCAGCAGTAACAAATCAACACCTAAAATTTTCAAGTATTCCTAGGAACAATTCAAATCAGATGTCAACATGGCATCCTAATGTATGCAAGTCACAAGACACTACAATCAGATTTGTTTCTGACCATCTTGACATTTTAAATAAAAATATAGGTTAAATAACCTAAAACCATGCATTGCGGCTAATTTGTATAGAGTACTCAGTAATGTTCAATTGTTCATATATACCACGGCAAAGATAATAATACATTCATGATTTCATGAAACACAAAATTAAGGTTCTAGCTTTAATACCGTTGACACAGTGATTTTCTTCGGTGACAAGTGAAATGGAGCGCTCGTCATGGCACGAATTGCTTCCACCAATGCAGAGTAATTATTCAATGGTTCCCCCATCCCCTGTAAACCAAAGATGTTATCAAATGAACAAGCTTTTATAAAAAGTTAAGATTCCTACATGCAAAAAATGATAAAATACAAGTTTTATAATCTAACAGTTTCAAGAGCAATGAAAGGGGAAAAAACTATTACCAAAAAAATATTTTTAAAAATAATAATAATAATTAAAAAAAAAAAAGATAGGTCACAAGTTCATCCCACTTTATGTAGTGTCTTTAAGCATGATATATCCAATTTCTCAGGCAAATAGAACATATCATTGTTATTCAAACTTTTTAAGACCACGAGGATAGAGGATTCAGTATAATAAAATATAAAAGAACAGAGAGAGGAGAAGAGATGCCGAAGGAGTGAAGATGAAAATGAAAATGACTATTCATAGTCCCCAAAGGTGAACGCCTATATTTTCAAGAGTAGTAATATTCAAACTTTCTGAATGCTTTGCCGATTCTAAACCCAATTTATTACTAATTATCGAAATCTCTTTCCCTCTCAGCAATTAGTTCTTGCTCTAGAACTAACTTCCCATGTGTCCCTTGCCGAAAGAACCTTCCAATGACAATGACAAAATAATCACGGTTTTATGAGAAGTTTGTACTTTCTAACCTCACCCTATTAACCAGAAAATATATTCTTTTTCAATCTCTACATTACTTAACTCTTTAACTGACTTCACATGTGTTACTTCCCAACATAATAATTTTGAGTTGCCCATTCTACCACGGTACTTAGGCAGATTCATTACTAGTAGCAAGCCGATGCCAAAGGCCTACACAAGAGTAGTGGCCAAAAAATGGATGATATTCAGAATTGGAGGCATTAAATTAGTGGGAAAACATTTAGAGAAAAGCCAGATGCAAACTTCCTAATTCAACTTCATAGTTTTTGAGGTCTTTTTATAAGCACACATAAGCTATTGGAAAATTACTTGAAAACTTTGATGGCTCTGTAGAATAGATTCCTCAAAACCCAAACTCATTTTCATGGTTTAGGAATTTAAGAGTCCTATTTATTAGAGGACTTGAGTGCTATCCTCTGCAAATACCAAATATTAGATTTGAAACCATCAATTCCATTCTAGTCTAATCTAATACGTCATATCTTAGTATACTGCACATGCACCGTGTGTCTACCAGCTACCTTGCCACCAAGTGTGGTAGTTGAAATAATAAAGTAGACACATGAACTTTGTGAAAGTCAAACAAATCCACAAACAAGTTGTACTTACAGATACAGTTGTTCAGCTTAAGGAAGAAAACTGTAACCAATACAAAGAGTAAAAAAAACCCTAGTGCAATTTGTCAAGGTCCTAGAACTAAAATTGTTCAATGAGAAGCCTGATTTTCAAAGTTTTATTAACACACACACACACACACACAAAGACTTCAGCTCAACAACTCCACCAGCTATAGTTATTAGAATTGGGATTCTACCTTGAATCGGTTAGTGGGGTAGAATCGAATCGGTAAAATCGAAAAATTAAGCTTCAAATGTAACTAATGACTAAATACATAATTTTCAAGCAATGAGAATGATAATAATATATATTGTTGATAACATAATATCGACAATACAAGCATAAAATAATTTTAGAAGTAATTTCGCACACCCATAGCTCAAACAATACACTATAAAGTCAGAATATTGGTACACGTTCTTAATCACGAGGGTACGAGACAATTATTGTTAAATTATGAAGTTGTTGACTCCTAAAATTGCTTCCCTAATTAAAAAAAATCCAATGATAATAGAATAGTAAGGGTCAAGTTAGTTCATTTCAAAGAGATAGCTAAAGAATGACAAATACAACAAACTCATGCATGTTATAAGTGTTTCTTATATGCCCAAAGTTGAGTGCATAAGACTCGTGAATATATTCTTTTGCCCACACAATTTAAATGGTTGGATGGTATTTTAAAAGTTCTTTGAATTGATGTTTCATAAGCTTAATTATGATTTATATTGAATAATATATAAGTCATTGACTAAAGTTAGGCTTAACTATGACACCCTTACACTCTTTTGGCTATAACATAAAATATATAAATGATATGGGTACGAGACCAATTATATTAGAAAGTAGACCTTAAGAGCTTTCCAACGACAAATTAAAAGCTCAATTCCGACTTCGCAATCAAAAGTTATGGATTCCAGAAAATTAGACTTTTTGTAGGAGTGGAATCGTTAGAATCGGTGTGGAATCGTGGAATCGGTCCGATTCCATCGATTCTAACCGATTCTACCGGAGAGCGATTCTAACAACGATTTAAATCGTTTGGATGGATTGGGATCGTAGAATCGTTTTTATTAATTGCACCATTTGGGTTGGGCACGGGATTTAAGAAAAAGTGTAAAAGATGGAGTATGTCAAAAGTGCCTAGTGAAAAAACACAAATGAGAGATAGGAAAGGTGGGGTAATAATGGTTGTTATCACATGTGAACAAGGGTATGTAGGGAACTTTGTTAGTGAACACAACCAAAAAGTGAAAAAAGCATACCATGTAGGGAAATGGTGCAATTAATATGCAACTTCCCCAAAAGGAACATGGTGCAATTAAAAAAAAGAGGAATTATACAATCTTACCAAATCCTTCTACAATACAACATCCACTAAATCTAACCATTATCTCAAAGGGGGGCAGCAATATATGATTCTTAAAGACTTTCTCCAGACTTGATGATGACTTCTATAGGGCAATTGTTATTAAATTTAACCCCAACCAAACAAGATGAGATATTCCAGATAACTGCCCTAACATCTAGATGGAACAGAGAACAATAAGATATAATATATCACTAGCTCTCCGCGGAGAATAGCACAATCTGACTGGCAAACACATGCAAAAACGATCCAAACAGAAAATTGATACTTTTTCCACAGCTAAGATATCATGTAGCAACTGAAAAGAGAGGGGGGGGGGGAAAAAAAAAAAAAAAAAAAAAAAAAAAAAACATTACCATGAAAACAATATTTCGTATATTTGATATATGAGAGGCATGCACCAATTGCTCCACTATCTCTCCAGTTGATAAATTACTTTTGAATCCCATGCTCCCAGTTGCGCAAAACGTACATCCCATTTTGCATCCAACCTTTCGATAAATGCATATATGGTCATAACTAAAACAATTAGATTCTGAAACAATAAGTATGACCAGTTCCACATAGAAGAAATAAAGATAATAAGAACTATTCTTTCATTAGTCTCCCTAGAATAACATAAGCATAGGAGACAGAGAATCACGATAGTAAACATATCGCTGTCAGGACGAAAGAAAATTTAGCCTTAATGCTATTACAATTTATAAATAACCAGATGTCCAACTTGTTTAGACTAGTTTACAAGTGGGTGGATCAGATAAAAACTAGAGTGATTCGATATCCTTCTTCCAGTTTCCATGTGATCTGTGCAAAGACTTCCAACTAACAGCAAAAAGTCACCAAAAATGAAGTGGCGTACATGCAATGTCAAGTACTATTGTACTTTAAAAAAATAAGTAAAATATAATTAAACTTGACCATCTTTTTAGCTTAATTCTGTCAAAAAATATACTTGTTTTTCTATGACTAGTTTTGATTATTCATTCCTTCTCAGATCTATAACTAGTTCTGTTTATTCATTCCTTAAGGAAATGAGGGTGACATGTTCACATGTATATCCATTGAATATCCTTAATCAAGTGCTTTTAACTGGAAATTGTCCCACAGAAAGAGAATTTTATTCTATATACTACATCATCTAATATGAAGTTCAAAAGGTATCATATAATTAGAAGTTATATCAATCAGTATTAAGGGCCTTAAGGCACAACATTAGAAGTACATAGCTAAGATACTTCAATTGTCACCTCACATTGCTAGTTTAGATTACCCTATTAAAGTGGCAATTATTATCGGCAGAGTGAGTTCATAGAAAGGAAGCCAACTCAAAACTTCAAAATCACAATTCATACGACACTAGCATCAAGTCAAAAAAGTAACAAAAGAACAGTCCTAACATGGATACATCAAGCATCAGCCCTAAAGCATCATTTCATTCTATAATCCCAACATGCAATGAACATAGTTTTAAGCACATTTACTCTGCAAAAGAGAAGAAAAAAATATATAATTAAAAAAAAAAAAAAAGAAAAAACCCCATAGGATACCTGAGATGACACGCATAGAGTTGACCTTAGACCCCCAGGACGTTGTTTGCCGCCATATTGTCCTAGGCGGCTATCGTATCTCAATATCACAGCTTCCACAAATGCCCCATTCTGAAAAATAAAGAATTATGGACGACAAGGGTGAACAACTTGTGGGAAATCTACTACACTACATCACAAACAGTTATTAGTATTAACTATTAAGTATCAACCACATCATGAAAGCAAAGGATTACATCACTTATCTTATTGACTAGGTTATTACTTCCTAACTATGTGATGAAGTAAGAAATAGCCTCTTGGTAATCAAATAGTTAAGTTAACTCATATCTTATTCTTATCCCTAGTTCTAAGAGAACCTTACTAAAGGCAAAGGGAAAGAATCAAAACCAAATCTACCTTCAATAACAATTATCTTTAGTTTTAATGAGCCACAAAAGAGTTAGCTAAGATGGGTTTACTACACGAGTGAAAATATCACATCATCTTAGTACATGATTCATGATATTGTTCAGTTAAATGCTAACACTTAAAGAGCTATTCCCTAAAAAATTACAATTCAGAAAGTTCAAAGATTTGATTGATTGCAGGAACATACTTACCCCAATTCGCGAGAAGTAGAATTCCCTCAACAAAGTTCCTGTAATTTCCTCAACCATATAACCTCCTAGTTTTCTATTTCCCGCGTACATTCAATTTTAACCAGAAAACCAATTATTGTAAAAAACAAATCTCGGCTAAAGGCAACAGAAGAAGATCAAGGTTTACAATCATGGACACCAACAGCTATTAACAAAACTGAGCAAATATCAGACAAAACCCTGAAAATAATACTCCATTTTCTCAAACATAGTCGTCACAATACTAGTTCAATTACACTATCAACGCAACTATTAATTACCAGCCGAGCGTACCAAATAGTAATTATCATAACCTAATTAAGAAAACAAAAAATTGAAAAGGGAAAATGCAAAAAATTAAAACCTTGAGTTTAATGAGAAGTTTAGAGGTAACAGCATCAGTAGAATGAGAAACAGAGTGAAGGGTTGAAGACAAAGGCAAGAACTTGGAATTGAGAAGAGGGTAAGCAGCAGCAGGCAATGACGGAATTTCATCCCATTTACAATTGGGATTCTGCAGAACATTCCTGTAACACCATTAATGGCGAACAACAAGATTAAAATCCATTGAAATTACAGAAAATAGAGAGATAATTGAAAAGAAAAATCACATAATAAGAGAAGAAATTGGATTACTTACTTCCAAATCAAAGGGATGAATTTAGGGTTGATTCCGGCGTTTTCGAACTCGGTTCGTAGCACAGAAGCGTCGAAGATGGATCGAAGCGCCATTGATAATGTGATTGTAGTTTAGAAGTGAGCTTTGATGCGCGAGAATTGTTTTGGTTTGACGCTTCGTTGCTGGCTGCGGTTCTGTGGAGCTTATAATCAACATTCTAACCTTCACCACGCCGTAGAACCATGTACGGAGTTTTTTTTTTTTTTTTTTTTTTCACAAACGACCTTAACTTTGTTCAAGTTTGCATTCCTTTGCAATATGTTGTTAGATGACAATTGATATAAATTTTCATAAGATAATTTTTGGTATAATTTTCATTAATATTTACTTATGTAAAAATAAAGTCAAATTAGTGTCTCGGTATGTATGCAAAGTTTGATTGTGTCAATTATTTTGGGATAGATGGATTAAATTTTACTAAACTGAATTTTTTATTTTACTCTTTGGTATCATCGAACTTTTTATATTTTTTATTGGTGAATTGCAAGAAAAATCTATTATCTTTGGAATCCTTATATTATTGATTACCAGAGATAATAACTACTTTAAATAAAATCATTAATTAAAAAAAAGTAGTGTAAAATAATTATAAAAAAAAAAAAAAACCCAACCCACTGTAATACCCGGTAATTTTTTATTTTTTTATATTTTTTAATTATTATATAAATTATTTAATTATTTACAAAGTATATTTCAGGTCAAATTATTTTAATTATGGGATATATCATATCATATCACTAATAAATAAAGTCGGTATCGTAGTCAGGCCACGAAACAGCGACACTTGGCATTTCAGTATTTCGCCAAATGTCGTGCCAAATAGGCGACAAATAGGTATTATTGTGACACATTTGATGTTAAGTAAGCGAATTTTGGATAGATTTTTTAGGATAAAAATATTGTATAGAGTTTTATTTTAGATATATACTTCTAATATTTCATATATATAAAAAATTAATCCTAACTTTTAATAAATATCCTATAACTCGGTTCTATTTCCATCATAAAATTTGTTTTAAAAAGTTACTAGATGAAAGCCCGTGCGATGCACGATTTTTCATACATATATCTCAGGAAAAGATATTTTCCTATATACTCTAAGTTTTTTTTCTTTTTTTTTATTATAATTATTGATTTATTTTACAATTTAATAAATTCAGACAAAAAAAATAAAAAAAAAACAAATAATAATTTAATTAAAATGATATTTCCAATTACAAAAGTATAATTTTTTTAATGTAATTTATAATGCGACTTAATTTATTGTTGTTTTGTATTTTATTCGTTGTTATTAGTTATATGACAATAATATGATATCTTTCAAAAAAAGAAAAAAAAATTGTAAATATGATATTTCATTGATTACATATTAGAATAAAATCTTTAATGTAAAAAGATAATAATTTTTATTTTTAAAATAATTTAAATCCTAAATCATTATTTGTTGCTTTTTACACTTGAAATTAAACTCTCAAATCTATATACAAGTATCATTTTGTATATTTCTTGTGATCTTCTTTGATCTCTAACAAATTATCTGTCTTTTCAATTTTTTAGACATAAAATGTTTAAAGAAGGTAAAGTTTTTTTATTGCGTTATAAGTTATAAATTTTTTTTTATGAAAAAAACATCTTATTAACCGGGTATTTAGATAAAACCATTAATTTCATAAGATAATTTTTATTTTTTGTTAATAATTTAAATCCTAATATCCCATGATTTTTTATACATAAATAAAAAATAATTTTTGTAATTAGAATCAAACTCATAATATTTTTAATTACTTTGCTATTTTTTCTTAAGGATAATTTTTTATTAATTTTATGTAATTTATTCCCCTAATAAATATGATTAGAACATTAAAAATAATAGTTATTAGATGTAATATTTCGATGTAAAAAAAATTGTATTAAAAAAAATTCGATAGGATCACCAACTTTGTTCACCGCCATATCTCTTCCATCTGATAAAAGTGGATAAATTAAACATGTAAGCAAAAATAAAATTTATATAAAATTAATCTTTATAGTCTTATAAAATAAATTAAATTATTTACCAGAAAGTGAATAATTGTTGTGAAATTAATCTAAAAATTGTAATTATACAAAATTTAATCATGCATTGGAATTTTTTTATCGTCCCCAATCGCCCAAACCATAGTATTTTGGAAAATTGAATCATTATTTTATTGTCGCTGACAATATTGCTTCTTATTTGTAACGACTGAAAAGTATCCAATGAAGTAAACTTTTCCTTCAATCAATTTTGAACAAAATTGTACAACAAAGTTGACTTTGATTGAGGCATGAACGTAATTACCCTATAATTAAAAATAAAAAATTAAGTTAATTTTATGACTTAATTAAGCTACCTAAATCACAAAAAATTTGGTTTAATCATAAATTAATTGATAAAAATTAAAAGATTTAATAAATGTAAACGATTTATAAAGATATAATACCTCCTCATCCAATAGGATCATCAGGTGAGAAACTTGTACTTTGATATTCCAAAGATTTATTGAACTTAGGGCCTGTTATGATTTATTAAACTAAGCTGAATTGAACTGAAATGAACTGATTGAAACTGAACTGAAGTGAATATTTTATGAGAGAAAGAAATTAGGAACTGAACTGAAAATAAGTTGAAGAGAACAGGCCCTTACTTTTCCAATCCACACATTTCTCTTTTGGATTTATAAGTGCTTGAAGAAATTTCTTTCAATTGGAGCATGGACATAATCCCTTCAAATACAGAATGATTAATATTAAGTTACAATTAAGTTGTTTAACAAAATTTAACACGATATGTAACATATAGATTAGGTAAAATAAAACAAAACATACATCTTATAAAATAATGAATAACAATCAATTTATTTTGTTTACCATCAGAAAGCCTTGATATACTTACATTATTTCCCATATTTTTTATTAATCAACGAATTAGACCTGAAAAAAATTCACACCATGAAGAAGTGTAGATAAATAATATTCACATGTTTGTGTATTTTCTATTTACAATTGAAAAAAAAATCAAAATTATAGTTTTGAGAGGATGTATACAAATCTTTAATATCATTCTATCTTATATATTTGTAGAGTAGCAAATAAATCTCTTATAAATTTTTTTATTTAATCATGAAATGGGTTGCTAAATAAGATAAAAATTGAACATTATTTTTTTTTTAGAATAATATTGATAAAGACTGAACGTTATTATTATTATTTTTTTTAAGAATATTGATTTTTTCTAAAAAAAATTGAAGAATATTAGTTAATTATTAATAATTTATATTTCTTTTAAAATGTTTTTTTTTAAATGATTGAAAGTTTTTCAAATATTTAACTTTAAAGTGTTTGTATATAATAATTGTATAATTGATAGTTTTTTAAAAATTAAATCCTAATATCAAAAGATCATCTTTTAAAAAAGATAATTTTAGTTTTAAAATAATTTAAATCTTTTTTTTTTTGAAAGGAATAATTTAAATCTTAATAAATCATTATTCGTCATTTTTACGTGGCAAAAATTTTAAATTTCATTTGTCACTTTTGATTATGTGGCAAGTGAACTTTTTTAATTCTAAAATAAAATACAAATCTAATTTTTAATTGGTCGAAATAATACCTTTGCTTATCATTCGTCACTTTTGCTTATGTGACGAGTGAATTTTTTAATTCTAAAATAGAATACAAATCTAACTTTTAATTGGTCGAAATAATACCTTTGCTTATGTGGCGCGCCAAATGCTCTCGAAAAATGCCTAATTTATTTATATATATTAGATTTAAAACAAAATCCATTTATAATATATTTAATTTATTTTTAAAAATAATAGAGAATTAATAAAAAAAATAATTCTTAATTAGTAAAAATAATTTAAGTTCAATAAAAACAATTTCAAGCCAAAAATAAAATAGATATCTATTTACAAACAAAACTACAAAAAGTAAACTATTATATAAATAAGCAATATGATATCGTATATCAAAATATTCTGCATTTTCAAAAGAGATTACATGATCGTATTTAACATTCAAGCCAAAAAGTTTATCCAAAGATTTTTATCAATAATGCGGGCATCACCTGGGCACAAAACTAGTCACTAATAAATAAAGTCGGTCTCGCAGCTAGGCCACGAGACAGCGACACTTGGCATTCCAGTTTTTCGCCAAATGTCGCGCCACGTAGGAGATAAATAGGTATTATTGTGACACATATGATACTAAGTAAGCGGTTTTTGGATAGATTTTTTAAAATAAAATTGTTGCATAGAGTTTTAATATTGATAAAATTCTAATATTTCATATATACAAAATTAATCATAACTTTTAATAAATATCCTATAACTCAATTCTATTTCCACCATCAAATTCGTTTTAAAAAGTTCTGTAAAATAAAATTCATTTATAATATATTTAATCACAAACTTTTATACGTAGTTGGCCAAATCGTGTCACCAACTATTACAAGATTAGAGTTACTTCGTTAGTGCTATAGGGGTTACTTGGTCAGTGTTATAGTGGTTACTCAATCAGTGTTATAGCTAGACAGGGGTTACTTAGTCAGTGTTAGAGATTACTCAGTTAGTATTACAGGGGCTACTCGATTAGTTTTATAGGGGTTACTTTGTCCGGCCAATGTTGTGGTTAGCTGAATACAAAATGCATTGTTATTTAATTTATTTAAAAAAAAATATTAGAGATTCAGTAAAAATAATTTTTAATCAGTAAAAATATTTTAGTTTGGTAAAAATACTTTCAGTTCAGTAAAAATAATTTAAGTTCAATAAAAATAATTTCAAGACAATAATAACATAGATATCTATTTACAAACAAAACTACACAAAGTACACTCCATATGATATCGTATGTCTAAATATCCTACATTATTGGAACGAATTATTTGACTGTATTTAACATTCAAGTAAAAATGTTATCTTAAAATTTTATCAACAATCTGGGTATTATGTCGTGCCACGTAGGAGATAAATAGGTATATTGTGACACATGTAATGCTAAGTAAGCAATTTTTGGATAGATTTTTTAAGATAAAATTGTTGTATAAAGGTTTATTATCGATAGAATTCTAATATTTCATATATACAAAATTAATCATAACTTTTAATAAATATTCTATAACTCAATTCTATTTCCATAATCAAATTCGTTTTTAAAAAGTTTTTATAAAATAAGATCCATTTATAATATATTTAATCACAAACTTTTATACGTAGCTGGCCAAACTGTGTCACCAACTATTACAAGAGTTACTTCGTTAGTGTTATAGGGGTTACTTGGTCAGTGTTATAGTGGTTACTCATTCATTGTTATAGATAGGGGTTACTTAGTCAGTGTTAAAGGTTACTCAGTAAGTATTATAGGGGTACTTGGTCAGTTTTATAGGGGTTACTTTGTCCAGCCAGATGGTGTGGTTAGCTGGATACAAAATGCATTATTATTTAATTTATTTAAAAAATATATTAGAGAATAAGTAAAAATAAGTTTTAATCAGTAAAAATAATTGTAGTTTGGTAAAAATACTTTCAGTTGAATGAAAATAATTTCAGTTCAATAAAAATAATATTAAGTCAATAATAACAAAGATATCTATTTACAAACAAAACTACAAGAAGTACACTATTATATAAATATAAGTCATATGATATCGTATGTCTAAATATCCTACATTATAAGAACGAATTATTTGACCGTATTTAACATTCAAGTAAAAATGATGTCTTAAAATTTTATCAACTATTTGGGCATTGCCTGGGCACAAAACTTGTATAAAAATAAAAACAAGTTTAAATCTTTGGGTCAATAAATATTTAATCCAAACGTAGCCTTTTCACAATAAGTTCAATCATCATATTTACTTATTTGGGCCAATCATTTCTCCCCTTATATCATATCTTATGAGGCCCAAATATTTCTTTTTTCCTTTTTCTTCTTCTTCCTTTTTTTTTTCTTTTTTTCCCCTTCTTTCTGTAGGGAATTTTTCAAACTCAATCTTTAAGCCCTGCTATGGTTCATGCTTTTAGGCATGATGGCGTTCCAAGGAAAAGAAGCTAGAGATAAAAGAGTCGCCAACAAATTTTAGGAACTTGTAAACCGTTCACAGGTGTGAAGGTTACACCCCATTCACGATCACGAATATCGCTAACTCCATAGTGGTCCAGACCCATGACTGGATGTTCGAGGATGATGGTACAAATCCAACCTAAAAGAGATTGAACCCGCCCTAAATAGGCCTCTAATCAATTCTTATGATTTTCATGGGCGCTTTTCGATCAACATACATACATCAAATTAATCCTAAACATGTTTAATCTACGTTGGTTGATTATTAATGCACAATCAAATCTTATTATTGGTGATTACTTGAATTGAAATCATATTAGCCTAAATCAAATTATTAATTATCTTATTAGGCGTGATTTCAAGTACAAATTCCCTTTAAACCTGCAAAAAAGGGTGTGATCAAGCAATAACAATAAATCACTACTAGAAATAGGCTGTTTTCCGACGGACTTATATTCCGTCGGAAAATTCGAATTTTCCGACGGAATTTGGGTTTGTCAGAAAAATCTGTCGGAAAAGATAAGTTGCGACGGAAAATCCCTCGGAAATATTCCAACGGATTTTTTTTCCCTCGGAATTTTCTACTTCCGACGGAATATTCCCTCGGAAAATTTTTTTTCTGACGGAAATTCCGAGGGAAAAAATCTGTCGGAACATATTAATTTCCTACGGTTTTTAAATCCGTAGGAAATTTCTGACGGAATTTTATTTTAAAAAAAATACAAAACCTAAATAGACGGGCCCCCTCCCCCATCCCTATTCATTTCTCTTTTCTCTCCCCGCCTCTCTTCTTCTTCTCTCTCGTCTCTTCTTCTCTAGCTTTCTCTCTCCTCTCTTCTCTTCTCTTCTGGTTTTCCTGTCATTGTACTTCTCTATTTTTCCGGTCTCCTCCTTCTCTCCTCTTGTTCATTACAATTTATCCTAGATTCGCTTTCTCTTCTGGTTCTCAAAATGCTCATTCGGCCTTTCTCAATTTCTCGTTCCTCCTTTAGATCCGACGTTTCGTGGCTGGTGGTGTGGTGGTGTGAGGTATCCAAGCAACAACGACTCGCTTTCTCTCTGCTGGTGGTTTGAGCCCAAGCAACAACGACAACAGCTTCTCGTTGCTCCTTTAGATCTAGGTTTTTTTTTTTTAACAATTCAGATTATAATTAATTTTTGATATAATTATAATGTTATTTGATTAATTTCAAAAGATAATTCTATATTTATTTATTTTGTTTGATTTCAATTCTTTTTTTTAAATTTTTTCGATTTTTAGTTGTTGTTTTGGTTGTTGTTTCGATTTTGGGGGCTGTGGTTTCGGTGGTAGTGGGTTTGTGGGTAAGGGAATTGGTTGTTGTTTTGGTTTTTGGTGGTTGTTTTGGTTGTTGTTTCGATCTGGATTTTTTCGGTGGGTGGGTTCGGTGGTTGGTTAGGGTGGTTGTTCAGGGTGGGTTTTGGTCTGGGTTGGGTGGGTGGGGGGGTTCGGTTCATGGGTGTGGTGGTGGGTGGGGGGTGGTCTGGGTGGGTGGTGCTGGGTGGGTGTGTCGGGCTTTTTTTTTTTTTATTTTTTTATTTACTTTTCCGACGGAAATTTCCGTCGGAATATACTTCTTCCGACGGAAATGTCCGTCGGAACATCTCCAACTCCAACGGAAATTTCCGTCGGAACATCTCCAACTCCGACGGAAATATCCATCGGACATTGCGACAGAATTTCAGTTAAAGTCAACAAAAGCGCCGACTGAAATAAATCCGTCAGAATGGACCTTTCCGACGGAAATTCCCTCGGAATGGACCTTTCCGACGGAAATTCCCTCGTAATATAGCCAAATTCCTACAACATGTAATGCGACGGTGCTTTCCAACGGAATTCCGTCGGAAACCATCATTTCCGACGGAATTTCAGGATATTCCGAGGGATTATTTCCGTCGTTGATTAGGCGTTTTCTAGTAATGAATCATGAATAATCAAGCAACATATGATTAACACAACAATCATCATCATAAAAATATCAAAAAAACATCATTAATTGTAAGATCCTAGGCATGATACTAAATAGATTAATAACAAACCCTAGCATGTCACTAATAACAAAATCAAAGCATGATCCTAAACATGATACTAGAAATCATGATAACATCCTAAACATGATACTAGGAATTAAAATAATATTGTAAACATGATTTATACTCCAAAATCAAAATAATAATAATAAGGATAATTGAATTACTCACTTTTGATGCCTCAACCTTCTTTCTATCAAAACAATACACACATGAGTATCGCGAGGCGGCAGAGTCCATCGCGGCGCGATGGTTCTGTCATCCTGCGATGATTCTAAAGATAAAAGAGGCCGATAGAGTTTGGAATTTCCAATAAAATTGGGTTAACAAAATATATCCGTACGTCTTTGAATTTGATCGGGATAAGGACTATTAAAAGAGAAGTTTTATTCGGCTTCGAACACTTTTGATCTTTATCTTCTCTGAAAGGATAAATTACAACCTTATAGAGGATTCTAGAAGCTCCTAAAGAATACTAATGGGTTTAGTATTGAGAATAAGGTATTTGGACCCTCACATGATCATTGGGTCATAGGTAAGGTGGACCTAGGTCCGGTTTGGGTTCGGTTTAGTATTTTGGCCATAACTTATTCGTTTTAAGTCGTATTTGGGCTTATAATATATCGTTGGGAAGCTCTTTTCAAAACCCATCCAAGTAAACAATAATTGGACCGAGATTATGGACCAAAATAATCTGGTTGGGATATTTTTATGACTTGGACACGAAATGAATTATTTTAAGGACACAAAATGAATGATTTTGGGTTTAAAGGCACGAAATAAATGATTTTAGATATAAAAAAATTTAGGTGAGATTAGGGGTATGGACAAGGCTTAAGGGAACTTCACGAGACTCTTTAACTCTTTACTGAACTCGTTAATCAAATATGTGAAAGGTACTCATCATTGGGTTTGGTTTTTGGGGAGACACAATCATGTGTCTACACTTTGTTTCTTTGCTCTCGTTAAATTGCAGCATCCATCCACCGCGTGGACTGCCGCTGCCGCTGCTCCACATGCTACCTGCCACTGCTTTAATCGTTGCTTTCCAACGGACGCCACCTGCACGCTGGAGTCCTTTCGTCAGCTGCCAGGAAGACACACCCACACTCCCTCCCTCCTTTGCTAGTTGCTGCACTTTGCACCACAACTGCCCGAATTACAACCCCTCACCGCACCTGCTTCTGCCGGAAGTTCGACCATCGAATGACGCCCGGAACCCTACGTGGTTGAGTTTTCTCTTTCCTTTCTTCCTCCTTCTATTTGTATTCTATTAGTTGTATATGGTTTGATTTTGGTTTTATTGGTTAAAGTAAGATTAATTTAGTATCAAAACTATTTTAATTGGTTTTAAGCACAATTTCAAATTATTGTAATTGTTTTAATTTTTCAGATTTTGGACATGAATTTATGTTAAGGTTTTAACTTATTAAAGTCATGATTTTTAGGGTTCTATCATAAATTAATTTGGGGCTTTTGTATGTCTAATGTTCCTAGCTAATAATTGGCCATAAAAGTGTGTTTTAAATGAAGTTTTAAGTAGTTTTTGATTAATTTTATAATGCTGGAAATTGGCCCTTAATGTGGTTTTGATGATTTTATAATTAAAAAGGGTGTGATTAATTAAGGGTTTTTAATATAATTTTCAAATTATTTTAAGTAGTTTAAAGTAAGTTTAAGTTGCTAGAAATTGTTTATACAAGGGTAACTAATGTAGTTTATGGTCCCTATATGTAGGAGACTTGGTTTGGGAAGTGTTCTAGTGTATACAACTACTTTAAGAGCTTATTCGAGGTACGTACGCGTACTCGAATTTCTATACAGCGTGTAGGATTTATTTTAACTAGTTCCAAGTTAGTATCATGCTAGGAATTGGTTGAAGTTGTTGAATTGAATTGGTTTATGGATTTGGATTGGAATTGATGATTTGTTTATGAGACATGACTGATTGAAATTTATTGATTGGAATTAATGATGTTGGCATGTTGTATATGGACCACACCTTTTATTATTGTCATGATTTAAGGGATGTCTAATTAAACTAAATGTTTAATTTGGTTTGAAATATTAAAAAGGAATTTTATTATGGTTCGTATAATTTTTATTGATGCTTTTATGTATGGGAATTGAGCTATTAAGTGTCTTAGTACATAGGGATAAATTATATTGCAGTGCCTACGTGCACTTAAGGTGTTTATACACCGAGGGATAGGATTTGCAGTGCTTTATGCACTTAAGGTGTTTCTACACCGAGATAGTTTTAAAAGGGTTCAACATTAAATCTAATGTGGTCACTAATTATTCAAAGAATTAAATTGGAATGTTTGATTACTTGAATGATTCATGTTGGTTGATTGTGTTGATTGATTGAGAGTCATCACCAAGTTTAAAATGTGTAAACAACGTAAAGTGAAAGAGGTTACGCACCAAAATTCTTTGAACGTATATACCTTGAGTATGAACATATGGGGGGAGATATGCGACTTTATATTTGACCATAACTTCTATTGGGAGTACAGGATGCTGTATTTTCCTTTTATTATTATTATTAATATTATTATTATTATTATTATTATTATTATTATTATTATTATTATTATTATTATTATTATTATTATTATTATTATTATTATTATTATTATTATTATTATTATTATTATTATTATTATTATTATTATTATTATTATTATTATTATTATTATTATTATTATTATTATTATTATTATTATTATTATTATTACTATGCGCAGGACGCCCGTCACTTTCATGTGACATCTATGCCTACCCGGTTAGCTCACGAAGTAGTTTACCCCAATTCTTTGGGGTAGGGATTTGATTGAAAACCCGTTCGATGCGTAATCAAAGTAAATATAGTAATGAGTCCATGTTGTGTCTATTGTTTGTAGGTTGAACTCTAAGGAAAGGTAAGCTTTGTTGTTATTGCTAGGATGCTATCATGCTAGTGTGTTTCCTTTTATGCTTATGTACTAAGCATTGCTGATTGTTGTGTTCTGCGTTTATGTTGGCCTTGTCTTTATCTTGGTCCTACGACGACCCATTTCTTATGGTGAGTAGTAGGGACAATTAAAGAGAAGTTTTTCAAGTGATGCGGGATATTCATGTTGAGGTTTGAGTGAAGAGAGAATTCTATTTTAGTTTCATCTTGAATATGTGTTTATCATTTATTATTGGTTTATTATAATTGTTTAATGAGACTAACACCTTAGTCTTAAATATTCATTTGGTTTTGAAAGGGTTTACAAGGGTTCCAAGTTGTAGGTTTGATTTTGATTTGACTTTACTTCCGTTTGGTTGGACTGTTGGACTTTGTCTTTGTTTTGAAAGGTTTTGAAAATGTCTTCCGCTGTGTGTCTTTGATAAATGCCTTAGCCGTTATCACGGTAGCGGTAATGTCTTAGATTTTCCTAGTTCGTATTTTAAAAGGGTAAAACAAGTATTTTAAAGGAAAGGAATTTCTAGTGTGTTACACCCACCCCTCCCCCACGATCCACCAGCAACCCCAGCCCCCTCCCCTCTGCCGGCGCCACCCCCGTCCCCCTGTTGGCACCCAAACCTCTCCTCCGATGCTGACGCCGAATGACGATCAACCCATCCCCTCTTCTCCCATCCCGACTCTCACCTCCCTCCCCCTCAAACCCCTTAAAACCCCTCCCCTACCCCCAGCTGCCCATCCCCCCATCCTCGAAAATCATAACTCCACTAATTCCACTTTTACCATGGTCGTAGCAGCTGCTAGCAGAAGAAACTCTCAAACCCTCTCTTATTTATCAATCATGGCCGTCGAGTATACCTTTTTTCTCTCTCCTCCTCCATTGCTCCTTCTTTCTCCTCCATTGTTACAGTTTATGTTACCTTCAATCTGCTGTTTATTCTCTTTTTTGGAGGAAAAACAAAAGGATTTCCAAGGGTAAGAAGGGAGGCAAGAAGAAAGCGTATGTTCTACGAACCTCAATTTTATTTGAATTTCTTATTTTTTTCGATTGTCTTTTTGATGTAATTGTTGTTTATGTTAATGTTGTTGTTTGATAAAGCTCTGATCCATTTCTAAGGAGGTTTGTGGGGGGGGGGGTGGGGGGTGGGGATGGGAGAGTTTCGAGGAAAGAGGTTGGTGGTTCGGGGGAAGAGGGAGAGGTGCATCAGGGGTGGGGGAGGCTAGCGCCGGGCGCTTGGCGTCGGCATGGGTGGGGGCGGGGTAGGGGTGGTTGGTTGGTGGGGGGGAAGGGGATGGCTTTTTTAAAAAAAAAAAAAATATTTTTAAAATCAATGAAATGTAAAAAAAAAAACAACTATAGTTAAATATTTAATTAAAATTTATCATTAATTTTATGGTTAACTTAATATAAAAAATTCATGAGTACCAAAGATAATAAGTTTTGTTTTGCAATTCACCAAATAGATAAAATGAAAAATAGAATGTGGCATACCTTCCTTTCAAAAGAAAAATGTCTTTTCTTCATTGCAAAAGGGAGAGCCTAACTTGGGATTTTCCTCATATGTTCAACCCACACCTCATAGTGTTACTTAATAGGATCCATTCTATTGGGTTCTGGTCTATTTCACTTGTCCAAAGATTGTTAATACCTCTAGTTATGATGTAACAACGAGCCAAAAAAAAAAATTTAATTATCTCCATAATTCGACCCATTATATATTCAGTAATTGCACATTGACGAGTGCACAACTCCTTCACAGTTTACTTTCTTCTCAATGGTGCTATGGAGCAATCGGAAGTGACATAACTCTTAAGATATTTGTTGTGCATGGGTTTGGATGTTATGTATACTATTTGATATAAAGTTGGTTTAATGCAAGTCTTGTAAGGTAATAGGTGATTATAGACACCTAATCGTATCTTCTCGACCTAAACCTAACGATGAATTATCTTTCACTGCCATTATTGATTGGGTTGAATGTTGGATCAACGGATTTCTTGGAATCATATTCATAGCCCACCCATTCAAACCATCTCCATACCTTTATCCTTAGCCCAAATTCGTATTTAAGCTTTTGCATCATTTTTATCAAAGCCTAATCCACTAAAAATAAACCCTAACCCTAATCTAAGCTTTAAGATCAGTCTAGAATGAGGTAAACAACCGCTTAATGTTAATATCTTTTCATACAATTGGACAAAATTTGATTAAAAGGAAATCCCCTAAAATCAGAGATTGTCATGTCACGATAAAATTAACGTGACATGGCATGGCATGGCAAAATTATCGGACCACGTCAGGGTCTAACGTTGTACGTCAGATGTACCACGTTAAAATCTAATGAGACATGGCTATCAGTAGTGCGACTCAAAGCTTTGTTATCATGGCGTGACATTATTTTTCCATATCTATCAATTGTCCCGCATCCTATTCTATAAATATCAGACTCATACTAAGGGTTTCAGGCATTGAATCTTTACTGCGCACTAACTACACCACGCGAAGTTTTTCTACTTAAACCAAGGCGTGAAAGGTAGAAATATTGAAGATTTGGACAAAATCTAATTTAATATAATTATTATTTTTATATTATTGTTTTAATTATTAATAGCTTAATTAGTTTATATTCCTAAGCATAAGCAATCAAATAAAGTAAGTATACTCTAATATATTTGATTAATAATTAATGTTACTAACGTTTATGATCATGCTTTTGATATTTTAACTGTTATGTTGACTATGGTTAAATTACTTCCAACATTATTCACGTTGTATATTTATTTTAATCACCCTTTTTCATGTTTAAATAAGAATATGTAATTGAAAATCACGCCTAACAAGATTATTTGGATGACCGTTTTAGGTACCTTTAATCTTATTATTTATCGAAGTGGTCACAATATTTAGAATTATATGTACATTAATAATCAACCAATTTAGCATAATCTAGTTTGGAGCAAAATTGACTTTGATTGTATGTCTTTTGGATTGCAAATAATACTTGTCACAATAAAAATCGAGTAGAGGCTAATATTTATGGGTGAAATTGTATCCTTGACTTAATTTTTTACCTTTATCCCCGTACCTCTGTCGTTGTTCGTGACCATATGGAGTTAGTAATCTCATGGATTATGAATAGGGTGTAAGCTTGATGAAATAAAATTGTCATTACCTTTGTTCCTTTCGTTAAAATTTATGAACGATTTACAAGTTCCTTAAAACCGTGTTGTCGGCTCCCTACTTTATCCCTTATCCTTATCGTATATGTCAATTCCTACTTCCTACGATTGCCAAGCATATTCACACATGTAAAAGTAAGTGCACTTTGCACGATGCCAACAGTGAGTTAGTGATATACCTGATAACTACCTTGTTATGATATCAACGCAAGGTGTTGAAAATTTTAGACTTCGTAGTTTTTGTGAAGCTAATGCTTGGGTCTAGATTTGTTGAGCTTTGGACTAAAGCTGGGCACGGGCCGTGCCAGCCTGCGGGCCACCCGTCATGCCAAATGGCGGGCCACCCATCATGCCAAATGGTAGGCCACCCGTCATGCCAAATGGCGGGCCAGGCACAGCATGCCCGGCGACGCGGCCCGGCACGACCCGCCACCAGGCACAACCCGGCACGGTCGTCGTCCGGCGGGCCATGGGGCGTGCCGCGTGCAAGTCGAAAAAAATTTGGCACGGCCCGGCACGAGTCTGCTGTGCTGACCCGCCATTTGGCCTGACGAGTGGCCCGCCAGGCATGGCCCGCGTGCTAGTGAGCGTTTATAGCCATTTTTCCCTGCTTCACAACGACTATTATAGTCGTTTTCCCTCATTTTCTCCAATGGCTAATTGGCCAAAAAATCTATAAATACCCTCATTTCCCACAATTCCAAATCACAACTCAACTCTTTCTTAATCTCTAATTCTCTTAATCTCTTATATTCTCTAATTATTATTTATTAATATCGAAAAAATTAAAAGTTCGTAATCGTAATTAGTGGAAAGTGTTGAAGCACGGTTGTAAGATCTAACTAATCTTTATTATTGTTGTTATTATTTATTATTATTGTTATAATTGTTGTTATTAATTATTATTATTGTTATTGTTATAATTGTTGTTATTAATAATTATTATTGTTATTGTTATAATTGTTGTTATTTATTATTATTATTGTTATTTTTATTGTTATAATTGTTGTTATAAATTATTATTATTGTTATTATTAAAATTATTATTGTTAATTATGGCATCACCAAACATGAACAACCCATCATCCTCTAGGAAAACCCAATTTGTCCGTGGTAATAGTTTTAGGGAATCACCTAATCCAATGAGCCCCCTAATTTCAAATCCGACCAATGACCCTGGTAACGTCCCCCTAGGCTTTGAACAATTTAGGCACGATGGTACTTTCGGTTTTCAACCCTATAACATGAATAATATGAATATGCCCGGATTTTCACAAAACCAATTTCCACCACAAAACCAATTTCCACAATTCGGTCAATTCCCCTTTAATTTCTTTTACCCACAAAATTTTTATACTAGCCAAGGTAGCCAACAAGATACTCTAAATGCCTCTGGTTCTACTACTAACCAACAAATCCCCGAATCTACAAAAACCCAATTCTCAAACACACAAGAGCAATGGTTAACCGAAAGTGACATGGTAAATATTAAAAGCCGCAAAAATAATGTATGGAATTATTTTGTGCTAAATAAAGCCCAAACAAAAGCAAAGTGTAAAACATGTAGTAAAATATACTCGGCAGAATCCAAGTCCGGGACGGAACACTTATGTAGACACTTTAGAACACGTGCACAACCAGCTAATGATCCAACCCAGCCAAAAATTTCCTAATTCCATCCACACGGCTTTACCTACAACTGTGAGAGGGATAGGGATGAACTAGGGAAAATGATAGTACACGCCGAACAACCTTTTCTTTTCTCAGAAAGTGACCCATTTAACACTTACATTAATAAAGAATTACAACCCCAACATAAAAGAATCTCTAGGAAAACCGTTCTTTTCGCCGCCATGAAAAACTTCCTAGAGCACAAAATGCGGTTACAAGACGAATTGAGTAAACTTAATTGTAGAGTGTCTTTGACTGCTGATTCTTAGGATAGTGGTTATAAATATCACTATTTATGCGTGACTTGCCATTGGGTAGATGATCAATGGTTGTTACAAAAACGAATAATCCATTTCAAAATGCTAGAATACCCCCACACCGGTATTAACATTGCTTACCATTTAATGGAAGCTATAAATGAATACAACCTTAGAGAAAAAATCATGTCTATGAAATTTGACAATGCAACCTCAATGACATATATTGCTAATTATGTGAAACAAAATTTAACCGATGTAATATTGGATGGTGATGACGCACTTCATACTAGATGTGTTTGCCATGTTCTTAACTTATGTGTACAAGATGGAATTAGAGCAATTGGTCCATACTATAACAAGATTAGAGAAGCTATTATGTCTATTAATAGCTCAAATATGAGATACCAAGAATGGAAAAGTTTTCTAAGACAACAAAAGATAAGAGCAATAAAAATCAAAACCGATTGTCCAACTAGGTGGAATTCCACCTATGACATGTTAACCAAGGCAATTGAATATAAGAATCCTTTAACAATTTTTACAACGGAAAATTTCCAAACAATGCTATATATGAGGATGATTGGGATAAATGTGAAAGATATATGCAATTTTTACAATTATTATATAACATGACATTTTGTTTTTCTTTTGTTTATAATCCTTGTGCTCAAAACTTTCTTTCAAATGCATGTTTACTCGCTCAGCTTTTCGCTGATCATCGCAACCAAAGTGATTATGATCAGTATCTTCCAGCAATGGAAACAAAGTGACCTAAATATTATACTGAAATTCCTTTAATTTATATTTTTGCTTCCATATTAGATCCTAGGCAAAAGTATGTGAATACGTTTATGTTAGTTGACATTTTTTTTCAATGCATGATTATTGACGATAATATAGAAACCTATAAGAGTAATGTGAAGGATCAATTTTTTGCTTTATATAGAGTTTATGAAACCAAATATGACACCGTTCCTCGCTCTGGCCCTTCCCAACCATCCAAAAACGTAAGTAAAAAGGCCAAGCATTTATTTTCATAAGCTACTAACTTGATTTCAAGGTTTTTAGGTGATTCATTAATAAGGAGAACGCAAAGCGATGTCTCGGAGTTGCAAATGTTCCTGAGTTATGACTTCACCAAGGGCATGGACGACGATGAGATAAACAACCTCAACCTCCTTGCATGGTGGAAACAACAAAGCTCGAAGCATCCAACTTTGGCGGCAATGACACGAGACATTTTTGGTATCCAAGTCTCCTCCGTTGCCTCCGAGGAGCTTTCAGCGCATCCGGGAGGGTTTTAGACGATAGAAGAACAAGTCTAAAACCCGAAACACTTGAAATGTGCGTGTGTTTCAAAGATTGGTTGGATGCTGAAAATCGCTCACAAGACCGTTCTTACGACGACAACGACAACGATGAAGGAACCTCCGCTTCCGACCGTTCGGGTTCGGCTAGTTCCCAATCTATTCAACTAGTCGATGACCTTGAAGGTGAAGAAGAAGAAGAAGAAGAAGAAGAATAGATGAAGAATAGACAATTTTTGTATATTGTACGATTTATATCATTATCAATATTATCATTGTACGATTTTTATCATTATCCAATTTTTGTTTAATATCCTTGTACGATTTTTATCATTATTATCATTGTACAATTTTTTCAAGTAATGATAATATGAAGTATGCATTATTCACATCCAAAGTCCAATTTGTCTTTTTTTCCCGTTAAGTTATAATTTGTAAATTAATATAACAAAAAAATTACAATAATTAATAATTAATAATACAAAAATAAATATAATAAATTATAAACATTAAACTATAAAGTAATAGTATACACTAAATATAATTATAAATATTATATATAATATATAATAAAACATAAATATTAAACTTAATTTATTTTAGAAAAATAATAGTATAAACTATAAAGTATAAACATTTAAAAAAAAAAAAAAAGCAAAGCAAGGCAGCAGGCCAGCGGCACGATGGCGGTACCGGCACGAGCCTGCTCAGCACGTGGGCTGTGCCGTGCCGTGGGCTGGCCTGCAATTTCGGGTGGCACGACATGGCACGCTTCTTCAAGCACGGTGGTACGGCACGGCCTGGCACGCCAGGGATCATAGGCCGCCAAACACAGACCGCGGCGACCCGACACGACACGTTGCCCACCTTTACTAGTTTGGACTATGTTACTCAAGGTTTTTTGATTTGTGATCAGATTGATGTATTTTGTATGGCTATGTTAAGCTACTTTATGCTTTGTATCCATTTTCTAAGGGCATTCTTCAATATATGTTGAGCTGAGATGTGAATTGATCTGAATTTTGGTGAATTAATATCGTAAATACTTGAGCATAGTCCATGAAAATTTGAACAAAGGTGCATGTGTCATAATTTGCAGAGCCGAAATGGTGATATCATTGTTTGTGCTCATATGAATCATCAACCAACCTTTGATCATCCTTTCCTCAAGAACCATACCATTTAGGTGTTACATTATTTCTCCCCTTTTTGGAGTTACTTACCCTCTATTTTTTTAAGTTAACTAAAAAAAAACTTTTTCTAGTGTCTATGGTGAAGCAAGTTGTCCCAATGAAGGAATGTTAACGTGTTGATCGTGTTGCTAGATATGTGCATTCATGCACACTCTATGCAGTTTCGTAGATCAATTAATTTACTTCATACTGAAAATGTAAGAGAGTAAGTCATAATATGCTTGTATTCTCTTGTTCACATGCTTGTTTTTGTTGTTAAACATCATTATTCATAAATATAATATTACTGCACTTTTTATAAGTACCTTAATTTTGCCTTTTGCATTAGTTATATATTCTACATAAATCAATGTTAAAGATTTATAAATAAGAAAAAACATTATTCATGTGATATTTTTAATTAAAAAAGATAAAATTACATGTATAGTTTTGTCAATGTCGAACCCACCCATGTGCATGGTGGGTCACGTGATACAGCAAAAAAAACAAAAAAACAAAAATAAATAATAAAGATTGCAATTATTAATATCATGCGCTTTGCAGTATAGTGGTGGAGGCTTTATACCTCTAGACTAAGGTTATGGGTTCGTTACCTACGGACAACTTTTTTTTTTTCCTCTTTTTTTGTGGGATTTTATTTATTTATTTATTTAATTTAATTTACTAACTTCAACCCTCAAATCCTACCTTCTTAGTTCTCACTAGGTAACTTGTTAAAGCTCATCATTCTAAATCTTTTTGGTAATTTTACTGGTGACTTGTCATTATCCATCACAAATCCTCCTCCTCCTCCTCCCCCACAAGATATTTAACACTTTTGGAATGACTTTTTTTCTTATTAGCTTTTAGAATATTTATACATTAATTATTGATTGGTATACGGTCGATGGGTAACGGTGACATAGCACCCATATCCTCCTATTCCTCATTTCTTTTTCCTTTCCACTATATTTTGACCATGTAATTGATTCTAGTCCTTTGATATGTTCTATATTGTTTCTGGTGCTTCCAAAATTTTCATATTCTTATTTATTTTCTTCTAACTTTTGATTATTACACTTGTTCATTCGATGATTTTGTTCTGCCTCGATCTAGTAATCTAGTGTTGATGCTTTTGACAGTTTTTAATGATAATTGCATTTGTGATAATGTTTTCATGCAATAATTCCACATAATGACATGTTTCTTTCTAAGTTGAGTTAACCTTAGTCATCACAGGTTTATTTTGGGAATCTTAATCTCGATATATACTAGAGCTTCACTGATCGAATCAGGTTTTAGTTTTTGCACAATCAAGATCTTCTCATCTTGCAGCCTTATTTACGTGTTGTAATATACTAAAATGATAAGTCTCTAAAAACTTCTAATTGTAAGGAGTCAGGATATACTCAATTTATGAACACTGAATATGATTTTTTTTTTTCCAATTATATAGAGTTTTCATTTATTATTCTTTGTCCTATTGTATTGTCATTCTTTGTTTATTTTATAAAGGTAAAATTGACCGCAACACCTTGAAGTATGGCTTAGGTGCATTGAGCATCCTGAATTATGCGTAGTAGTTAAAACACCACCAACTATGGGGTTAGGTGCGACGTGTGCCTTAAATGAAAATTTCCGGCCACTTATTTCATCGGAGGAGGTGAATCCATGCGTGCTAAGTGGATGGAAGACTACATAACTGTTCTAGAGAGTGAAGATTCACCTCCTCCCGGTGAAATAAGTTGCCGGAAATTTTCATTTATGGCACGCGTTGCACCTAACACCATAGTTGGTGGTGTTTTGGCTACTACGCAAAGTTCAGGGTGCTCAGTGCACCTAAGCCATACTTTAGAGTGTTGCGGCCAATTTTGTCTTTTTTAAATTGTATTATAACTGTCGTTTTTATCATTCAGTTAAGGTGTAATACATCATTATTGTTTAAT
Source organism: Chenopodium quinoa (assembly GCF_001683475.1). Classification (NCBI taxonomy): domain Eukaryota; kingdom Viridiplantae; phylum Streptophyta; class Magnoliopsida; order Caryophyllales; family Amaranthaceae; genus Chenopodium; species Chenopodium quinoa. The sequence continues at coordinate 3,889,637 of NW_018744093.1, forward strand.
TGTAAATTTTTTTAAATAACCATATACATATTATTATTTTTCTAATTGAATCAAAATTTTCCAATTTTATATTATAACTCTAATTCCGGACAAACACTTAATTCAGGATGAACTAAAAAATAAATCATTACTTGCTATTGTGTTCATTGTTATCACATCAGTAAGTTAATCTATAACTGCATACTAAAGACAAATTAGGAATAACACATGTCAAATCTTGATTAAAAGATAGGAAAATTTATCAATTACTACCCTTTAAAAACGTCATTTGTGAATTACTACCCCTAAAATAAATTTGTTAATTACTACCCTTAAAATTGATTAATTCTAGCAACTACTACTTTTTTCCCTAAAAAGTCTACTTAACCACTTAATGACATCATTATCCAACTAAATTATAATTAGTGGCTTTTAAACTTTGATTAATTAACTAAACCCTTGCACCACCTCTAGTAGCCCCCTACCACCTCCGGCGGATCCCCTTCTGTGAAACCCACTCCCTTCTTGATCCCCCACCACGAAACCCACCCTTTCCATTCCCCACCACGATTCCCACCCCCTTCCCTTCTCCTACCACGAAACCCATCCCCTCCTGTCCCCCCCCGTAGCGAAACTCACCCCCATCACGTGGCTGGGCTGTTTCTAGGGGTTGGGGGAAGGGAAGGGGCGGTAATCGGGGTTGGGGAAAGCGGAGGGGATGGGTTTTGAGGTTTGGGGAAAGGGGAGGGGGCAGTAGTTACGATGGGGAAGTAGGATGGGGGTGGATTTTGAGGTGGGGAAATGGGAGGTGATTAGTTTTGCGGTGGGGGAACGGGAGGGAGGCGGGTTTCACGGTGGGGGAACGAAGGGTGGGTTTCGTGGTGGGAGAGTTGCCGGAGGTGGTAAAGGGGGCAGCCGGAGGTGGTGTAAGCTAATTAATTAAGGGTTAAAAGATACTAATTACAATGTGATCAAATAATGATATCATTAAGAATTTAAGTAGGGTGATTAGGAAAAAAAGGTAGTAGTTGCTAGAACTAATCAATTTTAGGGTAGTAGTTAACAACTTTTTTAGGGTAGTAATTCACAAAGGCCCTTTTTTGAGGTAGTAATTAACAAATTAAACTAAAAGATATCCTGTCATTTTTTTTTTTAGAATATATTTAATTTACTATCATATTCTTCCTACCTTACCAATATGTATATTAATTCCATCAAAACATTAATTCAACTCGTTTATATATATATATATATATATATATATATATATATATATTTCATTGTAATTCAATATTTCCTCTCAATTTCTATAATAATTTTTGCCACTATTTAAACATATATTATTTATTAAAACTAAATTCATCATTTATAATTTAAAATATTTATAAGCCGTATGGGTACAATCTAAATATTTTATAAAGAGAAAAAAAAATTGTACTCCCTCCATTTCAAAATAATCACAACACTTTTATTTCGTTTATATATTGATAAATAACCATATTAAAGTTTTTATCATTGAAGAATTATGTCAAACGGGACAAATGAAATAATTCAATTTTCTATATAATCCATCTTTAAAATACAATTGTTTTATACACGATCTGTTGCACTAAAGGGAAACATACATCAACTCTTAAATTATATGAAACAAATTATATTAAAATTACTAAATTAACAAATTACGTGAAATTACTATGTATAACACATAATTGACACAGATAAAATAATTTATTTTATAAGAAATCGACACATAGTTATAGGGATGTTAGAGCGCGGTTATTATTTACTTATAGTTATTATTAAATGACATATCGTATAGATATATTTTGTTAATACTTCGCACATCTTATTAACTATTATTGCTATATTATCATACTATTTATAAAGATAAAAATTAATGAGATTTAGGAAATACCTGGTGTAATTAATTAGATTTAGGTGTTATCGGCAACGAGACTTATCAAGGGGTATTTGAATATGTTTGAACGTGATAAAATGATAATCTAAGAGACCCGTCGTTTGTGAAAATATGTCTTTTTGGTAGAAAATAACTGATTTAGCGTAAAACACATAAATAACATCTAAGACCATATTTTAAATAACTGGTCTTTTTGATTTCACAAAAACAAAAAAAAAAAAAAATTAGAATTGATTTGGTGGCTAACGTGGCTCTGTGTAACACCCTAGAAATTTCTTTCCTTTAAAATACTTGTTTTTTCCTTTTTGAAATACGAAATAGGAAAATCTAAGACATTACCGCCACCGTGAAAACGGTTAAGGCAAATATCAAAGACACATAGCGGAAGACTTTCTTTAAAACCATTCAAAACAAGTCAACTTAAAAGTCAAACCAAACGAAAGTAAAGTCAAACAAAGTTAACCTACAGCTTGGAACAATTGTAGGCTCTTAAAATCAAACAATACTGAAAACCTTTACATTGGTCTCATGAGCATAATAAAATAAATAATATTCAAAGCAAATAAACACATCATATTCCTATGGAAAATAAGCATGATTCGCTCTTTCACTCATGCCCATCATGAAAATGCTTCGTCACCTGAAAAACTTCTCTCTACTGGTCCCCACTACTCGCCATTAGAAATGCTCGTCGTAGGGCCAAGTTAAAGACAAGGCCAAACAAACATACAACACACAATCAGCAATGCTGAGTACATAAGCGTAATAAAACACACTATCATGCTTTCATCCTATCATCAAACAACTTACCTTGTTGCAGCTGTAAACAAGCATACAAGACATTCAACACTTAACTAGACAAATACCAATGTCCATTTAATTTGATTACGCATCGAACGGGTTTCCCCCTAGCCTGCCCCCAATAAAGGGGTACTAACACGGGAGCTAACCATGCCAGTATAAAAGAACCACTCGTAAGTGGTGTAATTCCTGCGCATAATAAAAAGGAATATATAGTGTCCTGTACTCCTACTAGAACTTATGGTCAAATATAAAGTCGCATAACTCCCCCCCCATATGTTAATATTCAAGGTACATAGGTTCCAAGAGTTTTGGTGCGTAATCTCTTTCACTTTACGTTGCTTTACATATTATTATACTAGGTGATGACTCTCAAACCATAACACAATCAAACATTTTATAATTCATTCAAGCAATCAAACATACCAATTTAATTCTCGAATAATTAGTGACCACATAAATTTAATGTTGAATCCTTTTTAAACTACCTCAGTGTTAAATAACACCTTAAGTGCATAAAGCACCACAAATCCTTTCCCTCGGTGTTTAGAACACCTTGCATTTAGGCACCAAAATATAATTTAGTCCTTGTGTACATAGACACTTAAATAGCTCCTTCCTCAAGCTTATAGCATCAATAAAAATTATATGAACCATAATAAGATCTCCTTCATATTCCAAACCAAATTAAACATTTAGTTTAATTAAACATGCTCTCTATCATGCCAACAATAAAACTGTGGTTCATAATCAACATGCCAACATAATTAATTCTAATCACCAATTCGTCATAAATAGTTCATACCTCACAAATCATTTACCAACATCAATCCAATCAACAAATTCCAACTAACACCTATCATGATACTACTTGGAATTAATTAAACAAAGTCTCGCATGTTTCTACATATTCAAATAATTACCAAATACGCGAACGTACCTTGAATACGATATCAAAATCGCCACGACTAAATAAAATCACTCACTTGGAAACCTCCTACAAACCAAAATTACAAAGAGGCATTAATACCTATTCCACACAAATTTCCAGCAATATATACACTCTTTAGATTACTCATAAATCCTTTAAAACAAGCTGAAATTTAATTTTAAACCCTTACTTTTATTCTCAATTAATGGGTAATTAAAAATCCTTTCAAGAAACATAATTATAGCTTATATATAAAAATTCAAGCTTTATTAAATCATCTAAAATTGTTGTAATTGTGTTTTAAAACATTTATTTCAATAATTTAAATCACCAATAAACAATTTCCATCAATATACATAAACTAAGAAACTTAGGGTTTATAATTTGGGGCTTTTTAATTGAAAACCAAATCTAAAAATCTATATACATCATACTTAAAATCAAACATCATAAAAATCATCACAAAACCCAAAAACAACAATTAGATCAAGGGTGGATTTAATTAAAAATCAAAAGAAGAATTTTTATTTTTTTTATACAAAACACACGCAGGCACCTCCCACGGCTGCTGTTGCTGCTGCCGGCCCTTTGCTGGCAACGACGGCCAGCTGTGGTGGTGGTGGCAGCCGGCCACCGTGGTGTGTGTGGTGGTGGTGGTGAAACAAAATAAAAATAAAATAAAGGAAAGGGGAAAAATTAAGAGAAAAAGAAAGAAAATAAGAGGAGAGAGAAAGAGAGTGTTACCTTGGATATTCTCCACCTTGGGCAAAGTTTAATTTGCCCATGTGATGGGTATTTATACTCCCTTTCTAAAACCCTCCTAGACTTAAATTCACTTTTTACCCTTATTGACCCCTTTCCTATTCAAGCTAGTATTTTGACTTTAAAAAAACTCGTTGACTTTAAAATTACCTTAAAATAATATGCCCCGATATTTCCAAATCATGAAATAAAATATTTTCAAGACGGTTAAATAATTAAAAATAAACTTTTAATTAAAATAATTCTTTTTAAATTAATGAAACACCATAAATAATTCATTTCGAATTATTTAAATACTTTAAGAAATACTTATTTAAGTTAAAATACGTATAAAAAATACGGGGTATTACACTCGGGTTGTCTAACAAGTATCTAAGAGACCGGTTGTATGAAATAGGCGATCTCTTTTTCAACATCTTTTTATTTTTTTTTTTTTTTTTGGGTGGAATGGGGTACAATTGTACCTCTATGTATCCCTAGATCCACCACTGGACTTGTTCCCTCGTGTGATATCCTAACATATGCGGTAGGATGTGAGCAATGTATGCGATTGATGATTACATTAATATCATTTCAATGTCAATTGACCAAAAATGTTATGTTTTCGTCCTGAAACTATTTAAGGGAATATTATTGGAAAAAAAATTGTTGGGTGCATTCAAGAATGTGATTCTCGCTTGTGTGTCGGCCGGGAATAAGGGACGTCATCTTGGAAGCTTATGATGGAGAATGCCTTGGTGTCTCAATGTAGGGGCATGTACCAGTGGAAAAATGGGAACTACCAAGGTGGAGGTTGGTGTTAAAATAATAAATTGAAGACTTAGATGTTCCCTTAATTAGCTAAGAAAATGGTATCAAGATTATTGGTATAATTTAATATTTATAGGTGACATTTAATCTTTACATGTATTGTCAAGTTTAATGTAATCAAATTTTATGTTTTACAAGGAGATTCACTCAATATATTTGAGCAACAAGCCTTTTGTCCTTTGATGTACGTATCTAATCAAATTTAGTTTTCAAAAAAATTCATTAGTATCCTTATATTTCAATAAATAAGTTTTTTTTTTTTTTTTTCCTTTTCTTTTCGGGGTAGTATTAAAGATGATGCAATTTGTGAAGATTATTATCTATCTATTGTTTGGAGAAGAGCATAACAAGATGAATTGATTGCACGTTTACAGAAGCAAAGCAAACTTCTATTGAAAGATTTTAAAATGTCTACACTCCCACATACTAAGATATGGGATTTGCTAAATATCGCACACAAATTACCAACTAAAGCCCACAATTTTGTTTTGGTTTGACACATTTGCCCACAATTTTATAATGGTTTTGAGTTTACTGCTGACTTGCTCACCAAACCCCTCTCCTGGTCCTCCCAGATACGGGTAGCTATGTGTCCTAGAAAGTTAGGAATCACACTCCCGTCTATAGGCCCCCCAGGCACCTCACCCCTAACCACCCAAGAATCATTAACGACCCTCGACCGTTTTCTGCTTACCCTAGACACGGTGGACGCAGATGATGTGCCAGATCTACTAACAAACCTACCATCCCTACCCTTACGCACATCTACCCTATGCGTCTCGTACATGTCATCAATCCTTTGACTGAATGGACCGTAATCATCATATGGTCCACTCCCATCGTCCACATCCTCATATGCGCCTTCCTCATCCTCCTCCTCCTCACCATCATCATCTTCATCCTCATCCCGATGGTGAACCCGTTTTCTACGAGCCGAGGCCGAAATACCACGAGATCTAAGATGTCTGGGCCCCGAGCTCTCCATCGAGTAGTTTCCACTTCTAATAAGGTCTATATTCTTCCCCGCACCATGGCGAAAATGCGACATCTTTAAAAAATTAAAAAATATATAAACATAAAAAAAATTATAAGAAAATAACTACCAAAAACCAAATCAAATAAACTAAAAAAAATACTAACAAATTAACATAAAAAAGAAATTAATAGAACACTTAAAAAATTAAAGAATAAAATATACACAAACAAAGAAAAAAAAATCAACACATACAAAATATATATAAACATAAAAGAAAAATTAAAAAAAATTAACTAAGAGAAAACATTATCAAATAAACAGAAAAATGTACTAACAAATTGCAATAAAAAATATAAAAAAAATGTACAAAACAAACATACAAATAAATGTAAAGGAAATATAAACGTAAAAAAAATACAACAAAATTGAAATTTTTTTATAAAAATAAACAACAAAATATAAGAAAACAAAAAAAAATTTTGATTTAAAAAAAAAACTTAAAAAAAAAAACAATTCTGATTTAAAAAAAAAATAACTTAAAAAAACAAAAAACAAAAAAAAATTCTGATTTTCAAAATAAATAACTTAAAAAAACAAAAAACATAAAAAAATTCTGATTTTCAAAAAAAATAACTTAAAAAAACAAAAAACAAAAAAAAATTCTGATTTTCAAAAAAAATTACTTAAAAAAAATTCTGATTTTCTGAAAAAAAAAATTTGATTTTCAAAAAAGTAAACTAAAAAAAAAAACAAAAAAAAATTCCATGAATGGCGGGGCGCCTGGCCAGGACGCCCAGCCACTGGTGGTGGCGCCAGATCCAGACGCCAGAACCACGACGTTGGCGTCTGAGCTAGATGCCTTAGCCACGGCAGCGGCGAATTGGAAAAACGCCACATTCGTGGCGGCGGCATCCAACCCAGTCGCCAGTGCCCTGGTTCCGGCGTCTACTTCTGGCGCCACCACCAGCGGCTGGGCGTCCTGGCGAGGCGCCCCATCATTCACGACAGTTTTTTTTTTTTTTTGGGGAAAAAAAGGTACCTTTCCACCGTGAGACCTCCTTCCCTCCGCCGCCGCCGCCGCTAATTCCTTGCCTTGCCGCCTCGACATTGCCCATTTTGAATTTTTTTTTACGAAAGATGTAGAAAGAAGATGGGTGAGATTTTTTTTGGTGATGAGAGTGTGTTTTTTTTTTTTATTTTTTTTTATTTTTTATGTTAAGGGCAACAGTGTCAATTCAATGGAAATTTGTGGGCTTTATGTGGAGATTTGCGGGCGATGTTTAGGAATTCACTAAGATATATGTGAGGAAAGTAGACGTTTGTAGGAATGGAAACAAAAATTTTGGTAATCAATAACATAATACTAAAATAAACACCAGGAATGACATGTGTCACTTTTTAGTATTGTTATTTTCCCTCCAACATCATATCCCTCCTCTTTATTTATTTATTTTTATAATTTTCTTAATTAAACAATCTCATTCCTTATATAAAATATTTCAGTATACTTTGATTTATAATATATATATCAAGTCAATAATTTGAATATATGTAAATATTACAATAGGAAATATTCTACAACAATGAATATATTTGATTCTTTATTATAATAAACTAATTATTTATTTGATCTTTATATAAATTAATTTTTTATTTAATTTTAACATAAACAATATTCTATAGCAGTGACTATATTTGATTCTTTATTATAAAAGATCACTCCACAATAATCCGTTAGAGAAAATTAATTCCTTTACATTAATAAGGAGTTCAAATATGTATTGTACAAGATAGATCTACTTAAATTAGCTACTAGTAGCACTGTCAAAAACCGAACCAAACTGTTTCAACCGATCCGAATAAGAACCGAACCGATTAAAAACCGATTTTATGAAACCGAAAATCGACTTGAACCGCATGTTAGTAAAACCGAAATCGAACCGATCCGAGTAAACGTTAAACCGTTTAAGAACCAAACCAAATCTAAACCGAAGTGAAAGGAAACCGAACCGAAAATGAACCGAACCGTTTCTAACCTGAAACCGTTTAAATTGGCATAAAAACCGTTTACACCGAACCGTTAACAAACTGCAACCCGTTTGCACCAAACCGTTTATAAACCGAACTGATTATAAACCGAACCGCTTATAAACCGAACCGTTTATGAACCGAATCGCTTATAATTCGAACCGTTTACAAACCACTTCCTATTAGGGGTGGTTATTGGGCGGGTCATTGCGGGTCATTATCTCCTCAATTCATCCCTCGTTATTATGACCTCAGTATGATGTCCTGAGTTCGAAAAGATAGTTAGAAGTGTTGCGATTAATAAAAAATCAAAGACCGTTTAATAATATAATGACGTCACATCTTAGATAGTTAGAAGTACTACGGATTTGTTATATGGTTATAATTATATCAGTTTAGCTGTACCTATAAGCAATACACTTGTAATCGTGTAAACTTATAAATGATAGAATTGAATAGTAGATTAGTACATAAATACAAATTACTTAATTATATATGAGTTATGACTACATGAGTGATTGACTAATATGACTATATGAACAATTGTCAATTTAGCATAGCTGCATAACATATTAGCAGTGTACTAGACTATCATACTCGGTAATATATTAATGGCATTTCAGTATTTGATCTATTAGACTCAAGTTAAAAGTTACTCTTTCTTATTAACTTGTTAGTCTAATTAAGTAATTAGAAATTACTAATCAGTGACTTAAGCCTTAGGGGTAAACCAGTAAAGGATATACAAATCTAATAATCTTATGATTCTCATCCCTTTATACTGATAACATTTAACTATGAGAATATGAGATGGTTAGATGTTATGTATATTAATAATCCATTGAAAGAATCAATATTACCTTCTTCTTCATTAATGTTTTATTTCATTATACAAATCAAACTACTTTGTAATATCTTCATATATAACTTTATGCAAATATATGACGATAAACGAGTCTTAATTATCAGTCTTGTTGACTAATTAAGTATCGAATACCAAATTGCAAATTTCGATGTCACAACAACTCATCAAATCATGATTATGACACTATTAACTAAATGATCAAATAAGAAGCAGATAATAATCTGATAGTAAAACAATATTACATTAATGCAATAAACTTTTATAATCTAATTCGTAATAACCAAGTAAGATCAGTATGGCTAAACTGAAAACATAACATGATATGTATTTATAAAATTAATGAGAATTTGCATATAATATGATGCCTCAATATGAAGTGATGAAGTCTCGCCTTGATATAAAACTTGTTAACTAGCAAAAAGTTAGAAAGTAGTATAAAATTTCAAACCAAAATCGTTTAATTGCCCGAATCCAAACGACTCGATAAAAAACCGATTTTTTAAAATCAGAAACCCGAACCGTAATTTAGTAAACCTGAAATAAAACCGATCCAAATAATGTTAAAATCCTAGAAGAACCGAACCAGTTATAAACCAAACTAAAATAAAACTGAACCAAAAAAGAACCGAACCGTTTCTAACCCGAAACTGTTTGAACCGGGATAAAAACCGTTTACACCGAACCGTTAACAAACCGCAACCCGTCTGCACCGAACCGTTTACTACCCGGACCGTTTACAACACGAACCGAATTTGAACCGGGATAAAAACCGTTTACACCGAACCGTTAACAAACTGTAACCCGTCTGCAGCGAACCGTTTACTACCCGAACCGTTTACAACCCGAACCGAATTTGAACCGTTCAAGAATAAACCGAAACCGAATCAAATCGATAATTATTTAAACCGAACTGAAACCGACCCGTAAGACATTTGAACCGATTTCAAAGCGACCCGATTTCAAACCGAACCGATTTCAAACCGAACCGAAATCGAACTGTCAAACCGTTTTGACAGTAATAGCTACTAGTGATAGCTGTAATAAAACACAAGCTATATTCTTTAATAAAGATCACTGCACAATAATCCGATAGAGCAGATCAAATCATTTAATTTACATTAACGAAATTTATGTTTCCATATTTTTTTTTCATAGCTACTTTGCTAGGTTATACGGATTACTTTAGGAGCGTAAAGTTAATTACAAGTCAATACATCAAGTTTTGTTTTGCTGTGTGGTGAACTATTTGTAGTCCTAATTAGTATCATGCACAATTATTCTTTTTTTTTTCTTTTCTTTTTTTTTTTAATGAACATATTACCATGTCTATATCGTTACACTAGCGATTAAATTTGTTCTTAAACTGACTATTAAATTTGCTATTTTTACTTTAGAGCGAGATTAACGATTGATGAAGAATGTGAATCGAATAATCGATTTTTTAACAAAATATCTGCTGAAGTTACTGATGAAATTGGGTTAGACAATACTGATATAATCACAAGTTGTGGACTCTAAGTGCATCTTACATAAATACTCCATGAAATAGATTAGATAAATGAAAAAAAATTATAAAGCGATTGGTGATCAACTACCTTTAGTTCCCCATTCTACTTTATTTATATTTTTACTTCATTTAATGAGTTAATGTTTTCGTTTTGTATTATTTATAATTTAATTAAGTCTACGATATTTTTTTGTTCAATATCTTTGATAGTATTTTTTTGTCATATTTTGTTTGTTATATAACTAGATAATTAATGTATAGTTTGTTGGACTTACCGTGCGTGGCATGGGTCCTAAACTAGTGTTATATATAGTTGACATTATTAGCATTATCTTGCTTAAAGAAAGTATCAATATTATTTGTTGACATTTTATTTGTTTCTAATACTTTGCATATTTCTTTTAATTTGAAGGAATAATGTTTATGTGAGAATGTCAACAAGTAAACTTTTCGATGATACTCGGCCACGTTTCGTTCCAGACTTTTCTTCCCGAGGTCCCGCAACTCCATAGGAAGAGATCATTATGGAATTAATTTTTGGATGAGATCATGTATACAATTTGCACACTGTTAGATAATCACTAATTCTAAAATCTCTATACAGCCTAATGTTCTTGCATCAGGTGCCACAATTGTCTGCACATGGTCAAAGAAACTTCCGTCCGATAATCTAGCAATTGACGGCAGATCAATTATTGATGACGGGAACATCATGTTCTTGTGCCCTGGCTGCTGATGGCATTGCATACTTGATGTATTATCTTCGTCGTATGGGTCTCGATGGTTTGAGTTCTTCCGCTCATTTCCGCGGCGATGACAACATGTACTTTCTATGAATTATTTTCATGTTAAGAATAGCATGGGTAATAAGTTTTATGAGTTACAAGAATAGAGAAATGCTTACTATGTATTATTGCTCGGCAGTGAAAGTATATACAAGTCTCAAGGTATCATCAGTATAGGACAAAGTCAACTCACTACCTAAAATAGAAAGTTACAAAGTTAGGCTATACATTATAAGATGAATTAAAATACTATGTATACTAGGGATTGTAATTGATTAGTCCTCATTAATTTAATGCTGCAATTTAGGATATGATATATATTCAGTTACTATGATGTATATCTGATCTTTGATAATAAGAGCAAGTTTGAGAAGGGTTTGATTATGGGATCATGTGTGTAGATTACATTGGTTTATAATTATACACGGGTTTACATAAAAAAATAATAAAAATAAGGAAAAATACATTTTAATAGTCTCAACTATGGACGTTTTACTTCTAATAATTCCAACTAAAGTTTATTGTTTAATAATCCCAACTATGCTATGTGTTTGCCTCTAATGGTCCCAATCGGTCAACACTAAGTCAACGACCTGTTATAACAGGTTACCATGACGCGTGTCAACACATGATTGGTCCAAAATTAAAAAAAAAATTGTCGGAAACCGGTCGGGCACCCCCTTAACCACCGAAATCAGTTGCCGGCCCTCTACCACCCCATTTGACCTACCCCCGACCCCTGAAACCACCCACCCAGCCACCCCGACCCTTAAATCATACGTATTTAACGTCACTATTTTTGTAATGATTAAAATTTATCAACCTTCATAAAATATTTTTGTCTATAAATAGAGTATTAATTTTTGTCACAATTTAATTTACTTCTAAAATTTTTCCTTATCTTCCTTATTTATATAATTTAATATACACATTACCTTTTTTTTACAATAATTTCAATTTTTTTCCTTTCTTAAAATAATTGGAGTAATTATGGATAACATATATATAACTTAATTTGAAAAATTAATGTAATAAATATTTTTTGACAAAATATATAATCGGGTATTTGTAAAAAGTAGGAGAGAGAAAAGGGGATGAGAAAGAGGATCATTTATTAATGTGGGAGGAAATAGATGATGAGAAATAGTTGAAGGATGAAAATAGTAGAAAGTGAGGTATATGAAAGAGAAAGTGGGGTATCAAAAGAAGAATAAAAGATAGAATAAATTAAAGGATGAGGATGAGAACATGGTTGCCCATTCTATAATATGGTTACAAATTTACAAAATTATGCAATTGGGGTGTGTTAAATAATTTATGAGAAATTGATAGTGAAATTAATAGCTTATGCAAAAATAATGAATATAAGAGAGCAATCCCACATAATTAATAATATAAAATTTTGTCAAAAACCACTTTTTAAATTCTGATTTTTGTGAAAAACCACCTTTGAAAAAAATGTTGTAAAAATCCACCCAATTTAAGTATTTTGTTGTAATTTGATACCAACAAAAAAACAAGTGACAATTGAATAGTTTGTAAACAAAGCTCATTTCCTACAAACAACAAAATTTTGAAATTGGGTAGTTTCTTACAACATTTTGTTTAAAAAGGTCTTTCACAAAATCAGGATTTTAAGGTGTTTTGATAAATTTCCTTAATAATAATAACTTATGTGTGACCCAGGCAATTCTTCGGTTGTTGCTTTGAGCCTTTGAGTATTTCTTTATATTAAAGAGCTTGAAATACTTGTTGACTTTTTAATTGTCTGTAAATTATAATAATACAATGACAACAATAAAATATTTTAGACGGATCATTTTTGCTTTTATATTACATTCTAATATGTATTTATATTATGTAGATATATAGAAAGAACATGATTTTTAATTAGAGAGAGCTCTCCAAGAAATTGGCGAGTTATGGATAGATGTTACTAAACTTGATGATGGAAGCTTGTATTGTTGTACATTCAATATACATATCAACTACATACATTATTCCAAAATGTGTAGTAGATTTTCAATATTGGAGTCAAAGGGTGAAGTGTGATTGGATCAAACATGGTGATGCTCTGACTAAGCGTCTTTATAATAAGGTCAAGCAAAGGAAAAGTTACGGGTTAAAGATGGTACTTGGGTAGAAGAAGAACAGGCTAATGTCTCAAGCTTAATTGTTAACTCACTTAAGGAGGATTTTGAGCTGCCAATTGAAGAACATCATATCGAAACTATCGATCTCCTTCTCCAACAACTTCATTTTCCTTCTATTTTGGCTACGGAGCGTGAGAATTTGGTTACCTTGTGATAATGATGAAATCAAAAGAGCACTCTTTAATAAAAAGGGTTCTAAATCGCCGGGTCCAAATGGGTTTATTGTGGAAATTTTCCATAAGCATAGGGATACTATTGGTGACATATATAGTTATCAAAAGTGTGTAACATTTTTTTGATGCTTGCTTCTTATTCAATGAATGAGCTTAATTCGATCCCCTAGTCATGATCCCAAAAACTGATATTCATGAGGTTGCTTCTCAATTCAGGTCAATTAGTTTATGTAGCATTATTGTTTATAAGTGTATTGCGAAGTATTTTTAATTGCTTCTCAGTTCAGGTCAATCAGTTTATGTAACATTATTTTTATTGTTTATAAGTGTATAGCACATTCAACCGTCTTTAATTACAAACTATCAACATGCTTTCATCCCTGAGAGGTATATTGAAGATAACATTTTTATGTCTTATGAAATTATGCACTTCATTATTTCCAGACAAAGATCTATTCATCTTGCAAACATCAATCTAAAACTTATGACAAATTAGACTCGTTCTTTCTTCAAAAGGCCTTGCAAGCGTATGGTCTCTCGCCTAATTGGATACAACGGATTTCTCAATGTATTTCTACAATTTCCTTTAAAGATCTTGTTAACAAGAAAGCTACGATCTCCTTTACACCAAAGTGCGGTTTAATTAAGGCAAGGTGACCTCCTTTCAATCACCTTACTTATTTTTCTTTAGTATGGATGTTTTATCTTGTATGCTTTTCTTAGCAGAAGATATTAACACTCTTAGAGAGGTTAAAAATTTCAAGGAGAGCATAATCTATTTCACATCTATTTTTTGCCGACGATGCAATGTTCTTTTTCAAGATCGACATGGATTCTTGTATTAATTTCATCAAATCTTTTGTCAAATTGACAAATTAGGAGGAAATGGGGAATTGAATGGCTTGTATTGCTTGATTATTATTCATCAATAGGTAGAGTATTTTGAAAAACCTAAGACCATAAGATAGGAAACAATCTTTCTAAAAGATATCTACGATAACCATATATCCTAAGATATATTCACTAAATATTATGTTTAATATAAATAATCCTAATTATATCATTCTCCTAATAAGATCAATACGGAAAATATATCACACATATGTTTTTCGATATTTATGATATCATATCTCTAACACCCCCCGCAATCATAACGGCAGAAACACGAACGTTGCGATTGGAAATTTTCACTTTGTTCAAGTCGAGATGCACTACTCTGGTGATGTCGCCTTCAATACGTTCAGCTTTTCGAACCCATCAATCATCAAACAAGTAGGAACGTCATTCTTTTCGAACCTACAAAAATCACATTACAACGAGAACGTCTCTTCTTCTCAAACTCGTCGTATTTTGGTTTTTCCTGAGCAAAACCATGCTCCAAACAATATTGGTTTTTCAGAGCAAACCACACTCAAATCTCTTATTGTATTTTAGAGAAAAACCAAACTCATATCCAAAGGAGAAAAATCATGCTCGAATCAACAAATAAACCCTGTCTCACGGCACAAGGAGAACCAACAAATAAACTCCGTCTCACGACACAAGGAGAACCAACAAATAAACCCCGTCTCACGACACAAGGAGAACCAATATATCTTGTCTCACGACATAAGAGAGCCAAAAAATCTTCTTTTTTTCTTTTAATAAAAAAAAGATTTGCCAAGACTATATTGTTCTTGACTCCAACCATGTGATCCACCATCAACCACATCACAGATTCATAAATAGTGATAAAGCACCGCACCATTATTCCATCAACTAACAATATCAAAGAGATACATCAAAGGCACTATTCTTTCACTCACGGTTTTTTTTTTTTTTTTTTTTTTTTTTTTTTTTTTTTTTGTAATAAATTTGGCTAATGGTTTATCCCACCGGTGGGTTTAATTTTCTAACCCACCGGCAGGGGAAGTTTTTTGTAAAAACTCCCAAAATCTAACTTGCTCTTGATACCATGAAGAATTCTTATAATCACGGCCCCCCTTTCTCATTAACTTGTAAAAGAATATATAGTACCCTAGAATCAACAATATTCTAGGAAGATAGAATTTGACTAAAATACAAGATAATATATCCTAACAAATATTTCAAAAGATAATATAATTCCCAAAAATATGTTATACTATATTATCTCATTACCCCCTCCCCCAAGTTGGAGCATGAGGATTGGAAATGCCCAACTTGGAAAGAAAATAATCAAACTGAGATTTTTCGAGAGCCTTGGTGAAGATATCCGCAAGCTTTGAGTTGGTTGGAACATGAGAGGGAGAGATCAAGCCTTCGGTAATTGCATCTCGAACAAAGTGACAATCGACTTCAATGTGCTTCGTACGTTCATGAAAAACTGGATTCTTTGCTATGTGCAGAGCTGACACACTGTCACAAAATAATTTAATTGCCTTTGGATGCTGAACACCTAGACTCAACAGTAGGGATTTTAACCATTTAAGCTCACAAGTAATAGCCGTCATGGACCTGTATTCGGCTTCTGCCGATGATGTTGACACTGTGTGCTACTTTTTAGTTTTCCATGAAATAGGTGACTTGCCAAGAAACACTAGCCACCCAGACAAAGACCTTCATATAAGAGGACATGCGACCCAATATGAGTCACACCAACCCTGCAGATTTAAGTCACAATCAGAGCTCCAAAGAATACCCTATCCCGGAGTACCCTTTAAATAGCGCACCACTCTCAAGGCCGCTTCCCAATGCTCAATGCGAGGTTCCTGCATAAATTGAGAGAATGTGAACCGAATACGCTAAGTCGGGTCGTGTTACCACAAGGTATATCAAACGGCCGACCAGCCTTCTATAAGATTTGGGATCCGGAAGTGGCTCTCCACTTGCTAAGTTAAGCTTGTGGTTTTGTTCCATCGGAAACCCACTTGGTTTTTGCACCCAATAGACCTGCTTCAGAAATAATGTCCAACTTATATTTTCGTTGACATAAAATTAACCCTGCAGAGCTACGAGCAACCTCGATGCCCAAAACATATTTCAAAGGACCAAGGTCCTTCATCTTGAAACAATCACCGAGATAGGCTTTAAAGACAGTAAGATCAGAGTAGGATTGTAGGAAACCATACTGCCTTAACAAGCTTTGTGAACCAACATCTGGGAGCTTGCTTCAAACCATATAGAGACTTGCATAATCTGCAAACCAAGTTGGGATCCTTACTCTCAAACCCGGGAGGTAACTTCATGTATACCTCCTCATCAAGATCACCATGTAGAAATGCATTGTGAACGTCCATTTGATAGAGTTCCCAATTTTTGAGGTTGCTATGGCAAGAACAGTCCTGACTGTTGTCATTTTAGCCACCGGAGCAAACGTCTCATCATAATTAATACCTGCTTTCTAATGATTACCAAACACAACCAAGCGAGACTTGAGACGCTCAACATTGCCATCAGACAAAAACTTGGTCTTGTAGACCCATTGGCTCCCAAGAGCCTTCTTTCCCAAGGGGAGATATTCCAAGGTCAATGTGCCATTGTGTTCCAGAGCTCGAATTTCTTCTTTTATGGATTTGCGCCACCCATCATACTTATAGCTTCTTTGAAAGACGTTGGATCCTTGTTTTGAACAATTGTTGCAATAAATTTTTGATAATTCATAGAGAAAGTGTTACAATTGATATAATGTGCTAGGGGATACGGAGTACCTAGAGACTGATTGGTAGGCGGAGACGGACTTTTAGCAATAACCGTGTGTGTGACAAAACCGCGGAGCAAAACAGAGGGATATTTTTCTCGAAAACCTCGACCCATGTGAACATTGTGCTCGGTTTGCTGCTGCTGTGATGAGGGAGCAGTTTCACTATGCTGTTGTGCTGCTTGTTCCTGTTAATCGGACTACTGGGCAGCAGCAGCGTGTTGCTGTTCTGCCTACTGGGGCAGCAACAGTAAGCTGCTGTTCTACCTGCTGCTGCTATTCGGACTGGGCAAAGGCAGTGTCCTCCGCAGCCCCCTGCGGGCAGCAGCATTTTGCCGCGGGGTGCTTGCAAAGGAGGTTGTCTCTTGTTGTTCTTGCGATTGATGCTCACTAATATCTCCCCCATTAATAATTTCAGTCACATTTTCAACATTATTTGCTATGAAATCATCATCACTCAATGCAAGTTCCGCAAAATCAACATGAACATCATCCTCCGTATCACAAATATTCGGATCAAAATAACATCCTCAGGGCAACCAAAAGGAAAAACATCTTCCACAAATTTCACATCACGAGAGACAAAATTCCTTTGTATCAAGGTCAAACAACTTCCACCCCTTTTTCCCAAACGAATACCCCATGAATACACATTTACGACTTCTACTAGCGAATTTATCTCCTTTAGTCTTTTGATTGTGAGAAAAACACAAGCACCCAAAAGTACAAATAGCCCCAAATTGATGATATCATATCTCTAAGACAAATTTATCTCATCGGTGTCCCTAGAGCTGACGGAATTCTTTAAGGATCCTTAGGGTCCTGGTTGTTAATAGTATTAGGAAGCATTTAGAAGTACCAGTAGATATTACGAGGAATATCACATCATTTCGTTTACCTTGTCAAACATGTTAAAATGAAAATTATCTCTTGGGCGCAATACAAACT
Organism: Chenopodium quinoa; assembly: GCF_001683475.1. Lineage (NCBI taxonomy): Eukaryota > Viridiplantae > Streptophyta > Magnoliopsida > Caryophyllales > Amaranthaceae > Chenopodium > Chenopodium quinoa. Next base: position 3,907,931 of record NW_018744093.1, read on the forward strand.
CTCTAAGAGCGCAAAGTAAATTCTTATTAATTTCTTTTGGGAATTTCGTCTCATGTTATGAAATCCTTCAAATTACAATGTGCAATTGCGAATAACTTGGATTCATCTATCACTAGGTTTTAATGGGAAAAGAATGATAATAAAGGGAGCATTAGCCAAGGTATTCGCTCTGTGAATTTGTATAATGATGCTTTGCTCTTTTAACAGGTTCAAAGGAAACTTCTAAAATCAAGAGTGTTAAATTGTAACTCGAAATCTAGTAGGACTGACTTTGAACGCAGATATATCTCAAACTATAAGTGATTTTGAGGTGATTTAAGTTGGAGGTGATAGCTTTTTTCAAGGGATTTTCAAAGATAGGTCATGTGCCCAATTCTGATAAGAAACAAAAAAGTTATGGCCATTTTTACGAAGACATGACTAAGCTGGAAATAAAGTTGCGACGAGGAGACAAGCTATAGCTCTAGGCGAGTGAGCTATAGCTCGACCCTATGAAGACTTGCGGTAGGCTTGAGCTAGCTGTCGAGCTATATATAGCTCAGCAGTCCAGTCTTGTGCTACAACTTATGGAATTATTTCCTAATTTGGTTTTCTTCACATGACGACTATGCGATTTTTACTTGGGGAATACTTTAGGGTTTTATTAGGGTTACTACTAGAAAAAGGGTTTTTAACGACAAATTATTCCGTCGTTAAAAGCCTAAAAAATCGTCGTTAAATCTTTTAACGACAGAAAAATTATCGTCGTTTGTTCGATGTAATAGGCTCCCTCGTTATTAGTTTTAACGATGTTCGTCGTTAAAATTTAACGACGACCATCCATTTCATCGTTAAAATTTAACGACGACCATCCATTTCATCGTTGGCAATTAACGACTACTTAAGAACTCGTTGTTAATAGATATTATGTTAACCACAAACTAATAAGCAATTACAACCAAATAACCTCTTGTAAACTGATTTGGTAATCATCTAATATATCCTAATTTTCATATGATAATAACAACCAAAAATTTGTTGTTATTTATAATTCCGTATAAACAAAGACTCTTGTGGACATATATATATATATATATATATATATATATATATATATATATATATATATAATATGCTATTTTATAAAAGAGAAAAAATTAATGAAAAACAACCAAATAAAACAAGACATTCACTAAGATAATTTATTATCAAATTCCAATTAGTGGGAATCAATAAAACCGTTATACAGCAACCAAGTAAAAAAAATGGCATAAATTATAGCCCACATTTAAATTCAAAATAATTCTTAATGACTTTTGTTCTTAAACATTGAACAAAGTAAAAACTACGGCAAAGAACATAAAAAGATAGTCTTTGGGGAAATCGTCATCGCTTGAGTGTCTCATGTGCTGGAACCTCTTTCAACTTATTGGTTGCTTGAAGATATATGGGACTGTGATTAATAAAACCCATAACCAAAAATTAACCATAAAACAAAATAACAATTTTATAAATTAGACATTCTTAAACAAGCCAAATAGTGCATAAAGTCTTTAAAACTAAGTTTTCGTAAATACATGATTCTCTCCATAGTCACTCCAATCAAATTTCATAGTCACAACAATGCAAAGATAGTTTGCTACATAATTACTTATACTGACATTTCCACCTTATTACCTTTTCAGGTAAAGTTGTAAGACTCCTTGAGCTCATTTTCTTTGAAGTCCTTGCCAAGTTTCGATCCCTTATTCTAGATCTTTAAACAACCTACACATGAAAAAGTTCATTTTATTTACAATACAAAGTATTAGTTGTTAGGGTTGGTGAGTGCCCAGCGGAAGCGAAGATGTGTTTGATTGAGAAATATAAACTAAATTGATAATTGGCAAGATAATTAATATAAATGAACACACGATTTTATACAACAACGAGCACTTTTATTCCACTATTTGAAAGTATGAGAGTACAAGAACCCTTGAGAGGGTGATTATTACAAGAGAACTCTCCCTATAAGAAACTCAAAGGAGTATTATGATAGTAGTGGAATATTACAAAGAGGGAGAATATTTTGTAGAAAGGCTTGTATTTGGTATGGCTTCTTGTGTTTTTGTGTTGTGTTGTTGTTGTTATGCCCTTGACCCATATTTATAGGTGAGGATGGAGGCTTCTAGATTTTTATGGGAATTTCTCCATAATTATGGCTCTTAATCTAGAGGCTTCTACTTTTAATATTCTCTAGAATATTCTAGGAGATATTAAAGTTGTAGATAACTCTAAAAAAATCAAGTGTAATCTTCTCTTGATTTTTCAGGAAGCTTCTAGATTATACTCCATCAATATAATGGGCTTATAAAATTTGGGCCATACCCAACATTAGTTAATAGAGTAAACCAAGCTTAATTACAGAGTAAACCAAAAGATGTAAAAGCAGTAATGCACTCGCTCCCAACTCTCTAACAGATAAATACTTGTAGAAAATATGATATGATATGCTTTCTAATATAATTTAAAATAAGTTTTTGTACTACACATCAAAGGCAAACAAGTTACCACAATCAGAGACTTTCTGTGTAAGCTTTCAGAGTGGATTTATCTCCAACTATTTGTTGGTACTTGTTATGTTCTGATGTAAAAGATTACTTCGTATATCCTTTTTCCCAATTTTCATTCTAAAGATGTATTGATCAAAGGAGATTATAACACCAAATATCTATTTAAAGAGAACCAAGTTAATTAGCAAATTTTTTTCCTAAAGGCGAGATAAGATAACTAAATGCACTCAAACCAAATGTGGCATTGTAGAGGATGATGACAAACAAAAATCATTCACATACTTTGTACACTGACCCTTTTCTTCATCGTGCCCGAACTTCTCAATATATGCATTATAAAGGTCAAAAACTGAGATTCAAATAAGCAGTGACAAGATTTTAACAGACAAACTCAATAAAATTTATATAAAACAATAAAAGAAAGAAGACAATAGTAATTAGAGTTAGATTACAAGCCCCTACTATGAATGCATCTTGTTTTGATAGTAATATAAAACTTGATTGTAAGAGATAATTTTTTTAATTTAATGGTACTATTTAATCCATCTTCAGATTTTACATGGAGTAAAAATATAATAATGTGGGTATATTTAGAATATATATAATGTATGCAAGATGGTTTACCACTACTATGAAAAAATTTATCAAATATATAGTATCTTATAACATGAGCTAGTATCCATAAGGCAGAAGGATTTTGGAGCTAAAAGTATGCTGATTTTGTGATCTTACAAGTATGTGCAAGTCATTTTGAAGCTAGTTATATACAACAATTGCAGCCTATAAAGAGTATAAACAGTAAGTTTGTTGTAGAATAAGAGCTTTTGGTGGTGATTTACACGTTTGTTTGGAATTGCTTGTAACTATCCAGAATTGTCACACTATTTGTTGCATAATTAGTGTTAGATGTGCTTCTAACCAAGTAACTAGTATTGCCACAACTCCTTGCTACCAAAAGACGTATAATGGTTCAATTGACCATACAAGAAATAATTCACCACACAAAGAGTACTGAAATTAATAAAACTCATTACAAGAATAATGGATTAATGATTATATGATTAGACACACTAAATAAAACAAAATTAGTTTAAGAACTCTTACATTGTAGATCAAATAGAGAAAGATTCGAACTAAAATTTACCTTAGTCATGCTAGTGGGTCATGCCACTATGTGTTCGTCGCACAGATCACCGCAAAATCGCATACTCACCATCCAAGAAAACAACCAATTGAAATATAGAAAATTACAACAGCCACCAATTTCCCCATTATATTGAAGCTACCATCATCTCCACCACCAAAGCCTTTACCTTTTCCAATTCCACAACTAAAATCCTACCCCAAAGCCAGAGGTTTCAACAATTGAGATGACGAAAGAATTTGTTTCTAGCAATTTTGAGAGTAATTGAGGGTTTTCATTCTTAGGGCTTGAGAGTAAAATTATACGAAGTATTAAAAAGTGATACTCCGTATATTTAGGGGCCGTTTGGTTGGGGGTATTCAACAAAGGGAATGGGTATCGACATGAATCATTCCCTTTGTTGTTGTTTGTTAAGCCACTTTTCCAATTCCCTTTACCCCCTTCATTCCCCTAAATCCCTCCAAGTTTATTCCCCACCCCCCAAGGTATTTCCATTCCATTCCTTGGCCACCACCACACCACCATACCACCACCCTCCTACCTACCCACATCACCGGAACCACCATCACCGTCGTCACCTTCGTCATCATCGTCACCGTCTTCACCTTCGTCACCGTCTTCGTCACCCTCCCCTCCCCCAAACCACCATCACCGAAACCTCATTCCCCTCCCCTCAAACCACCAACAAATCTGAACGTTGGAGCAATGGGATTGATATGTCGTCGGAGTTAGGGTTTTTTACGTGGTGGGTAGGAGTCGGAGAAGGGAGAGGGAGCGACAAGGAGGCCGGGGTTGGTGTCGCCGGCGCAGGGGAGGGGGTCGCCGGAGGCCCGGGTATGGGGAAAATTTTAATGAAAGAGATCAACAGTGGTGGTGGTAGAATTTAGTGATTCCCATTGTTTTTTTACAACCAAACACATACTACATTTAAGGGATTTTCATTCCATTCCATTTCATTCCCTTTGTTCATTCCATTCCATTTACTACGTATAGGGGTGGGACTTTTCAAACCGAACCGTGAAACCGCCCGTTACCGAACCGAACCATCACGGACCGATCCGTTTATAAACCGATAAATACAAATAGAAAACCGAACTGAACCGTTCAATATCAAACCGAAATCGAATTGAACCGCTCAATGTCAACCCGTTACGGACCGTAAACCGATAACAAACCAAACTGCGCAAATCCGAACCGAAACGAAACCGAACCGAATGGTTTATAAACCCGTTAATGACCCGAACCGTTTATAAACCGAAACCGTTTAAACCGAAAAAAAAACCGTTTAAACCGAACCATTTGTAACCCGCTAACCGTTTAAACCGACCCGTTTAGGAACCGAAACCGTTTAAACCGCACGTATAAACCGAACCGTTGTAATCCGCTAACCGTCTAAACTGAACTGCCATAACCCGTTAAACCGTTAAAATCGAACTGTTTTCGAATCGCAACCTGTTTAAACTGATCCGATTACAAACTGCTTAATTCAAACTGAATTATTTACAACCTAAATGGCTAAATAGTGAATACAATTAATGTTAATAAATGTAGATCTAATCAAACAGCTTAGGTTTATACAATGGTTTATATCACCTAGATCTAGGCCAACGACATTATTAATATCGTTTTAGATTACTTATTTATTTTAATTACAAGATATATCATTTTCATTCCAGTAATAATGCTAGTCCACCCAAATTATCTTCATTGTTCCTTGATATTCATGATCATCCAATAACACTCAAAGCCTCAAAGGTAACATAAGATTGGAGATGTATGAGATTGCGTTACACAAGTGGCATAAGCATTAGAATATTACTGTACTAGTCAATAAGGCGTACAATCGTTCACATTATCACTTTATAAAACTTTCTTATACAAGTATTTTGTAAAGGGGAGGACTAAAATGTTTATAAAACACATTTTTTTAGCTTTTCTTAAATTAAACCAAATATTAAGTAAAAGAATTTTAATAAATACGGAGGCATCCCAAATCTGTAGCCACAATTATTTCATAACATTACCACAAATCCAGCAGATAAATAGCATTAAAATTAGAGTAATATCAACAAGCAATTAAAAAAAGTCACCATTTTCATTGATTAAAATTCACAATACATATACCAATACATAATGAAACTACTATCACTACTACCCAGATTAGATTTCAGATTTATCAACTGAAATATCATCAAGTTTAGGGTTGAAAAAAATGATACATGATAAGATGAAGGGAGGAGTGAGAATGTGAGTGATTTGGGAGCAGAATCTTGAAGCAGCAGCACAACACCCAAGAGTAGAGGAAATAGCAGCAACAAGCAGGAACCAGCACACGCAATAACAGATCATCAACTTATCAGAAGCAAGGAATAATATAAGCAGAATGGACTCAGCAGGAACTTATTTTTGTTTTTCAAAATTGCTCTCAGATTTACGTTTATCGTATCATCACTGAGCAATGGCTGTTTTAACTTAAAACTTGAAAAATGATGCCAGCAAGTACATATACATTAAAGTCTCAACATAAATGACAAGGGCAACAATGATTCAAGAAAAATTAAAACAACAAGCATAAGAAACAGCAGCAACAAAACAGCAGCAAGCATAAGAAACAACAGCAACAAAACAGTAGCAGCAACAACTCAGCAGAGACAACAACCAAAAGGCAAAAGCACTACCAGCAGGCAGCAGCTCATAACAAGTTCAAGCAACTTCAAAATGATAGCTTTTGTTTTTTAAAATTGCTCTCAGATTTACATCACTGAGCAATGGTTGTTTTAATAAAAAACTTGAGAAATGCTGCCAGCAATTACCAAAATACATTTAACTATTTAAGTCTCAACATAAATGACAAGGGCAACGATTTTAAAAGTATTGAAAAATGCTGCCAGCAAGTCTGAAAATAAATGACAAGGGCAACGATTTTAAAAGTCTTGAAAAATACTGCCAGCAAGTCTGAAAATAAATGACAAGGGCAACGATTTTTCAAGATAAAATAAACCACAATGAGACACAAATATCAGTTATGCAGATGAAGCACTTTCGGCTTCAATCTCTTTACCAATAAGGAGGACGTCTTCCTCAACATCCGCTTGATAACCACGACACCAATTTTGGGTGGTAACCAATGCCTCAACATTCTTTGGCAAAAGTTTACCCCTATATTTGTTCAAAATACGACCACCCAAACTAAAAGAAGATTCAGAGGCCACCGATGTAATAGGAATGGCCAAAATATCCCTTGCCATATTAGCTAAAATAGGAAGAGAAGAAGCTTGAGATTCCCAATACTTGAGAACGTCAAAATGTTCCCCTTGAATTAATCGCGAACGAGGTCCATTCAAATATGCCTCAAGATCAGCCAGAGGGCATCTAGTTGAATCATCACATTCGTCATCAACCTCACGCAACTGAAACAGATTTTTTATTATAAAAGTTAAATTATGACATTACAAATAAAAATAGAAGACTACCATTAATATTGAGTATATTGTATAACATAAATACCGTGAACATATTTTGAGATCTCAACGTGCGATTAGAATTTTCAGATTGAGTTGTGTTTGAAGAGGCAGGATTTCTGCAGCTTGTATTAGATGCAGTAGAATAAAATTTATAAAGGTCATAAAAAGCTTCCTTAATCATCATAATCTTTTCGTCGCATGCCTCATCATTATACAACGAGTTCAACATATGTCTCACTCGAAACAACTTATAACGAGGATCAAGAGCAATAACAACTGAAAGTATCAAACTATAATCCTCCCAATAACTCTCAAACTTCTCTAGCATAACTGCTGCCATGGGTGCAAGTTTAGGGTCTTTAAAGGCTTGAGTAATAGCGTACTCAATTTTTAAAACACTAACAAAATACAAATTAGAAGTGGGATATTAGGTACCAGAAAATAACACAGTTATATCATTAAATGGCTGAAGGAAATCACAAATTTTTTGAATGGTATCCCATTCATCAACATCAAGTCTATAAGAAATACCCAAAAACCTACTAGTATATAGAATCAAGGCATCCTTAGCTTCTAAGGCTTTTCGGAGCATTGTATAAGTGGCATTCCAACGAGTCACAACATCGAGACATAACTTACCATTAAAGCAGAGTCTAACTCAGACAAAGCATTATCAAATTGAGTTAATCTAGAATCAGAAGCATCAATATATTTAACAACCTCACGCAATTTTTCAACACTTTCATGAACTTCTTTTAAACCTCTTTGAACAATAAGATTTAAAACATGAGCTGAACATCGAACATGAAAGAATTTCCCATTACAAGGAAGAGGAGAGCATTGCATTAATTCTTTTTTCAAATATTCAACCATAACATCCATAGAACGAGCATTATCAACGATCATTGAAAAAGCCTTACCTTGAAGGTTCCACTCTTTAATCAGTTTAAACACAAACTTTCCAACCTCAACACCAGTATGGGGAGGGCCACAATATCTAAAATTTAAAATTTTAGACCTAAGAGACCAACTGTTATCAACATAATGAGCAGTCAAAGTGAGATAGCCTCGGTTAGTACATGCAGTCCACAAGTCACATGTAAAGCTAACTCTACCAGAAACATTAGCCAAAGACTCATGCAACAAGGATTTATATTTATCATGCTCAGCAATAACATACTTTAACATAGTTTTTCTACAAACATGCTGCACCTTAGGATTCAAATATGCATGAAGTTCCCTAAGATATTCATGCTCTACAATATTTAAAGGATATGCATGGAAGATAATAGCTTTAGCAAACTTTTGTAAATAAGTTTTTTGATCAAATTGTGATTCGTTATCGGACTGGAGACCATGCTTTTCCAAACATGCATTAATATGAGCTCTACAAGTTGAAGTACCCGCTTTACCAGGTGCTTTATATTCTTTGCCACACAAATTACAACGAGCATAATCTACCTTTTCATTACCTATAGTCTTTACAAAAAAAGTGTAATGCTTCCATATACCTGCGGTTCTTTGACGTTTATTAACATAAGGATTGATAGTGCCGGTATTACTAGCATCATCAACCGAGAGTGGGACAGAGGCAGCTTGAGAGCTAACAGTATCAAAATTTGATTGCCTCTCATAGTTAAATTCATCATACTCACAAGACATGACTGAAACAAAAAAAAAAACAGCATTTATAAGTACCAAATTAAGTGACAGATTCTACTAATAGTGAGCAATTAAGCATGCATTGTCTCATGTGACTAACATATGTGTACATTTTAAGTACTAACTTTAAGCCAACTTTAAGCCAATTATACAAGTATACATTTTAAGTACGTAATGGTAACTAAATATCATGAACACTCAACATCATGATCATATACACAAAAACTAAATTTGAACAAAAATTACATCCCTCTAAAAACAAAATAAAAAAATCCTCATATCATAAAAAGGTAGACAGCAGCAGCAGAAGGTAGTGTAAGGGTGAAAACATAAAAAGTTGCAAGTAGATAAATTTATTTGAACTTCGACTATATTTCGACTATATTCAAGCAAGAACAACAACAATAATCAAATACAAAAACAGAAAAACTGTATTAAAAAAAACGAAAAGGAAAAAGTAATTACCTTTGACGGCTTGAAGGAGATTTGAAGATGGAGAACTGCCTGAACTGGAGATCAAAAGAAAAAATCAAGAATGTAGGTTATCATAACTTGAAATAATAAAAAAAAAAACCGAAACGAAAACGAAAAAATCGAAAAAAATTAACAAAAAAATTACCTTGAGGTTTGACGGCTTGAAGGAGAGGAAGAATTGAAAAAAAAAAAAAAAACGAGAATGGAAAAGTCAGAAATCAGAACTTTAGATCCAAAACAAAAATGAAACGAAAACAAAAACCCTAAATAAAAAAAGTAAAAAACCGAAACGAAAACGAAAAAAATCAAAACGAAAACAACAAAAATTAACAAAAAATTACCTTGAGGTTTGACGGCTTGAAGGAGAGGAAGATTTGAAAAAAAAACGAGAATGAAAAAGTCAGAAATCAGAACTTAGATCCAAAACAAAAATGAAACGAAAACAAAAACCCTAAATAAACAAACCAAAACAAAAACGAAAAAAATCAAACGAAAACAACAAAAATTAACAAAAAATTACCTTGAGTTTTGAACTTTTGACGGCTTGAAGCCTTCAAATTGAAGGAGAGGAAGATTTGAAAAAACAAAAAAATGAGAATGTAAAGCGAGAAATCAGAAATGTAGATCCAAAACACAAATGAAACGAAAACAAAAACCCTAATTAGGATTTTTAAAAGTTGAGAAGTTGAGCTTAAGATTCTTGAGAATTTCAGAACGAAAGAGTGAGAAACTGAGAAGTTAGAGAGAGAAACTAAGACATATTGAGAATAGAAGAGTGAGTAAAACGGCTGAATGGCTGATAGAGTGGGCTTGAGATTCTAGGTTTAGGTTTTACTTGTTCAGTTGATCTAACCGTCCATATTCAATCTCAACATCTAACCGTTCATTTTTATTTATTTATTTTTTTTGTAGATTCCAGAATATTCATCATTTCATCTAGATCTAATGGTCTAGATTTTTCTTTGTGCTTTTCTAGGTCTTTTTGACCGTTTTTTTAATTATTTATTATTATTATTATTTTGAGGGATTATTATTATTATTATTATTATTGTTAGTATAATTATTTGTTAATATTATTATTATTACTAGTTTACTACTACTATTATTATAATATTATTATAATTATTATTATTATTATTACTATTATTATTTATTATTATTATTATTATTATTATTATTACTATTATTATTATTATTAGTTTATTACTTATAAGTTATAAACTGTAAGAAACGCAAATGTTTCAAAATTGAAATTGATTCAATACGACATAGTTAATGACTTAATGAGTTAATGCACATTAATATCTGACATCTCTATATGTATATTATATATATTTGTGAGTCTGTGACTGTATATCAGTATATATAATAAACTAATCATAACTTAATAAGTAATAATACTAATAACTAATAAAGTAATGAAAATCTAACCATTGTTTTTCATGGGCATTCAATCTAACCGTTGTATATTTGACTATTCGTACATTAGTATTGCATAATGATTTCATCACCACTTTAATTAGTGATTTCGTGATTTCGTCCATTTAACTTATTAAGTTGTTTGAGTTAGTAATCTAAATAAAGTAACAAACTAAATAACGAATCCATTTAATCTCGTGTAAGTTATAATTTATAAGAAATGCAATGTTTGGAAATGGAAATTGATTCAATACGATATTGTTAATGTATATGTAATTATAGATTAATTATTATGTATATCATATCGTACGAATGTACGGTTGGTATCATTATCATACTATTATAAGTATCATTGCCTCATTGAATTATTGGTATGTACTACAATCGATAAACATATTTACATATCTGATTATTAAAACTTAAAATTTTAAAACACTTGTTGATCAATCTAATTGAATACTTGTACATTCTTAATTATCGATTTATCGTATTATAAGTATCAACTCATTAAATCATGGTCATGACGCGATCTTTAAAACAATCATGAATTCATGACCCAAACCGCTTATAAACCGAACCGACATGATCCAAACCGTTCATAAACCGAACCAATTGAACTGTGTAAACCCTCCACTAAACCGGCCCATTTCAAACTGAACCGACATGATTCGCACCGTTTATAAACCGAACCGATATTGACCCGGGTAAACCCGCCCCTAAACCGACCCATTTCAAACCAAACCGGCTTGATCCAAACCGTTTGTAAACCGAACTGTCATTGACCCGGGTAAACCCGCCCCCTAAACCGACCCGTATCAAACCGAACCGACATAATCCGAATTGTTTATAAACCGACCCGCTTATGACCCAAACCGAATTTAAACCGCAAAGAAATAAACCGAAACCAAACCGAGCTGTGACTAAACCAAACCGAACCAAACCGACCCACCAGCTAAACTAAACCGTTTCAATCCGAACCGCTCCAAACCGAAACCGACTCAAACCGAGGTCAAACCGAACCGTCAGACCGAAGTCCCACCCCTAACTACGTACAAACCAAACGACCCCTTAATAATAGTTAAATGATTCACATACACCGTAATAACGAGGACAAAAAAGTTAAACAGTCCGCTCAACATTATCACTTTTAAAAAACTTTTGCTGCACCACGCCCTTTATGGTCAAGCTTTAAAAATCGTTAATTTAACGACAATATTTTAGCTTTTGTCAAAGTGTTATTTATGTTATAAAAGGACCTTTTAGGTGATCAATTAGATCACACCTTCACACCTTAGAAAGTCATTGAAATTATGACTTCTTGTATTATTCTCTTATTCTTTCTCCATTATAGTGAAGAGCTTCTCGAATTCCCAACCCGTGGATGTAGGTCTAATTTGATCGAACCACATAAATCCTTGTGTTCTTTGTTTATTATCTTTGTTGCTTTTCTCATTCTAATTTTTCATTGACTTGTTTCGCATGAATTAAACACAACTACACCCTTATTTCCTAACAAATTGGTATTAGAGCCAGATTTTAAGATCTTAGGTTTTAGGTGTTTATAGACGAGTTTGATTAAATTATATCAGTGAAATTCGACATTGAGAAATTCGATAGTCAAGTGAATTCTGGCCTATGGAAATTGAAGATGAAAGCCATCTTGGTTCAAAGTGGTTGTCACAAGGCTCTAGAAGATATATCCAAAAAGCCTAAGGGCGTGACGATGGATAATTGGGAGGAGATCGATTTGAAGGCTCTTTCGGCAGATCAATTATGTCTCTTTAATGAAGTTTTGAGAGAGTTTACCAAGGAGACGACTGCTGCGGGTTTGTGGTAAAAGTTGGAGTCACTTTATATGACAAAGAGCGTGACCAACCGTATACTACTCAAATCTAGATTTCATGATCTTTGTCTTAAAGAAGGTAAACTGCTTAAGTCTTATTTAGATAAAGTCTTCTCTATTTCTATGGATTTGCAAAACATCGATGTTGAGATTGATGATGAGGATATGACTATTAGGTTGTTGTGTTCTATCGCCTTTGTATAAGCACTTTCGAGATACTTTATTGTATGGTAGAAATTATTTGAGTTTGGAGGATGTTAAGGATTCCTTAACTCAGAGAGATTTAATTGACAATAAATTGGTTAATAAATCTACTAATCCTGCTCAAACTAAGGCTTTGGTTGCTCATGGTGGTAAGAATTTTGGTAAAGGAAAAGTTTATAACTATTGTCCCGCAAAGGATCATATCAAAGACGAGTGTTGGAAATTAAAGAAGAAGAATGAGGAGAAGTCAAATGAGGATACATCTGCAAATATTGCCAACACCGATGATGATGCTGATTTTGCACTTTAGGGTTATGTAGACACCTGATTGTCTCTCCCCAAAAACCAAACCCAGTGATGAGTACCTTTCATGGCTTTGATTATCGAGTTAGGTGAAGAGTTGAAGAATCTCGTGAAGTTTCCTTTAGCCTTGACCATTTCTAACCCTTTCCTTAAATGTTTTTAGCCAGAATCATTTATTTCGTGCCTTTAAACCCAAAATAATTCATTTCATGTCCTTAAAATAATTTTTTTTCGTGTCCAATTTATAAATATGTCAAAACTAATTTATTTGGTCCATAATCTGGGTCCGAAAATTGTGTATTTGGATGGGGCTTGAAAAAAGCTTTCCAACGATATATTATAAGCCCAAATCCGAGTTATAACGAGTAAGTTATGGCCAAAATACTAAACTGGGCCCAAACCGAGCCTTACCTACGGACCCAATGATCATGTGGAGGGTCCATTAACCTTGATATCATTCCTAAAACCCTTAGGATTTATTATTAGCTTAGAGAAACCTCTAGAAGATTCTAATTTATCCTGTTTTCGAAAAGATAAAATTTAAGATTTTACTTCGAAAAAACACTTGTTTTAATAGATTTAATTCTGATAAAATAAGGATAACTACGGATATTCGACTAACCCAATTTGATTGGAAGTCGGATTCCGTACGGATCTTATCTTCTAAAAAGCATCGTGCAGCGATGAAAATATCGCACAACGATGCTGATATCGCGCAGCGATATAAGCATTGCGACGCGATGAAACCATAGCCACGTAATGAAAGGCGTTTTACTCCGAGTCGGATTCTGACTCTTTTTCTCATCTTTTCGCTCGTTTTTTTTTCCTATAAATAAGGTTGTTTTCCTTCGTTTTCATTCACCAACAATCATCATCTTAATCCCTCTTTAAGCTATAAGCCTCTCTCTCTCTCTCTTTCTTAGTCTTAGCCTAAACACATCACACACCATACGACCTTCACGAGACTTGAATATTCCAAGCCCTTCTCATAGTTGCCTTCCACCTCGACATGAAAGGTTGATATTTTTGAGGGTTTGGTCCCTAATCTATATTTCAATTCTTATTTGACTTATTTGTTTATTTGATTTAATCTTTCCTGAAGTTACTAACGTGTGTATTGTTTTGATAGAAAGAAATACGAGGCATCAAAGTGAGTAGATGTATTATCTTTATTTATTTATTTTTTGATATAGAAACCATGCTTATAATATTATTTAATTCCTAGTATCATGTTAGGATGCTTTTTATGATTTCTAGTATCATGTTAGGGTGTTATTTTAATATTTCTAATATCATGTTGCTTTCTAGTATCATGCTTAGGCTAAAGCTTTGATCTTTATTATTTAGTGACATGCTAGGGTTTGTTATTAATCCGTCTAGTATCATGCCTAAGATCTTGCTAATATTATTTTGGAGATATTGCTTTATTATGATGATGATGATTGTTGTGTCATTAATAATTTTACGTTGTTTGATTATTTATTATTCATTGTTATTGCTTGATCATGCCCTTTCTACAGGTTTAAAGGGAATTTGTACTTGAAATCACGCCTAATAAAATAATTAATAATTTGATTTAGGATAATATGATTTTAATTCAAGTGATCGCCAATAATAGATTTATTTGTGCATTAATAATCAACCAACGTAGATTAAACAGGTTTAGGGTTAACTTGATGTATATATGTTGATCGGAAAGCGCACATGAATGTCATAAGAATTAAGTAGAGGCCGATTCAGGGCAGCTTCAGTCTCTTTTAGGTTGGATTCGTACCATCACCCCTGAATATCCAGTCATGGTTCTAGACCACTATGGAGTTAGCGATCTCTGTGATCGTGAATGGGGTGTAACCTTCACACCCGTGAACAGCTTACAAGTTCCAAAAACTTGTTGGCGACTCTTTTGCTCTAGCTTCCTTCCCTTTGGACGCCACCATGCTTAAGTGCATGATCACAGTGGGGCTCAAAGTTGATGTTTGAAATATCCCCTACAGTTTTTTTTTGGCGACTCCATTGAGGAGGATTTCTAATTTTGATTCCTAAAATTTATTTGGCAATTGATTTTAGAATGAGTGGATGAGACTTGGAATGTTCTAGATATTCATTTGCATAATTTTGATTAACATTGTGGCATAAGCATAAAAAGGTCCGCATTGGAATGACCATCCGAAATGCGTAAAACACATAGGATTTTTTACGCGTAGGAAAATTGGAAAACATCTTTCACAACTAGAATAAAATAAATACTACGAAAATCGGAAAATCCGAAGAACACAAAAAACTGCCTCGAAGCATAGGAACTGTCGCGAGACGACGGGACCCATCGCCATGCGATATTGCTATCGCTGCGCGATGGCTCTTGTTTTCTCACGTCGAGTTCTTCTGACATCGCGCCAGGAATCTGCCTTCTTGTTTTGACCGACTCATAACCATGGACCCTCTTTGACTACCATAATTCTTGAACTTTAGAGAACTAGAGCCATGGTTAGGTTGCAAACTCATTGCATCATGTTGTGACTACTTGACTACTTGTGAATCTCTTACTTGTGCATAGCCTACTTGTGATTAAACTAACCTTTTGTGATTGACTTGTGTTTGTAATTAAAGTCTTAGCAAACCAACTAATGACTAAAAAAGGACTTTGCTTAATTAATTAATTAACTAATTTGGATTAATAAAGTCTAAACATACTTGACTTAGTGAGACTATAGGTTTCCCTTTTGAAAGAATTACCGAAAACAAATTAAATTAACTTTCCAGTTCTGGCGCGGAGGTTTTGTTTGTGACGCGAAACGTCAAATTTCATCGCTACGCGATAGTTATATCGAGTTGCGATGGAACCAACGCGACGCGATATTTCCATCGTCTCGCGATGGTTCGGTTTTTCTTCCCGATTCTTCGCGTCGAGTCTTAAACTTTTTGATTAATTAATAATCGAAGTCATAACTTAGTCTTTGTTTGAGTCTAACCACATGTCTAGTCACATGGTCATGATACGAGTCTTGAACATATCACTTTCAAGTCCTTGCACACACTTTGTACATACTTCTTTCACACTATGACCATGTCTAAGGTCCATGTATGAGTCGTTTTTTTTCCGTCATTTGAGTTGAGGGTCTATTCTATTCCCAGATTTTTCCACATCTTTCCAAAAATACACTCTTTCCTTTTACACCATCACATACCTTACACTTTCTTTCTTATAACACTTTCCACATTCTCTCATCTTACTTGCATTCCCCATACATATCATTCACCTCATACACCTATACATTTTGAATCGAGTTCGAGTCATGCAATGAGTGTCCATGTTTTCCCTTTTCACAGCGTTTGGTCAAGGAGAGAAGAGCGTTTAATCAAGGACAACACCTTTGTTCAAGTACTACTCTTTGATAGACCGATTCGACGCAGAAAAAAAGTTCGTAATAATGGCCATTCAAGAAGAAGTTTTCTTAGGTAATACCAGGGAAAACTCGTCAAGTCTAAAAGAAGACGTTCATAAACTGCGAGATGTTGTTGCCATGCTTATGAGTGTGGTAGAAGGCCTAGAGAATCGGATGATGGTCATCGAACAAAACTCTCATCGTTAGGATTGAAAGAATGAAAAGAACGAGTATCCTCCTTCTTCTTCTTCCCATCAAGGATTAAAGGAAAAACTTAATGCTCCTAAGCTGCGGGCAAAATGAACCATTGATGATACACACCAATAGGAATGACTTATATTGAAGTTTTCAACTATCTCCATGGCCAGGGTTTCGTTCATCCCATTGGTCCAATTCCAGATCCAGTGCCTGAAAAACGGTTTCCCAATTGGGATCCAAACTCCTATTGCAAATATCGTAGAGGCCACGGTCACACCACCGAAAAGTGCTTTTCCCTTAAAGATCGTATTCAAGACCTCATTAATTCAAATTGGCTTCATTCTCCTTCGAGTAACAAGAAGGCCAAGATTAATAACAATGACGACAATGGCAAGAGCAAGAAGAACGACGATCCTTCTTCCGCTTCTTCCCATCAAATGGCAGTTACATCGATGAAATCTGGGCTCTTGACAATCATGTTTTAAAGACCAAGGAACCAGACAGGAATAAGCTACAATATCGTCTTTGATCGACTCCATGCCAAGGGACTCATCACTCCAGTTGGACCTATGTAAGATCCTCCCCCTGAAAAGAGAACACCCGAATGGAATCCCGACTCCTACTGCAAGTACCATCGAGGCAATGGTCATACCATAGATGAATGTTACAGGTTTCAAAACCTCATTCAAGATTTCATCAATGCAAACAAGATCCCATTCCCTCCAGCTGGCAAGAAGACCGAGTGGCGATAAGCACAAAGCACGAGGCACACTTCAATGACGAAGATTTTCATGATTCTTTTCTTATTTTTGTTTTTCTCCTTCCCCTTAATGAGTCTAGCATAGGCACCCTTCATCTTCCTTAGAGTTATTTCATAAGTTTATCTTTAACCTTTCCATTTTAATAAAATGAACATTTATTTACTTGCATATGACCATTGCATTGCATTTCATATAAAAATAAAATAAAATAAAATAAAATCAATGCCGAACTAAGCACAAGGTTTGCTAATGATTTGAGGCACCCCTTGTAGCCACATCATATCACCTTACCCTTTTCAAATATACAATCCTTTCTTAATAAACCACTTTGAGCTTTGTCTAACGATAAACCTTTCTTTTTTCAAACCACATCTGCCTAACCTTGGGATGAGACGGTGTGCAACTTATGCAACTCTCAATTATAAAAGCTTGAGTGATTTTTATCAAAGTTCAAAAAAGCAATAAAGTGTGCAAAAGGGCAAGTGTTCCAATGTCTTTGATACGAACATGTCTTTGATATGAACACATCTCAAACTGCGTCTCTTATCGAGTGCTCGGCACCGTTCCTAAGAAACATGAATGTCAAGTGAGTGATAGACCGCATAATCGGGATTGCCCACACTTAACAAATAAATTCGAATAAAAAAATGCAAAAGCAAAAAAAAATCAAGAGTAAAAATAATAATAATAAGAAGGTTCAAAAGTGTGAAACCTCAAGCATACAAATACCAAGATTCAAATAATAAAAAAAATAATTATTTTGGGTCTTGAGCCTTTATCTCTTCTTCTTTAAACCTTTTGCTTAACCCTGTTACAACCCTCAAAAGACCTCCTTGAGGTGTACACAAACTTGTGCAAGGTTCGGCTAGAGCTATGTTCGACCTGATTTCTAACGGATACGTAGGCAACCTCGCATTGAGGTGCAACCGTAATAAAAATGCATTCATCACATTCATATTTTCATTCATGCAAGATCATATCAAGGTATCTCCAATGCTCATCCTTATTCATTTAGAGCTAGACTTGGGGGCTTGATCCCTACTTAATTAGCCTACCCAGCCTAAGAGTCACCATCATGTGGCTCTTCTCAAAATATTTTTCCATACCCTTAGCCTTTGCAGCTTAACTTTAGTGTCACTTTCACACACATTACACATACATAGCCAAAGAATCCTTCCCTTAGAAACCAGTTGTCATGAAATCTTGATACAACCTTGAAGCATGCCTTGTATTCTTAGAATCACTCACTATCATAATCATCATTGCATCGCAAAGTATGAAGTACTTAGCCTCCGTGCCTAAGTTACCAAATACTTTCATTATCGAATCATTAATTAACGTAGTCTAGGATACTACAATCCTTGCACCACAAGATACAATATCAACGCATATGCTTGATTAAGCTCATTCAACATGCACCATCGCTTGATTCATTCTTTTCATCTCTTATTCCATTTGGGAAAGTTCAAAACTTTCATCTTTCACCAACACTCTACCTCTTCCTATTCACGTCTTTCTTTTTCAGGAGAAAGTCAGTACCCTCCACAAAAATGACGGAAAATTTTTTCTTTTCTTCATTTTCGAGTCACACGAACACAGTCGAGTCATGTCGTGTCATCAAGTTGAGTATACACATTGAGTCGCACCACATCGAGTTGAGTCTGCACACGTGTCAAAACGCATTGAGTCGGGTTGATTTAAACACATTGAGTCACACAATGAGTTAAGTAACAACAAACCTTGGGTCAACCTCAAGATAAGCATAAGCAAATTCCTACATAGCCAATAAACATAGGAACAACTACGGTGCCGGAGGACGAGGAACGTTGAATGTATCATAAAACTCTGCACTCCGCTGGGCCAACCCCTGACCAGCATCAACATCACTAGTCGTCGGAATGGTAATGGTAGGACCAACCCATTGAGTACCTCCGCCAGCAAAAGAAGCAGGTTGTTGTTGCAGCGGCGATGAGCTAACCTCATACGTCCCTCCGGCAAACTGCGACGACACCCCAGCTGCAAAAGTGTCCGAGGACTCATATGGACAAAGCACTGGAGTACCGTGTCTAGATCAGCAAACTAGGATGGAAGAACGTCGATTTGTAACGATTTAGTTGAGAAACGACCAAGAACGAAGACTTTAAAGTTTTCGGTAAAAACGAATTAAATACGAGCAGTTCCGCTAAAAGGAAAAAGGGGTTCAAATCTGGAAAATGCGAAAATATCGTAGCGCGATGAAGCCTGAAGTTGTGCGATGCGCCTACTACAACTAGTGTCAGAATCTGTGGGTCCCATAAATGGATTTTGCGGACTACATTTAATGGGTTTGGGCTCCTTGGTGCGCCATTTAGCCTCTAAGAAATTGATTTGATTAGTAATCGGCCTGATTACAAGTTTAGTTGATGATCAGACTGATGACGATCATTTCAATGACTTAAGCGCCTAAACATTGGCTCATTACAAGGCACAAGTGCCTAAGCATCGACTCGTTACGCTTTAACGCGCTGAAGCATTGGTAGGGCATATTGCACCTAAGTATTGGTTAAAGCACCAAAACACTAGTTAAGTCCACCGAAGCATTGGAGGAGCACATATTCAGCATACAGAAGCATTGGTTAATCCCACTTAAGCATTGGCAAGATTTGGGCTCTTCGACGGCTTTCCCTAGGGTGTGGAGGTTGTCAGTATTAATTGGTCATGTCGAAGCAATGGCGAGATTTTTGAAGATGGCAACACACTGCGGTCTTCGACGATGTCCCGAAGCATGGAGGAGATTTTTAACAGCGGGGAAGCAATGTCGTGGCGAAGCATGACCACAACACCAATGAAGTAGCGAAGCACTGCCGTGGCGAAGCACGCACGACCACAAAACTGAAGATGGCGAAGCACGGTCACCTTCAACGATGTTCCCTAGGGTGTGGAAGATTGTCACTACAAATGAAGATAGCGAAGCACTGTTACCTTCGGCGGCGTTAACGAAGCATAGTGGAGGTTGTCAAACAAAGCAAAAGATGTTACCCAGAGGCGTGTACCCGACGGTGGAAGATACGCGTTTCTAACTCCCTTATTTGTAGAACTAACATTTTTCTGCAGGTATCACTAGGTGAAAAAACAAATTCCCCACCGGTTCAAACCCCTCCTTTCCCACCGGTTTTGAACCGGGTTATATTTGGGGGTGCTAAAACCCCATAGATTTCGCACCGGTTCAAAACTGGTGGGAAAAAGGACTTTTAGCACCGGTTCTTAGGGAAAACCGGTGGTAAAAACTGAACCTTTTGCACCGGTTTTTTTCTTAAAACCGGTGCCAAAAGTCCCCAAAAAAATTTTAAAAAAAACTTTTAGCACCGATTCTTTTTAAAAACCGGTGCCAAAAATGCCCAAAAAAAATAAAAAAAATATATTTATTTTTTATTGCATTTTTTTCACTAAAATTGATATATAAACACTAACATATATATAAAGTTACAAAATTTACTTCTAATACTCCAAAAACCTGTTCTCATGAAGCATATAAATAGCAAACATCTAATTAAATTAAACAGCCCAAACTAAGCAGCTCAACAGGCTACAAAAATAACGAAACACAGTGTAACACCAAACCAGCAGAGCAAGCACATCAACTCAGCATCACAGCACCCCAGAAACTGCAACACAGCACTGCAAAAGGAAGTAGACAGCAACATAGCAACACCAACACAGGAAAATTCGACATCACAGCACAGCAGGCACAACACTGTAGCAGAAACAGCAGCTCATAGCAAGTTAGCAACAACAGCTGAGCAGACACAGCCTGACAGCTAACATCAACAGAACATAAACAACTACACAGGAGCATTGATCTTCAGTCCTGAACTCTTACTGAAGAGCAAGATGCTTTCATCCTTTACCTCTAACTGTTCAGCAGTTGATGTTATTCTGATAGTGAGAATATTCAATCAATCTGCCTTGTAAAATAGGTAAGAATCCAACTTAACAAAAGAATCAAAGCTCTGACCAATGCCCCACAATATAAATAGGAAGATTATCTCAATATAGAGTATGATTGCATGAAATTCAGAATTATGGAAATTATTACGAAAAGACTGCAGTAACATGCAGTTTACCAGAAAATCTAGACAAGAATTGACATACATACCGCATAAATTCGGAAAATTTGATGGCCTGATATAGATACTCCCCGAATTTACTGAAATCAGGGGGAACATAGCTTTCAAAATCTTGAATAATCATTGAAGTTTTTACATTTATGGATAGCTCATATCACCATAGATGTGAATCAGATTTCAGTTTAGCAAACAACAACCACTTATAGCAATAAGACAGCTCTCACTAAGGTGAAGAAAAGAAGCAACACTATAAGGGGTATGCTTATTTGAACACAACTGCCAACTTGAGGAAACTTGTAGCTGAAAAATGCTAAACCTACAGCAGCCATTGTTGGTGCAACCACAATCGGATTAATCAACCTGTAGTAGAAACATTCAAAACCTGTTGAATGAATATGAGAATAGTGAGAATAGTCAAGAACACTTGCTCCTACTATTGAGAAATCTGGAAATCCAGATTTAAAGAGAGATAGAGAAGTTTAGAGAGAGAAATCTATGGAAGTTTTTTTCAAGAAAAAAGATATATGTGATTCTGTGAAGAGCTTATTCTGACAGAGGATGCAAAGATCATGATAACATATAGATGCTCGGAAACACTGAAGACATAGCTAAAATATACCTGCATAATTAAGGGTTGCAGCAGTCCAATATTGCAATTGCACTCTAGCTATCATATCTATTTCACAATAAGCACATGGAAGTCACAAACCTCACAATTGGGGTTTAGTAATTATATAGACAAGAAGGTGAAGCCTTGCTGCATTGATCTTTAATTAAATCACTGTGAAAACTAGGTTTATGTCTTTGAGAAATCACTCTGAAATTGTAATTAACTCCCATTACATTTAGTCTTTGCATGATCACTCATTCAATGGAATCTCAATAGCTTGAGATTAGATTTTGTGTATCCATAGTCACCTAGCGTTTTCTTCTCATTGATAGTTTTACTTTGATTAAAAGTTTAGAAATTAATTAATACAAACCAAAGAAAGCTCAATCAATACCATTCATCGTGAATCGAAACTTATCACTAGACTTGTTTAGGGGTTAGTTTAGGGTTTATATAGTATATTTGATTTTAAGAGGTTAGTTAACAACCAAATTTTCATTTGTTGAGGTATGCTATTTAGTTTGGTATGAACTTTACCAGTTTAAGCAATAAGTTCCTGGAAACTGGTGAAGAGAAGATAGCCTACACCAAAGCTAGAACAGCCTAACATTTGTCCTCAATGGAAGATCAGATGCATCATCAACTTAGTTGAGCCCCCTAAACTTCCTTTAAAAGCTTTTATATTTTGTTAGACTTCTTAGCATCCAATTTTTCTGTTAAAGCAATTAAGAATAAAATAAGTTGATGTCTAGTGGCTTTTGCTTCATTCCTTCGAGGTTTCAGTCATTATCTTGCTGGAAAAGGCTATTTATCGTCTGACTACTAATGCTAGAGCCTACATGGATTACAAAGGATTTATCCAAAAGAATTTTGAAGAATTATGTATTTCATTGTTGGGGATAAATGACACAATACTCCCCGAACAATACTGTGGCAATAACTATAAACCACAACTATCTAGACCTCAAATGTCAAGCAAGCATGTCAAGAAAGCATATGAAATTTTTATCATAGCTTCCTAATCTTTGACATTGTTTTTATTTATTTAGTTATATACCGATTTTATTATTTTATGACTTATATCGTTGAATCATTTTTATAGCTAGGACTACCACTGCTCCAAAATTTCTAATGTCAAAACAAAAGCCTTTCCACTAATTTATTTCTCCCTCGTATCACCCTCACTAAACTAGTTAACTAGTTCATATTTCATAGTCCAATAAGAAAAGCACCGAATATGGACAACTAGCTCATTCTTAGATGACTGAAAAGAAAGTACATGAAATCACCTGAAAACATATTCTGCCAACAGTAGAGATGGTCTCAACTGGATACAAGCCACGCAAGGTCTCTGCACCTAGAATAATTGCATCACTCCATGGATCAAGCAGAGATAGAGGAGATAGTATATTAGCAAAACGATGTTATACATGCTCATGAAGAAAACCTGCAGTAGAAGGCTTCTAAATAAGTTGAAGTTCACTATGAGTAAGTTGAAAACATGCCTTTTTGTATCTACTCTAAAAATTGATCAACGAGAACCAATAAGTAACATGTAGATGTTCAGAATCTGAAAAACACTGGTATACCATCTAATACAGCATTTGCAACATCAGTTGCCTTAGCTCGTGTGGGTCTAAGGTTATCAGTCATGCTATCCACCACACGAGTAACCACTACTGGCTTACCAGCCATGTTGCACTTGTGCAGAGCAGCCTTTTGAAATAGAAAGACCTGTAAAATCCATTATAACAAGTACATTTAATCAATAAGCCATCATATTGACATTTCTAGGTCTTTTAAGATATATACAAGTAATCTTGTCTGTAGATTGTTAAAATTGCTTCATTGTAACCTTGATTCACATTCAAAAAATACAGAAAAATATCATACACTAGAACACAGACCGTTTATGGTACATTTCATGAAAACCCTTGTCCTCTTTAATACTTGGTCTATGTTGTACCTAGAACTAGAAGATACCCAATTTTGTCAAACACCACAAAGTCAAAACAAAAGGGGCAAAATGCTGACAAGATTCTGACATCCTGAAACAATATCTTCACAAGCATTTAGATATAGCTTTTAAATTATTAGGACACAAATTTGAAAAAATAATATCTTCTTTGTAGTTTCATTTTGAGGAAATACCTAGAAAAGCTGATCGTTTCTATTAAACATATAACTAAGTGAAGCGCAGTCAATTCGCAAAAGTTACTTATAATTGAGCTATGTTAGATCAATTGAGTAGATGTATATATATACCTTTAAAAGTTTAAAACATACATTTATAATACAGCATGAGTGTTACTGAAACTCGTTCAAGAGGATTAACTTGTATAGACATGGTATATTAATGTCAGAACACCAATTGTTACCCACCCTTACAGATGTATTTATGATAATAACAAAGATAAACTGTAGCTCAGTGATCTCTTCAAGCAATATATGAAGATACATTAGGCACGTACACATGTAAAAAAGCATGAATTAAAGACCATAAGATCACACATAATTTTCCAAAAACAGCAGGTGTACAAGAATTAGACCTTCTCCGGTGGGAGATCAATTCCCAAATTTCTACGAGAGAGGATAATGCCATCAGCTTCTTGTAGAATCTCATCAAAATGGGTCAATCCCTTTACAAAGAAAGATAAAAATGCACATATCAAGCTGATCAACTGAGAGAACACAGAACTTCAAATATAAAAAATAATAAAAGAGAAATTTCATGTCTTACTTCAATATTTTCAATTTTTGCAAAAAATTGAGTCTGCTGTAGATCACAATGATTAGAAAGGAACTCCCGAGCCTACATAGCAAGTAACAAAAGCATATTTTGGACTAGTTGTGAAGTCACTCTAAAATAAAATATCAAATACACTTGTTTTCAAGACATGTATTGCCAAAACCCTGAAGTCTGAACTAGAAGTGTCTTTACCTCACGGATATCTTCAGCATGGCGGGTATATGACAAAGTGAGGAAATCAATATTATTCCGAGCACCCCATGTTTTTATCACCTGAGTCAATCGTTCAATGAGAATATGTAGTAGAAGATATATTATGAAACGAAACGCATAAGGACTAGAGAAACAAGTTCATTTTTATTATGCCTGTTACAGTTGAAGACAAACAACATGCATCTTGATTTAACAATGAATTAAACTTTCATATTATATTTTCGTTTCCTTGGCAGCCTTTTCTACTCACAAGAACAAAAACTTTGCACTGAATGGTGAAGCAAGAATTACTACCTCTTTATCCTTTTCTGTCAGGGTTGGTCGATCTATATGAATTTGGGAGACATGCAAAGTGTATAGAGGCCCAGACAATGTAGCTGAATTCTTGATGAGGCAGACCACATCTTCTCCTTTCAATTCAGACACCTGCAGTGCAGATACAGAACCCACTATCTCCACTTGATGCTATTCCCAATTAAAAAAAAAAAATTCAACGGTCAACTAACCAATACACATTTCAAACTTTAGGTAACAAAAGATTGAATAGGCAGCACCCATTAAAGACATAAGATTTATGCTCTTGATTGGCTTTTACTTCTTAGTTGCACCAAGTATTGAACTCTAAAACAAGGCTAGAATTAATATCTTTCCTTGAAAATTCATACAAGATCAGCTTATTGGGAGTACATATGTGTTATTCATAACATAACAAAATTTTGCAGATACTATGAGAATTACATACATGACTAAATGTCTACATACTTCAAAACTCCACTACCTATATCCCTAACAAGATCCCCAAAATCTGGACAAACAACCCAATTAAGAAATGTCTGCAAGCAGATGTTTTCTAGGTATTGACGGACCAGGATTAGTTATCACTATGGGAAATGAACTCACGAGTAAACAAATTCACGAGTAAATCCATAAAAATCAATCCAATAACACAACCATATTCGACAACCCTAAAACAACGACAACAAAATCAACCAACAATTCATCAATCGCAAAGAAGATCAAAATCAAGAACAGCTAAAAAAAACAAAATTAAAACCGAAAGGAAGCAAAATCGAAGCAAACCAGGAGCAGGTTCAATGGAGGTGAGAAAGCTCAGATTCGACTTCAATGGAGAATATAGAGAACGATTCAATGGAGGCGGAGGTGCTGCTTCAATGGAGTGAGAAGGCGGAGGTGCAGCTTCAATGGAGTAAGAAAGCTAGGGCAATTCGGGATTGTGGATGGAGAACGAAGGCGAATACGAGAGGGAAAGTAAAAGTACAGAAGAAAGAAAGAAAGAAAGAAAGAATAAAAGCAGCCCGGTTTTTTTTTTATATTTCGTAATTCGCACCGGTTTGATTTCCCACCGGTTTATTAAGAACCGGTGAGAAAAGTATTAGGAACCGGTGAGAAAAGTATTTTCCCCAATCCCGCCCATTTCTTTTCCCACCGGTTTATTAGGAACCGGTGAGAAAAGTATTTTCCCCAATCCCGCCCATTTCTTTTCCCACCGGTTTTCAAGAACCGGTGCGAAAAGTGCGCTGCGCAATTCATTTTTTCTACTAGCGTATCAGTGTTAAAAAGAATGATTTAGGATCGTAGAACGTTCTGAATCATTCTCTGTCCCTATCGATCTACTTTGACTTTCGTTTTCGAAAATTACGTTTCTCCAAACTCAGTCAAAGTGGGGGCTTCTGTAGACATCTGATTGTGTCTCCCCAAAAACAAAACTCAGTGATGAGTACCATGTCTTTGATTATTGAGTTGGGGGAAGAGTTGAAAAATCTCGTGAAGTTTCCTTTAGCCTTGACCATTTCTAACCCTTTCCTTAAATGTATTTAGCCGGAATCATTTATTTCGTGCCTTTAAACCCAAAATAATTCATTTTGTGTCCTTAAAACAATCCTTTTTGTGTTCAATTTATAAATATGTCCAAACCAGTTTATTTTGGTCCATAATATGCGTCTAAAAATTGTGTAGTTGGATGGGGCTTGAAAAAAGCTTTCCAACGATATATTATAAGCCCAAATCCAAGTTATAATGAGTAAGTTATGGCCAAAATACTAAACTGGGCCCAAACCAAGCCTTACCTACGGACCCAATGATCATGTGGAGGGTCCATTAACCTTGATATCATCCCTAAAACCCTTAGGATTTATTATTAGCTTATATAAACCTCTAGAAGATTCTAATTTATCCTGTTTTTCGAAAAGATAAAATTTAAGATTTTACTTCGGATAAAACACTTGTTTTTAATAGATTTAATTCTGATAAAATAAGGATAACTACGGATATTCGACTATCCCAAATTGATTGGAAGTTATATTCCGTACGAATCTTATCTTCTAAAAAGCATCGTGCAACGATGAAAATATCGCACAGCGATATAAGCATTGCGACGCAATGAAACCATCGCCACGCAATAAAAGGCGTTTTACTCCGAGTCGGATTTTGACTCTTTTTCTGATCTTTTCGCTCGTTTTTTTCCTATAAATAAGGTCGTTTTCCTTCGTTTTCATTCACTAACAATCATCATCTTAATCCCTCTCTAAGCTATAAGCCTATCTATCTCTCTCTCTTTCTTAGCCTTAGCCTAAACACATTACACACCATACAACCTTCACGAGACTTGAATACTCCAAGCCCTTCTCATAGTTGCCTTCCACCTCGACATGAAAGGTTGATATTTTTGAGGGTTTGGTCCCTAATCTATATTTCAATTCTTCTTTGACTTATTTGTTTATTTGATTTAATCTTTCTTGAAGTTACTAACGTGTTTATTATTTTGATAGAAAGAAATATGAGACGTCAAAGTGAGTAGATCTACTATCTTTATTCTTTGTTTTTGATATAGAAACCATGCTTATAATATTATTTTAATTCTTAGTATCATGTTAGGATGCTTTTTTATGATTTCTAGTATCATGTTAGGGTGTTATTTTAATATTTCTAATATCATGTTGCTTTCTAGTATCATGTTTAGGCTAAAGCTTTGATCTTTATTATTTAGTGACATGCTAGGGTTTGTTATTAATCCGTCTAGTATCATGCCTAAGATCTTGCTAATATTATTTTGGAGATATTGCTTTATTATGATGATGATGATTGTTGTGTCATTAATAATTTTACGTTGTTTGATTATTTATTATTCATTGTTATTGCTTGATCACGCCCTTTCTACAGGTTTAAAGGGAATTTGTACTTGAAATCACGCCTAATAAAATAATTAATAATTTGATTTAGGATAATATGATTTTAATTCAAGTGATCGCCAATAATAGATTTATTTGTGCATTAATAATCAACCAACGTAGATTAAACAGGTTTAGAATTAACTTCATGTATATATGTTGATCGGAAAGCGCACATGAATGTCATAAGAATTAAGTAGAGGTCGATTTAGGGCAGGTTCAATCTCTTTTAGGTTGGATTCGTACCATCATCCCCGAATATCCAATCATAGTTTTGGACCACTATGGAGTTAGCGATCTCTGTGATCGTGAATGGGGTGTAACCTTCACACCGTGAACAGCTTACAGGTTCCTAAAACTTGTTGGTGACTTTTTTGCTCTAGCTTCTTTCCCTTTGGACGCCACCATGCTTAAGTGCATGATCACAGTGGGGTTCAAAGTTGATGTTTGAAATATTCCCTACAAAAAACCAAGGTTTGGTTTTATTCAAACATCAACTTGAAAATATCAAGGTTTGATCACAGTTGGGGCTCAAGGTTTGGTGTTACTCAAATTTTGGGGTTGCGGTTTCAACGATCTCTTTATGATAAGTGCCCTTTTGAGATCTCTTGGTGAAACGAGAAACCGTGCGGATTTTGGTATGGAGTGAATGATAGATTGTTTTTTATTTTTCTTTTGTAATAAAGTATTAATATTGGTTATGCATTAGATTTTGTTCTAGTTACGCTATTTCTTATTTCAATTAGGTATTTTTATGTTTTGTTAATACGTACAATTGCAATTTAGAAATTCTTGATGTAATTTTTATTTTCTAGAATTGCTTAAGTTTTTTAGTTTGGTTTTGAGATGAAGAAGTGTTTGAAGAGAGTTTGGTAAATTTTGATAAGAATTCTTGGTGTCGGGACATATACTCTCAATCTAGGCCATGTGATGGTTTAGTGTACAAAATTTTGTGTTCGGAGCACACTGGTTCACAAGTTATGGAAGATGTCCGTTTGTTGATAGCCTAATGTGAGTAGGCTTATGGAATTTTATTTAAGGTGGAGGTTCTTTTTTTTTCTTATGAAGTTATGAACATTACTTCTTGGTTTTTGGTTCAAGGTGGATTTACCTTGTTTTGGTCTATTTCAAGTCAAGGTGGAGGTTTGTTCAATTGTGACTCGAAATCTAGCAGGTCTGACTTTGAATGCAAATATCACTCAAGCTATTAGTGATTTTGAGGTGATTCAAGTTGAAGGTGATAGCTTGTTTCAAGAGCTTTCCAACGATAGGTCATATGCCCAATTCCGATAAGAAACAAGAAAGTTATGGTCGTTTTACGAAAACTTGATGAAGCTGGAAAATTGCGACGAGGCAAGCTATAGCTCTAGGCAAGTGAGCTATAGCTCGGCCCTATGAAGACATGCGGTAGGCTTCAGCTAGTTGCTGAGCTCTAGCTCGACAGTCCGGTCTTGTGCTACAACTTATGGAATTATTTCCTATTTTTGTTTTCTTCACATGACAGTTATTTGGGTTTTACAATTTTAGGGTTTTATTAGGGTTTCCTTATGTTATAAAAGGACTCTTTAGGTGATTGAGCCATTGAAATTAAGGCTCCTTGTATTATTCTCTTATTCTTTCTCCATCATAGTGAAGAAGCTCTCAAATCCTCCACCCGTGGATGTAGGTCTAATTTAACCGAACCACGTAAATCCTTGTGTTCTTTGTTTATTGTCTTTGTTGCTTTTCTCGTTTTAATTTTTCATTGACTTGTTCCACATTAATTAAACACAACTAAACCCTTATTTCCTAACAAAGAGTTTATAATGCGTTCACTTAGCTTGTCTATTGTGCACGAGGAATACCAAGAAGAAACCTCATTCTTCTTTTTCCTGAGTGCATAAGAGTATGCATAACCTTTCTCTCAAAACAAGTAAAGTCTTTTCCTTGAAAATTAGGTCTGGTAAAGATATTTTAGCTTGTAGCTCAAATTGGGTTTATTGTATTATTCCGATGGTTAACTCTAATAAAAAATCTACAACAGAGTGAACGACAGTGGACGTGTTTTGTTCTTATTGATCATATATCTCATACTTGGGATGTGAGAATTATTAGAGAGCATTTTGAATGGGATAGTACAAAAAAAATCTTCATAGTAAACTTGCCACAACAGGAAGAAGATGATTTTCTTTATCGGCCTCGACACCCTTGTGGAAGATATACAGTTAAGTATGGT
Organism: Chenopodium quinoa; assembly: GCF_001683475.1. Taxonomy (NCBI): domain Eukaryota; kingdom Viridiplantae; phylum Streptophyta; class Magnoliopsida; order Caryophyllales; family Amaranthaceae; genus Chenopodium; species Chenopodium quinoa. The sequence goes on from NW_018744093.1 coordinate 3,938,398, forward strand.
TATGCCTTTCTTATAGTTTCAAATAGAAGCATGGAACCATCACATAGAAAGGAAGCCTTTGATTTTTATAAAATCATATGGAATTTGGAAATTCCACCAATATGACATATTTTTCTCTGGAAATTAGCAGGTCATCTAGTTAAAGCAAACCTTCCCAACTAGAGACTTGCAAGTTGATGGCTTGTGTGATTATCATGGCGTTAGATTGTTCTATAGCTCAGTACGTTTGGGATAATTGTGGTGTATCGAATTGTAAAAACCTATTGGGTCTACTTCCTTATAAGAGTGGATTCAAACCTATACCTTGCTATTTTATAGTCCGAATGGTCATAGAAGCGATCCAATGCAAAAAATTGTAGCTACTTTGTGGTCTCTATGGACTATAAGAAATAAGATGGTCTTTGAAGGGGATAATGGTTACCTGAGGAGCTTTTATTCAAATCTACTTCGTTCTTGCACTGCAATATCTTCATGACTTCTTGAAGTTGGATGACAAAAAATTGGGTACTTTAAGGATATATGATGGGGATGTACATGTACTACTTGGGTTCTTATAGGTCTCCTTAGGAGCGGAGAATCATTTTTTGCATTTTAGGACTACTCCCTAGATAACCGTAGTTCGTGTTGATGGCTCTTGGCACAAAGGTACTAACACTTATGGTTTTGGGCAATGACCTCTTTTGAACAAGTGCAGAATGATACGGGAGGTGATTTTGGAATTACAAATTCAACTCTTCAAGCGGAAGGGTTTGCCTGTCTTTCGACTTTACGATGGAATCTTGACTGTGGACTCTAATCCCTAACTATCTTCACAGACTCGATGGTGCTAGATAGTTAATTCCTTAATCAATAAGGATATGGACATATGGCTAACATGGAGATACATTGGACGATAGAAGAAATCCGAAACCTAGAAGGTTAGCTAAGCTCATCTGCTAGGAAACTAGTGACAGTCTGATCTTTTCATTCATCTTTTTCTTTTCCATTTTAAGCTCTTATGTTGGTTTGTTTTTTATTCTGTAATCTGCTCTTGAAAAAAAAAAAAAAAAAAAAAAAAAGAGGTAATATGTGTAGTCTTTATTTAATGAGGTTTAGTGTTCAAACCTCTTTGCTTGTCTGCATTTTAATTTAATCATGACAATGACATGAAAAAACGAATGTTGAATGATGATTTGGTGTGATGCTAGTACGAGAATGGGGTACATGTGACACATCAACATTTTTTTAGGAACGTTTTTTTAACATAGAAGTATAGATTTGGGAGTGAATTTTTAAACTTTTAACCACAAACCTTTACTCAATTGTGTTAATTGTGTTCATACTAAGGTTTAATCTCATTGTAACATTCACAACTTTCACCAATTATAAAAATAGTACTCCCTCTATATTTTATCACTTGTTCCATTTTTCTTTTGCGGTCATATTTTAAGATACTTGCTCCATAATCTTTATTGAAAACTTTTAACAGTATTTTACTATTTTTCCTCCCCACTAGTGGTCCCCTCATACTATATTTTAATATTTTTTTCATATTCTCTCACCTGCCCACTTACACTCACTTTTGTTTTTTTAGATTTTTAATTCTTTAACCAATGCAACCTTGATTCTATAATATTTTATTACTTTTTACTATATTTCCTAAAACTCCGCGCATGGAGAAATGGAGCAAGTAATAAAATATGGAGGGAGTAATAATAATTATAAAACCAATCGTACTAGCGTTTACAATTGGATCTGAAAAAAAAACAATGTTCGTTTACGATTAAGGGATAAAAGAGATATTAGGGGATAAAGAGATATAATCAAAATAAGTAGTAGAAATTAATTTTCAAACTTTGCCTTGTTTATCTTAAGATGTTGTACTTTCTCCATTTTTTTTAGTTGCATCACTTTAAAAATTACGAACTCCTAGACAATTTATGGAGATGAAAGAAATAGAGATAAAGAAAAAAGTGGACCAATGTGATAAGAGAGAGATAGAGAAAGTTTATTTGTTAAAATGAAAAAGTGATGCATCTATATTCAGACTTCCCTTTTTATAATGTGATGCATCTAAAATAATAAAGAAAGTATAATCTTGGTGGTTTTTTTTTTTTACATTATCTTTACCATTAGAATGTGTAGTACTTGCCTACTTGGTATACTTAGAGCATGATGTTAAACTCTGTTCACTTCTCCTTATTTTTGCTGAGTTGAAATTATTTTTATTGAATTAAAATTACTTTTGCTGAATTTAAACTATTTTTGCTGAATTGAAATTATTTTTTTTACTGATTCTCTATTATATTTCTTCTTTAAAGTTACTGATTTCTACTGAAATAAAATATTTTTACTACATTCAAATTAATTTTACTGAACTGGACTTATTATTACTGAAATAAATATTATTTACCGAACTAATTTTTTATAAAGTGGAGTGAATAGGCCTTAGTCTATGACATTTGTTAATCATTGAATTTATCTCTTAGCCTTAAAAATTCCAATACTCTTAGGTTGTCGCATTACAAACAATTAGAATACCAATTAACAAGATATATGATCAAATCATTAAAGATTAATGTGCATTTCAATTTTATTTTATTTTAATTAAGAAGCAAAGGTATACAGGTCTAATGATCATCCTATCGCATGGAAACATCACTAGAATCTAAAATTCTTCCTATCTCAGCAAAATATAATAGATTAAAGGAAAAAAAAAATACATAAACCAAAGAAATACAATAGTAGTTGATAATATAAACAATTGAACATTCATTCCAAATTCATAATGGATCCACTTTTTCTAACTATTTCCATCAAATTGCTGATGGAATCTACTTTAGCTTCACCCACTACAATAAAAACAAATCAACCAAATAAAAGGAGAAAAAAATTATTAACCCCTTAAATTAAAGTTCCCAATTGATTAATGGGAAAATTAAACATAAATACTCACATAATAAAATCTATCTTTTCACACTTGGAATTTTAATGAAACTTATTTGCAACTCTTAATTAACTAACCCTTAAACTAATATTGATGAAACTTGTTGATCGTCTTAGAACCATGCTTATTACCATAATCATAATTATAATTATAAGAAGCATTATTATTTTGATGTTTTATATGCCTTAACCCTTTGCTAGTAGTATCCATTTTGATGTTTTTGCTCTTCATGCTACGTGAACGTATAAATTGATCAACTTCAGGCTGCAAATCAACCGAACTCGGGGCTTGAAACTCCGATTGTGTTCTCCTATGAGACGACCCGTTGAAGGAGTCCCCGGCACTGCCTAGAAAGTGGTAGCTCTGCCTCGAGCCATCGGAGAGGCATCGAAAGCTATGTTGGTGTATGTTTTGCTTCTTGATAGCACGTACAAGAAATGGTATTAGTCCCTCCATATATAATTTTTGTGGTATGAACTCTTTTTTGATGAACAAAGTTGAACTTGAAATTGGGTTTGTAAGAAATTGTTTGGATATTGTGTGAAATAAATGGATTAGTATAAGATGATATATATAGTGGAATAATGTCAATAAGATAGCTGTAAAGATTGAAAGAAAATTCAAAGAAATTGACATTTGAAAAAGAGAATGTCATAGGATATTACTAGTTGGCCAAAGTTGAACATAGAAAAAGAACAAATAAAAGATTAAAAATTGTTAAGAGTATGTTGGTTTTGGTGCACATGACGAGTTGAAGTTATCTTGTTTTAACGAATTTTAGTGACTATATTTTCATATATTAAACGATTTTGGCATGTTGTATCTGCTATAAGCTATTGTAGGGTATCTTTTGGTATAAAATCAGCAATTTGTGCACGGTTTTAATCGGTGAATAAGTCACATGGCGTTCGCCTTAATCATTGCCGTCTTCTAGTGGTCAAGTCTCATGTCTCAACATTAAAAATCTCTTTAAAATCATTTAAATATGTAAATAAAAAAACTAGTGACTACTTTATCGATTTTTAAAATCATTGCAACACACAAGGTTTTTTTTTTTTTTTTTTTTTTGGTTTTTTTTAAGAACCTACTACCACGTATTTTATTATTTATCTCTTTCACTTACTACTTGAACTAATTTTATACTTATATTCTCCCCTTATATTTTGAGATGAGGATAGAGAAAGAGAAAATTAAATAAAAAGAACATGCAACGAGGAGAAATATACTTCCTTCATTTTTATTTGTTTGCCCCATAAGCAAAATGTGTTTTATTAAAGATTGAACCAAAAAATTGTTGGTGAATGAGGGTGTATTTGTCTTTTTCATTTTTATGAGTGTATGTAAGTGGGTTTAGTGGTAGGGGCATGTTACTAATTAGGAAAAAGGACAATCTTTAAAGGACATCCCAAAATGAAATATAGGGCAAACAAATAGGGACAGAGGGAGTAAAGAAAAAGCATGCTCAAATAGGAAAGTGTTCACAAACTTCCTAAATTGATAAAATGATGTACTCTTTGTGTTTTTTTAAGTGTTCCATTTTCACTTTTACACTATCCAGTACACCACTTTGACTAATGATTATGAAATATATGAGTACATAAGATTAAAACAGTCAGTTAGTCATATAGGCACTTGTTATAATCGTATCAATGTAAAGTTTACTATCAACTTTTTATACTCCATACTCTGTAATTCATACTTATTGCTAATTGAAGATACTTATGGTCAAAGTTCTACGTTGACAAATATGCTAGTCAAATTAGGAACAAGCCGGCACCAGTTGTCCAGGCCTCCTAGATTGGAACAAGCCGGCAGCAACTCCTGAGGAGCTAGATAGTAATTGTTACAATATTTGGAGAAAAACGAAAGTATTACTGGTACAAAAGGTCAAATGATTCAAACAAAAAGAAACCAAAAGAAGCTTAATATTCAAAAGGTCAAATGATTCAAACAAAAAGAAAACAAAGGAAGTATTACTGGTACAAAAGGTCAAATAATTAAAAAAAAAAATCTTAATATTCAATATCAAGCTTCATACAATGCAGTAACGAACGCTACATCTTTGGATATTAATAATAGAAGCTTGAAAGTGTAAGTCTTATTTATACAATAAAATCATGATGTATAGATCATATATCTAAAGTTTCCAATTATACTGTATATTATATGGATGATCCGATCTGAAAGGATTATTACTTTGAGCATGTACTTGTAGCATTACATGCTTCATATCTGGTGATCCTTAATGGTTTCATCAGCGCGAAGAGTAAACTTATGGCTAAGCCATTTCTCACTAGGAGAACCAATCACTAATTCATGACGGCCAGTAACCAACTTCCTATCTCCTTGCTCATTCACCAAGCTAAAAGCTTCACACACATTTACTTTAACTACAGCCAATTCTGTCTTCCCTGCTTTCACTTCAACTCTCTCGAATCCTACAAGCTGTATATTGGGTGCTCCCTTGAACTCACTCCATACAGGCGGCTTCCAAAACACAAGCACAACGTGCCCTCCATCCATCTTCCCTTCATTTTTCACCCCTATTGCAACAGCATAGTCTAACTTCTTGCAGTTTACTTCTGATACATCAATGATCATTTTGTCATCAGCCTGCTTATCAGTTGGAAGAAACAGTGTTTGGTTACTGGTGTTGTTGAAATTTTGTTCGAATGATCTCTTGATGGTTATTTTTGAGGGGGCGTGTATTAGAAACTTGATGAAAGTAGTATAGCTGAGTCCATGGCCGAACTCATAGACAGTTTTCCCAGTGAAAAATCTGTATGTCCTACCGGGAAGTCTTCTGGATCTGTCCTTCCTCATGTTCATGTTTGTCATTGGAATTAGATCTACGTACTCTTTCCGGTACCATGTCACAGGTGTCCTTCCACCTATAGAGATCAACCAAAACAAAAGGAGAATTAGCATAGTTTAGGCTTTATGCTTTTCACAAGAAAAAAACGCTTAATTATCTTAGTATAACCTAATCTGAACTTTAAATAGTAGTGCATTGAACTTTGGTAACCTTGTTGGTATTAATCAGAACTATTTAAACTTATTTTCTTGAAACTTCTCTTTTGAGATTATGCACAAAGCTTTAGTTAGAATGAATTTAGTTTTCTTATATTTATGATTTATATCAGGAAAGAAAAGTTTAAACTTACTTGGGTTGTGATATCCAAACACTACTTGTGCAATGGCTTCACCTCCTTCTTGGCCTGGGTAGCCGACCCAGAGAATTGCTCGAATCTTTTTCAATTTGATTGCAAATGACACATCAATCGGACCAGCTGACATGATCACCAGAATAACCTTTCCTTTGGCTGCATTAGTAACCTTCTCTACTAGCGACTTCTGGTAGCCGGGCAATGTCAAGTTCACCCTGTCTAGTCCCTCTGCTTCAACCGACTGATCGAGCCCCACTACTAATACCACCACATCAGCAGCGGCAGCCACCTTAGCAGCAGCCTTTATAGAGCTTTTATCTTGACACTTCACATCTTGGCACCCTGATTTATAATACACTCTTTTCACATATTTTTGAAACCCTTGTAGAGGACTAGTATACTTGCATGGTACACCAGCATAGTTACTTAACATGGTTTTTGTGGCATTAGCATTAGGACCAATAACGGCTAATTTTCTTACATATTTTGAGGACAATGGAAGAGTTGATCCCTTGTTTTCTAGCAAGACTATCCCTTGTTTTGCAGCATCAAGAGCCAACTTTTTGTGATCTTTCGTACATACATCAGACGGCCGTAGTTTTCCAAAAGGGTGCTTTCTAGGGTCCCCATCAAAGAACCCAAGTCTCATGAGGACTATGTAATTGTATATTAATGCCTGGTCTACAACTGATTCCTCCACTTTTCTCTCATTGACTGTTCTTACCGTGTACTTGCGTAGAAAGTCTCCACAATTCATGTTAACTCCTGCATGAGTATTATATAGATATAGATCATGACTCGCGGGAGTAGAAAATTATCTTCGAAAGTTCGAAGGATCAGATATAAGAGTAACCTAACCTGCTTTTAAGGCAAGGGCTACTGCATCCTCTGGTGAAGCTGTGTAATTGATCGACTCATAGAAGACTTGTATAGAATCACAATCAGTGACAACATAGCTGGTTAGATATCCAAGGAGAAGATGTCAAACTTTATTGTCTTTGGATATTCACATTTCAAATCAATATATTAACAAACAAGATGTCCTTCATTACTTCGTACGACTTTGAAACTGAATACAGGTATCTTAAATTAAACATAGTAAAGTGTACAAACCCATTTAAATTCCATTGCTCTCGAACTATTCCTTTTAGAAGATTGGGATCAGCACAAGTTGGAATTCCATTCACTCTGTTGTATGAGCACATCACACTACTAACACGCCCCTTCTCAACGCAACTCTTGAATGGGGGCTGATACGTATCCTCCAAATCCTGCTTGCTGACCTACAAAAATTAAATTACCATATTCAGATGATCGGCTATTTGTTGTCAAATGTAGTTAAAGTTTTGCTAAGATGCTAAGAAACAATATACCTTTGCATCAAAGTGGAAGCGATCAACACCTTTCCAATTATCAAGATCATAAGCAGTATAATGCTTACAACAACTAGAAACCTTAAGCATGTTTCTATTACCAGAGATATCAACCTCTTGTAGACCTCTGACATAGTTGACAGCATACTTACTGACAACCAAAGGGTCCTCCCCAGGGGTCTCTTGCCCTCTACCCCACCTCGGGTCTCTGTATACATTCACATTTGGGCTCCAATACGTGAGCCCAGCAAGACCTGCATTGTACATTGCTCGAGCCTCAGTTGACACAACCTGGCCCATCTTGTACCACAATGATGCATTAAAGCTTGCAGCAGATAGAATAACTGCTGGAAAGCTTGTTGCACCAGGTATTGTTCCATTGAACCGTACACCAGGGCCAGTGTTAGAGACTCCATGCAGGGCCTCTGACCACCACTCGTAGGCTGGTACCCCTAGCCTAGGGATCCCCCTAGCCGAGTTTACTAGTTGTTCTGCCTTTTCATTTAAGCTAAGGCGAGAAACTAAGTCCTTAGCACGAACAGAATAAGGTAACGATTTGTTACAGAAAGATAATCTTTTTACATCAACTTCACGCTTGTTACATGCAAATTGTTGAGTAGTGTATGGGACTAGGAAAAATGTTAAGAAAAAGAGAAAAAATCGAAGTAGACTACTCATTCTTTTTCCCTAATAAATCTTGTACTACGATATTTTGTTTGAGGTACATTTTAACTTGTCTAAGTCGCGTTTATTTATAGCTAGAACCCTTGGACCAGTGGTAGAGTGAAGTGTGCAAATTGAGTGAAGTAACAGTAAGTTTTGGGTACCTAAAACACAATGTCCCGAGTTTTGGCGCATTCACCTAGCAAGACTTGACTCACTTGGTAAGACTCTTACTTTAAGTCCTTGAGGTTTGGGGTTTGAATCTTGCTAAGTAAGATTGCTTGGACATGGTGACTCTCTCATCTTTTCCCCTTACTTCCAAGTATCTGGATCGTAAATACCGGACCAAAAAACACTATAAGAGTTGAGGTCTAGTTAAGGTCATTCTCCTTATTATAAAGAAAAGTTTGGACGCATGCTAGTTGTTATTTTGGCATTTACTGTAACCTTACATTATAAGCGAGAATGATTCTAATGCTTTAGCAAGCAAAAGTTTTACTGTACAGAAGGTAAAATGGCCCTAAGAATGCTGCCTTAATGGTCCTATGTATGCGTTGGTGTGGGATTTTTATTGGATGTAACCAGACTTATTATACACTCCAGATCTCTTCCATCATGCTCTTTGCTTAGTGGTATATACATCCTACATCGTTTTCGTTCTCTTTTAGATTTTTACACTTCCTTTTGTTTGGGGACCTGATCGGTCATCTTCAACCTACTGTTCATGAATAACTCACCAAGCCTACTATGATCGGATGCCTGCTGGGCCGGTGAGCTGTCCACTCGCATAAGGCTAGGTTGGGGGAACAGTCCGGTACCACACTACCACGTGTTCCAGACCCAATCGGCCCTTAGCAACTGGTTCATTTTTTGGTAAGTCAGTTATTATGACTCAACCACATCAACACTCTCTCTTCTCATTTTGTTCTTTCAATTAAGATCGTTTGCTAAATTATGTATCAGAGGAGCTCACTGACCGTATCCTTGAGGCTAGTAGTCACACAAGATCATGCATTTAATTCTTTTAGCTACCATTAGCAACCATGTTAAATTGTGATACATTGATATGATAGTTATTATTAACGATTCAACACATGATTTAATTTTGTATCTAATCAATCTTGTAGCCATATACCCCTATCTCATATTTCTGAAAACTAGCAATATTGTAAGTTATCCTAATGAAAATTCAATAGACAAGACCACACGGAGTTGCTCGATGATTGAGATGCTTGATCATCTCACCAAGACAGTTCAATTCATTGCAGCAAGCCAAAGTTTACTGCCTGTCTTGAGGATCACCCCCTGCGCCCCCCTCGCAGGCCCTTGCCACAAAGTCAGAAAGGTATACCACCAATGCATACTCTCCAACCCTACAAAATCCTAACAACTGTATGTCTTCTCATGTATTAGGCTTAGATCAGTAGCTCTGCCGTCTGAGAATAGCCCCATGCATAATCACCAGTGCCTCACTCACCATCATAAATTGATCCAAAAATTATACTTGTAGCAAGATATCAGCGTTTTATTATGAAGTTATTTTACTCCATTGGTGACTGGAGGACGGATAGATGATATTTACTGGAGATATCGCAATGAAAACCTCCTATACTTTAGCAAAAGATCTACTGTAATTTCCAGCAGATAAAATATATGGATTAAATCGTCATTATATGAGTCCTTTTTATACGCTGAACTCTAAAGATTAAGAAGCTGAAAAATACAAAAGCCAAAGTGCAATAGTTTTTTTTTTTTTTTTTTTTTTTTGTGTGTTCATTTTATGATATTCGAATAAACAATACAGACAAATGAGCAAAAAAATACACTTAGTTTTATAATGGAGGTTCTTATTGGGAAGTATATTTGTATGCGTGATAAACGTTTATTGTGATTATAAAGCAAAAAGATGTCAAATTCAGCGAGAAAGAAAAAGTTGCCCGACTTTCCAACAACTTTTGAGCTATTCACCAAGCAATGAAAAACTCAATTAGTCTAAATATTGACATTATGAATATTAATTTTCAGCACAGCACAGAGAAAGCCCCACTAAAAGTTTGAGGTTGAATTACATAATAAAGGTAACACATACTGTAACAAATTGCATCAAACAAAAAATACAGACAAAAAACTCAATAAACCTATACTGCATAGTTTTTTACAGAAAAAAAAAAAAAAAAAAAAAAAAAAAAAAAAAAAAAAAACTCATATTAAATGTAAAGTTAATAGACTTACACGCGCAGCAAACCTAGAAGTGAAACTCCATTGAGAGAGGAAAGAAGATGAACTGAGTTTTGACTGTAATGAAAGCAAAGCCACAGGAAAAACGATTGAGGGGAGACAGAGAGGAAGCCTCTTGATCAGAAAACAAATTGATGAATGCATAGAATTATCGGACAACCCGCGTTGTTTCCCATGCATTATTTTCTTTTTCCAACGTTGCTGCCGCTGACATCTGTGCTGATTTGGATGCTTGGTTGCACCAACCTTGGTGCATCTGAAAGCAGTAAAACACAATAATTTGCAAATTCAACCCTATAAATAATACCATGCTGCCCTCTTGCATCTTAAATCCAATGTATAGCAGGAAAAAGTATTGTAGTCATAATGTAAATGGAGATAGTTTATAGCTTATTGATTTGATACTGCCAACTGAATGAACAAAGTCAGCAGACACTCGAAGTACAAAACACAATTCGTTGATTCATTGTTATCTAACAACAATCCAATGCCTAGGTTCAATCATAGGTGCAAGTATAATACACATGTGCATTGGCTATGATTTCAAAATTCAAATCATTCAAATCCGTATACAACATAAAATTTAGTGAACCTTGAACATAGCAGCATGGCTGTTTGGGAGCATTTTATCCCACAAAATTCTTGGCACTGAAAAATTTCACTGTTCACTTGAGGAGAAGATGTTAGTTTGATTGTTTCTTTGGGTATTCTCTTGCCCCAAATATGGTGGATCCTATCCTCACAATTGAGCTGCCCATCTCAATCTGCAACAAGCAAACTTGCCAAGTAAATCTTAATACCCAATATAAAATATTGTTTATTCTCTCACATCTCAGCAACGAGACATGACAACATGTAGAATAAAGATGCTAGCATAAGTTAACGTAATACACTAATACTAGCACTATATCACAAAGTGAAATTGTTCAATTGAGTCACAATTTTCTTACTGCTAGCTCAAAGTCTGAAGACATGCCCATAGACAACTCGCATTGCTCTTCTTTTAACCCAAGAGTCCTGCAAGCCTCACTTCTACAGTTCGCTAATGTCTACAAGACAAAGGATTGAATTTAGACTACATACACAAGGTCTTGAGCAGTAAGGCAATTTTTGTGCTGAGCTTATAATCACAAGAATACCTTGAAGTTCTCAGGAGTTGATGTGTAATCTAACATCCCAATTGTCATTAAGCCACAGAACTCAAGGTTGGGACAGTTTTGGCAAACGTGTTTTGCAAGATCTACACATTCTGAGGGTTCAACACCAAACTTTGCTGCAAGTACATTGGAAAAGGGGATCAATACGGATTTTAGCATGAGAATAGTTAACCAATTTGGAAATAAAGGAGCAGACTATGACCAAAAGATTAATAGAAAAGTGCCTCAAACCATCCTTCATTGTAAACTGATACATAAATATTCTAGATCATGGAAGTGACTCAGTTTACATGCTCGTAGTTGGGAAGCAACTTTCTAAATTTCATGCAAAGCAAGTTCGATTAAAACTTTAAAAGCTGCAGAGTACTAAAATCTTGAGCAATCTTCAGCAATATTCAAACAAATAGTGTTAGTCGATATCTGATGCCAGACAAAGGGGAAACATTTCAGCCCAAAGCATAGTAAAGCCAAAACCATGGATTTAATTTAGTATTTCTTAACAACTGTGAGGTGCCATACTGCAAAGCATTGGCCTTTACCCTAATTTCAGTATGGACTTCTAACCTACTACAAAAGAATTGATAGCAAACAAGTTACTTTACTATCTTGCAAGAAAGGTAAAACCATTATTCATCACATATAGCAAGATCATACTCACATGTTTCTCCACTGGTATTCACCTGGACCAAAACTTTCAATGGTTTTCTTCCAAGATTACCCACAGCACGATCAAGATGATTGGCTATCTGCAAATATGAGTTATAAAAACCAATGAAGAGTTGGATATCATAACAGTTTTCATTTACCAATCTAGACTGAAAATCCATCTCATACAATTACCATCAATCATCTAGATGGGTGATGCTTCATTAGAGAAATATCGATTATAAAAATGTACAAATGCCACACTTAGAAACTACTCCTGTTATGCTATGGAGTAGATTGCTACCAACTAAATTCACAAACACCTGAACAAAACTACAGCCAAAAGGCACTATGCAGTCAATAATTTTTATTTCCATATTATGACAATAAAAATCAAAATATAAGACTGAGGAATAACAAACCTATATCAAAACTTAGTATATAATTCCGAAAATTTTTAAACTTGATTCATCTCAAAACTTAACCAGCCAATTATATGTTTACCTTCTGATCATCCACACTTTCCACCATGTAAAGATTTGGGACACCATCTGCAAAATGAAAAAATTATTTATATATAAGCTGCAAAATGGGGAAAAAGATGTGCAGAATAATTAAAAAAAATTTAAGGTTCTTACAGACAGATATGCATGAACCAGACCAATACATGTATAAGAAATAAAATTAATTCAATTCCAGGCACAGTTGCCGTCATCTCCCTCTCATTCCCCCCCCCCCCCTCCCCCACAAAAAAAAAAAAAAAAAAAAAAAAAAAAAAAAAAAAAAAAACCCTCCAAAACCCACCCTCCGTGATGGGTGCATTTGCATCGGTATGTGCTTGCATGAGAGTGAACAGAACTCAGGGAGAGAAGAGTGTCTTACTTAGAAGAACTTTAACTTTGTTGCTCTGCAAGTTCCCAATGAAATGCCATTCAATGTCTTCAGGAAGCTACACGATACATAAAATACCAGCATGAGTAATCTTCAAATAAGAAGATATAACGCTCATTCTGGCTAACCACTTTTTATTTAAATACAGGCCTAATTTCATAAAAACATATCATCTTTGTTCTGCTTTCCATTTTCTTACACTCTTACACTGGCGGATCTATGTGGGTGCCTGGGTGGCACGGGCCCCACGAAAAATACTTTTAAGTTTCTTTTATTGGTTTAAAATTATATTATATTGATGATATATATAGTTGTCTGCATAATTATTCACTAAGTGCCCATCCAAGCTTAGTATTCTAGATCCGCCATCCGCCCAACTCCTCAGGCCTGTTTAGCAGGCAGCAATAAATGACTGTCTAGGCATTATATGTAATTTTACATTAAAAGTCTTGGTAATGTCCACAATAATCATTCTCCACCTCTACTTGTGGGTTTTCATTCACCTATTCACTATTACCGATATGCCAACATTACCACTTTTTTTTTTTTTTTTTTGTAATGTACTAATGTGTTTTAATAAATTTTACAGAGTATAACATTTATCAAGGACATTAAAATAGGACTTTCCTAACAAATTTCTTACAAACTGATTGCCTACCAGACATGCCACTACGGTACTAAATTAAGCTAAGTATAAATCTTTGCAAGCAAATTTATACTTATATGATATATCTATGCTAGAAAATTTAGTACTTCTTCATCATCCTATGAGTACCAATAGATACTTAATTGATTAATAATAGCTTAACTTTATCTCAGATTAAATAAAAGAAATAGAATAAAAATAAAACAGCAACAGAAAATTTATAATGAAGATAGAATGTTCACTAAAATATGCGTCGAATGTACCATCTCACTACCTATAAATTCACTACATAATGATAAAGAACGAGCAACTTTGAGGTATCTCTTAATTATCTGCGGATTAAAATTTCCGCTATTGTTGAAAAGATACCATTCTAGTTTGTTGCATAGTTCATGTTTATCTTTAAAGTAGTTTGTGCACTCATACTAGATATATGCGAAATCTTCTCTTCAAGAAGCAAGAGCTCTTAATCAAATTTTATTAAAAGAATAAATCTATCCTTCATTTATTCTCCTTGCTAGAACCAATTACTGGTTGTTCCATAGTTGCAAGCTTGCAACATACACTTTCAACATATTTTCTAACTAAGAAGAGCCTTCAAAACAATTCATCCTCATCTTTCTGAATAAGCCACTTAAATGTACACCCACAAAAAACATTTCATGGAAAACTAAATAGAGGAAGTTCTAATCAGGGATGAACTTCAATGCCTCCAAATATTCATTAATGGTTAGCACCCCACAACTCCCATGGCTAGTACTAAAGAAAAGTAGAAAACAACATTGTGTCCAAACTCCAAACCCAAACTATCATACATAGGTAACATAGGTGCCAAGACAAACTCGATTTTGGAGCAGTTGTTGGAACCTTCTCTCCCTACTTTATGCTGTTCATCTCACAATATAAGACTACGTAAGACATGTCAATGCATCACGGCTAGATGCAAGAGAAATATATGGGACCAGCTTTCATCTCCTAGCAAGCCCTTAGACTAAGAAGTTGCTATTAATAAAATTGAAAATTCTCAATGACCACCTATCAAACCAAGGCAGATGTAGTCGACGATATCATTTTCACAGATCATTATATGAATGCTTTCATCACCACACGATGAATTCGCTTCCCAGTCAAAGTTCTTGGACAATTATCAGCAGCTGTGTTTGAATGGTCTGCAGTTTGATAGTCAGTGTCCCAAACATTTCACGGACACTTACAATAATCCCTTGGATTCGAAGTCATTTTAGCAACCATGGGATTTTACTAAACCAGAATACATGCATTTATGATGTTCTTACAAAGCTCCAATGACATATGCCAAACCAGTTTCCACTCCCATCGCTATCAATCCACCAATATATACGCAAACAGGAACCCCCACCCCTTCCCAAACCCCATATTTTATCTTTCTCTTGGTGGCAGTCGCCAATGCATATCTCTCAGTTGGCAAGTCAGCTTAATGTTCCTTCAACCATAAATAGTTATGCTTACTGGACTCCCTCAAACATCTCCGTCTATACCTTGCTGGCACTACATTGCCAGTCGCCGCTCACCTTTCTTCTAACATAATTGCATACCTACATTAATGCAGATAGGTCTGGCGATAAAGAGAAATATGTCCCAACATGTATAATTATTTTGTTGGGCTGTCAGTTTTGTGAAGCTCCAAGAAGCAACAGACCCTAGCTCATTTCTCAACTGAAGCTCAATAACGTGCCACCACAGCTACAACAGCTGAAGTATCATGGGTTCTAATTCTACTAAATTAGCTACATCACTCGCCCACAGCTCCAACAACGGTAATAATATGGGCACAACATATGCAACAGCCAATCCCAAATTCCATTTTAAAATAAATCATCTTGACCTAGACTACTATGTTAATCGGACACGGCTAAAATCACGAAGTATCCATGTCGACACGACACCGACACGGACACGGACATGGGACACGTGTCCGACTCTTCAATGTGCACTCAGACACTTCCATTAAGAGTGAAGAGTAAAAAAGAGGAGAAACATGAAAGAAAAACACATCTTGTTCGAAGACCACCATTGATATAGAGAAGATGGAGAGAAGAAGATTGTCATTATTAGGAGAATTCACCGAGTAAAGAATTAAAATAAAAAAAAATAGGGGTGGACGTGATGAAAAATTTAAAGCTTTTGTAATATATAAATTATTTATATAAATTTAAGTGACGTTTTGACGTGTCCCTGTACCCGTGTCCAAATAGCTGATAGAGTCCCCATGTCCTTAAATTTTGGAACTTGCCGGATCGGACACTTGGACATGTGTGTCCGTGTCCGACACCCGTTCCCGAGTTCATGGAACATAGCTAGACTACCATTTTGCTCATGAAAACGTACAAAGTAACAAAGTTAAGTATTACACATATTCCTTATAATGACCAACAAGAATGAGCCATTTTCACCTTGACTACCATCAATTTGTAATGATATGGACACAACATATGCAGCAGCCTAACTCAAATTTCATTTTAAAATGAGCCATCATCACCTTGACTAGTTGACTACCACTTTGATCATGAAAACGTACTAAGTAGTGACAAGTTAAGTGTCCCACGAATTCCTAATAACGACCAAGTAGAAGAAGCATTCACCAGCCCCCTTTCTCGTACTCGTATTCTTACCTTGATGTCCCCAATTCGACTTACTCTACCGCCGTCCATCTAGTGAAGTTGAGATATAACCAAGTCAATGATATCCCTTAACTATCTTCAAATTATAAGCTTTTCTATTGTTCAAATAATACCAACTCCTAAATTGCAGTCTATACTACTATATACAAATCCAATCCTCACAATTGGCTATCCCATAGAAATTAACATCAATTCAAATAAACTCCCTCAAATTCATTGCAAATTGATCAAAAAACACCAATAAATCAATCTCAAACATCACATTACAGCCCTAAAACGCTATAAAAACAGCAGAACAAGCTTATTTGTAAAGAGTAATAAACTAATAATCCCGAAAGAGAGGTTTCACCTGAGGAGCTTTATCAATGATTTCCTGAACGTAATTCTCGCCGAAGCAACGGTGGCCAGCGTCGTAGACCTCTCGTAGAACAGACACAGGCTTAGTTTTACTGACGGCGACGACTTTAACCTGGTCGGAACTGCGGCCAGAACGCTCGGCGGCTTGGCCGACACGGTGGAGAACTGACCGGAGCGCCGCCGCTGGAACGCCCTCCATGGCTGAGGTTGCGGCCATTATTTTAGCTGGATTGTTCTTGTTCTAGATGGTTATGGGCTTGGTTTGGGTACACAAATGGAGAGGTATCACTGTGATCAGCTTTGATGGTGTAGTGGCATTGGCTACGGACTTATGGAGTACTCCCTTCGGGGTGTTTGGTTTGTAATATTGGAATGGATTGGTCTAGATTTTTGTACTTTTTTTTTTTTTTTTTTAACTAAAGTGCTTTAAATGTCATGGGTTTTACGCTTTTATGGGATTAATTCGTTACTCTCTTAATAACTTAAGGGAATGTTTGGTTCATTATATTAGAATGGATTGATATGAAATATCATATTAGAAAGGTATGGATTCTGAAACCCATACTAATCTAAAGTTGTTTGGTTTTAATGTTACAATGGATTATTTACTTCATTAATAGAATGGATTGTGAATCTTAGGGGGAGGGGGGGTATGGGATTCCATGTGTATGGAGTGGAATTAGAACCCCTTGGATATGAGATTCCATTACTAAAAAGCTCACCTAAACAAAAAAATTAGTGGAATGGATTCTAACTCCATTCCAAATAATCCAACCAAACAACCCCTAAATGTGAGTGGATGTCCCTGGCCTAGGGTTCTCTGTCCTTGTGCTAGGGTTTGCGATTTTTGGCGATTTCCGTTGATCTTAATCTCTCAATTTCTTCTCTTCCCTTAATCCAATAATTTAATCTCTTTTCTGCTTCTAACAATCAATCGATTCTCTATTCCCATCCTTATGGAAGATGATATAATTAAGGAATGAGAAAACTTGCAGTTAACGGAGGAGGAAACCACGGTGGTAGGGGAATTAGCTGATGGTGGTGACGAAGAGGCAAAAAAGGAACAAATCCAACTTGCTCTTGTTGGTAAATTGTGCACTGTGAAACCTTTCAATGCGGAGGCTATGAAGAAAACCCTAACGAACGTTTGGAGGGTGAATGACAATATTGTGATTAGGACTTTGGACACAAACCCGTTTATTTTCCAATTCTTGAACATGGAGGACAAACAAAGGGTAGTAGATGGCATGCCATGGTTTTTTTGATGGTAAACTCATGCTCCTTGGAGAGATAAAAGGGGAGGAGCAATCGTCTGTGGTTGATTTCAACCGTCCTCCCATGTGAGTAAGGTTGCTTGATGTTTCGTTCAATAAGCGAATACCAAGTGTGATGCGCGAGATTGGGGATGTCTTGAAAGGATTTCGTGGAACTGGACGAGACTGATCCCCTAGGCTGGGGTGAGTTTGTGCGGCTCAAGGTACTTGTTGATGTTATAAAACCGTTGAGGAGAGGTTTGTTCTTAGCAATGGGTGGAGGTGCTTCGAAGTGGATCGATATCAAATATGAGCGACTTGCAGACTTTTTCTTTTATTGTGGTTTTCTTGATCACACTGATAAAATGTGCACAAAGAAAGAGGAAGATCATGAAAAATGCAATGAAGTTGTTTATCAGTACGAGCCATGGATGAGAGCGTCCCCCTTGAAAATTTCTCAATTTACATTGGGGAACAGTGAGAAGGAGAAGAAGCTTCTGTCTAGGCTTGGCTCTTGTAAAGGGAGTCGCACCCTATCCTATAATGATCCGGAGGCTATCAAACTAGGCTCGGTTTGGGCTGCAAGAAAGCTTCATTTCACCTCCCCAACATCACCATCTGGGAAGTCTAGTCCTCGGGAAAGGGAAGTCTAGTCCTCGGAAAAAGGAAAGTACCTACTCTATTCATCACTTTGTGGTGGACGTATGTGACCATAATAATATCCCTATATGTAGAGCGGTTGGGGTTTATGGATGGCCGGAGCAAGAAAACAAACATATTACATGGGCAATGTTACGAAGAATAAAAGCTAGTAGCAACTTTGTTGGGTTTTACGAACGTGAGCACCGTGCGGAACCAGAACCCGCCCGGACCGCATGCATAATTAATACAACTAAACAAACTAACATGCAATTATTAAAGCAATAAACACATAAACACACAGAGAGGAAGATAAAGAAAGTAAGGAAAAAACTTCCTTACCCTTGAAGCGTGCTTCTCACGAACCCCGAGCATGAACCACAGAAAGCTCAAGACCCGCACGCGCGAACCCTCTTTCTTCGCACACCCACGTGCCCGAACAAGGTTCCTACCTCACAGCTTAGGCGAGGATAAACCAAAACTTGAGTTTTACAAACTTAAAGGTTTTTCTCACGCTTTTGGGAGATGCCTTATTGAGTTCAAACTTAAAGTGTGTAAATTCCCAACTCCTAGAGTTGGTATTTATAGGCAAAGCACTCCCAAAAACCTCAATCATCTTTCCATGTGGGAGAGTTGGTAAAATGAGAAGATAAGCATTTAATTTAATTCTAAATTAAATTAAATACCAAAAGCAATAAGCAAACAACACTTGTCACAATATTAGGGAGGTTAGGTAAGGACCACTTACCATGCCTTTGAGAAAAAGAAAAGAGCTAAAAACCCCAAAAGCACTCCCATGTGGCCGGCCCTAACCATGGGCCTTGATGGCAAGCCCAACCAGCTGCCATTGCCCACGGCTGGGCTGCTAGGCCACCGCAGCCCACACAAAAGCTAGCGGGCTGTTGCTAGCCACCGCATGCCCAGCAGCCATGCGGGCTTGGTGCGCTAGCATCTTGGCTAGCTAGTCATGCTCGCGCGCATGGCGTGCTAGGCTGGCTTCCATGCTACGCATGATGGCTCGGCCTAGCAGCCATGCTAGCGCTATGTGACTAGCAGCGCCATGGCCCTAGCTTATGCATGACTAGCACGATAGATGCTAGGATAATGAGAGGCTACGGCTTTGGAGATTTGGCCATAAATCGTGTTGTTTGATTATTTTGTCGTCTCGTCGATTCCTAGAATCGACTCAATATTCGACGCCTAATCTCGGAATCTGACGTCTGAGTTCGTAAAATCTTTATCGACTTATTTAATCCTTCGGATTAATTCATCGTCTTTGTTCGGTTACATGATTGGTTGTGAGCCGTGTGACCCGTAGGGTTCAGTCACTAGTAGAAAATAGTAAATGCACACCGAGTGAAACACACCGGTTTATGAAAAACGGTGCGAAAAAAACAAATAGCACCGGTTAACCGGTGCCCCTTTACCTTTTGTTTAAATTAATTCTCAAAAATGTATTGATAAAACAAAGGCACCAGTTAACCGGTGCCCTTTATGTTATTTTTATTTTTAATTTCGTCCTTTACCCTCTTTTCTCTCTCTAGCCTCCTCTTTCCCATAAAGATCTCTCTTTAACTACCCCCCTCTCTCTCTCTTATTCTTGCCTTCACCGTCGCCTCCTCCACCAGACCACCACTCAGTCGTCGACCCCTCCACGTTGGCCCTTCCACCGCCGACCCTTCATCTCTTTTTCTTTCACTCTCTCTCCTCGCCGCAACAGTGAGGAGTGGTTGCCTCCGTAATGAGAATCGACGGTTGCTTAATCTAACGGCGGCCAGGATTGATGGTGATAGACAGTCTTGATCGAATGATTATGCTATTAATGATGATCGAAGCTCCATTGATTGAAAAAGGGCAGCCACGAAAGGAGGGGGATCTGTAATTTCATCTTCGTACCTCGCCGTAATTTACTTCACCGGCGCGAGATCTTTTCCAAGCGGCGAAAGCCGACACTCCTCCTCGGTTTGCCTATTTCTCTCCCCTCTTTTCTTACATTTCTATCGATCGACATATTTTTATTTGATAATTTAGGGTTTTAGTTATATAGATCTTGAATTTTGTGAGTTTGATTGTTTATTTTCGATTTATTAATTTCATTTTTAGGTGATTTTGGAATTATATGATTTCAGAATTAGGTTTTGGGCTGAATAATGATATGTTTCTGTATAAAATTTCAATTTGATGAGTTAATTAGCCTCCCTAATGTTTACTTTGCTGATTTTTTGCATTTAATAATTCAATTTCTTCCCAATTTTAATTAGTTTTGGTTGTGTTAGCTTTAATAGCATATTCATAACTAATTTCTTCTTTGGTCTCTCTTCTATGGATGAAATTGGCCGTTGTATTGTGATTGAAATAATTATGGCTATAGTTTGAGAATTAGTAGAATGATTGGTATCATTGTCTTTGTAGCTTTACTACACTACAATTGTTTCTTTTGAAGAGATGACTATTCTTGTACATTATTATGCTTTACTTTATGTTCAATTTGTGGTATTCTAGTGATTTTTAATTGTTGATAAGTGTTTTGTATGAGCTTTTAATTATCTTTGCTAATCTGAATGCTCATGAAATGTGTTTTATTTTGCACTCATGGCCATCTTAAATTCTACTAGTACTAGGCTATACCTTTACTCCTAAAGATCCTAGCTGTTTTTGCGTTTACATTATACTTAGATGTTAAGCCAGAATTGCTTATGTGGTTATACCTTTATATTGATTGTGTTGGTGGTTTGGGGCAATGATATTAAACCAAAAGGTCATGTCTTCAGTTTGCTTCTACACTTGGAATCATGTTTCTTGATGATCCGATGTGATGTCTTATATGTGTTATTAAGGCTTTAACAACTGCTGAGTGGCTAAATATGTTAATTTTGTGTTGTATCTCTATAGGTTTTGGATCTTGATCTGACAAGCACTTTCTTAACCCTCGTCGGTCTGCAAAACCAACCCCAATTGAATTGGAAGATGGAATTATACTTCTTACAGATGTGTTGCCAATCAATCCACAGGTATATCATAGGCAATTGGTTGATTGCTTTTTCATTTAACAACTGTTGCTTTTGCTCTGCCGAGATTGGGGGCATGTGTGGCTTTAAGCCTATGTTTTATATATTTTTTTCTTTAGACCTCTCTTACAACAATTTTAATGATTGCTCTATACCTTCTCATTGTGATGAATCAACTCTGTAAGTGTACAATAATATCTACATGAAAACATTGTCTTGAACATGTTATAATCCTTTTCAGTATTCTCCATTAGATGAAAACAAGTTCTTGCTGTTTGTGATGTCTTATTCTGTCAAAGCAGCTCTTATTTTATGGTGCTTTGGTACTAATGGAATCTTACTTTAATTTGTTTGAAGGATTCACATAATAAAGCTGGTATAGTTCAATGTGGTGTTCAGATATTGCAGATCTTATTAAAATTGGTGGTGTTCAGAATATAGTTCAAGTATGATCAGATAATGCTTCTATTGATATTTTGGATCTTTTGGTTGTGGGTTTATGTCTATTCTAAAATTCTTGTATGCCATTTGTACATGGTAAGCCTTAACTCAACTTGTTTCCTCAGTAGAGAGCACTTTGAAATGGTCTTCCATGTAAGTACACTACTAGAAATAGGCCGTTTTCCGAGGGAATCGTTCCGACGGACCTAAATTCCGTCGGAAAATCCGAACTTTCCGACGGAATTAGGGTTTGTCGGAACATTCCGTCGGAAAAGGTTCATTACGACGGAAAATCCGTCGGAATTCTTGCGACGGAAGTTAATTCCCTCGGAATAATAGGCTTCCGACGGAATATTCCGTCGGAAAATTAGTTTTCCTACGGAATTTAAATCCGTCGGAATTTTCCTACGGAATATTCCCTCGGAAAACCCAAATATTCCGATGGATTTTTTATCCGTCGGAACGTTCTAATATATAAAAAAAAAACCGGAAATATTTTAGCCTTTAATAATAATAAAAAAATTAAATAAAACAAAACATAAAACCCAGAATTTCGTTGGGAACCCTAATCCTCTTCTTTCCGCCTCTTTTCCCTATCTCTCTTCTCTCCTCTCATCTTCTCCCTTTCTCTCTCCTCCTTCCTCTTGTCTTCCTCTTCTTCTTTGATCTTCTCTCCTCTCCTCGATATTTTCCCTTTCTCTCTCCTCTTTCCTCTTCTCCTTCTCTCTGATCTCCTCTTCTACAACAACAACAACAATCAACAAAAGGGGGTCACGCGTCACCGTCAACAACAAGCAACATTAACCCCAACAACCACCGTCGCCAACCACGTATTTCAAGTTTTTTGTTTTTGTAGATCTGTTAATTTAGGTTTGAGTGTAGATGTAGTTAGTTTTGAATGTAATTATAATTGTGTAATTATATTTTTTTTTTATTTTCGTTGTTAATTTTCGGTTTTTTGAATTTTCGGTATTTTTTAAATAAATTGTGTTAATATAATTTTGTTTATTTGGGTTTTATTTCGTTTGTTTAATTTTTGATTTTTGTTGTTTAATTTTCGGATTAATTTGCTTGATTTTTTGCGTTTATTTGGGTGAATTTGTTTTTTTTTTGGATTTTTTGGGTTAATTTGGTTTTATTTGTGGGTGGTGGTGGTGGGGTGGGGGTGGTGGGTTACGGTGTGGCGGTGGGGTTAGGGGTGTTGGGTGTATGGGGGGGTCTGTGTGGGGTGGTGGGTGTATGGGGGGGTCTATGTGGGGTGGGTGGGTGGTGGTCCGGTTCTGTGGGGTGGGTGGTGGTCCGGGTCTATGGGGTGGGCTGGTGTGGGCATTTTTTTTATTGGCTTTTCCAACGGAAATTTCCGTCGGAATATGCCACCTCTAACGGAAAATTCCGTCGAAATTACCACCTCCGACGGAATATTCCGTCGGAAGGAGTTTAGCTTCCTAGGGAATATTCCGTCGGAAGCTTCTCTTCTTTCTACGGAATATTCCGTCGGAAGATTCTCTTCTTCCTACGGAAAAGTTTCCGTCGTAAGCTTGCGACGAACTTACGATTTTAGTCAAACTAGGGTCTGACAAGATATCCGTCGAAAAACACTGTTCTGACGGAAATGGCCGTTTTTCCTACAAAGGATCTTCCGACAACACGTTCCGACGGAAATTCCGTCGGAACAGTGTTTTCCGACGGAATTCAGGGTGTTTCCGACGGAATTTTTGTCGGAAATGGCCTGTTTTCTAGTAGTGGTATGCTTTATCTTTAAAGAGTGATCTGATTGTTGATTGTTAAATGGATTATATATGTAATTGATGTTGGTCAGAGTGAGCACTTTGAAACAAACTACTAGTGCATTTACATTGAATGATTTTAATCATGTTTGCCTCTTAGTTGAGAGGTGAGAGTACATCAAATGAGATTAGAAGCACACTTTGCATTCGGAGAAGAGGACCATCAAGGCCTTGGTGCAATGTTGATGGCTTATAAAAGAAAGAATTGAAAAGGAAAAGAAGAAATAAATGGCCGGGCTGATTCATGATTCAGAGTTTGTAAATTGAATTTAATAGTCTCTGTCAGATTGATAGTCTTTGTCAGATTGATATATGCTGATTCTTTTCTTTTTGAAATTGTCTATTCCATTCATATTGCTTATGTTGCTCATTGGCTGCTACAAGATGAGGAATTTTATTAGTTGATTTGCAACACCAAACAACTTCAATCTAGCATTCGTTGAGGTTGTTCGAGTGATTAGGGATAGCTTATGTCTTATTCAAAACAAGGGTATGCCTTGTTCTCTATCTATGCAACCACTGCAGCTGCTACCTTCCAAGGCTGCTATTGCATGCTTCTATGCTCCTACTGTTGTTCTGCTCTATGCTACAATTGTTCTACTCTCGTTGCTGCTAATCTACACTACGTTATTGTGGTAGTATTATACAATTGGTCTGTTTACAATATTAAACTATGTACTACAAATTTTTTTTTTTCAATTAAAATTATAATATACAGCTTTGTACTAATGAAAATTATAAGTTTATATATATGTTAGCGTTTATATGTCAATTTAAATGAAAAAAAAAATTTTGTAGGCACTTTTCGTACCGGTTAACTAGTGCGAAAAACTTGGTTTAAAAATTTTTTAGGCAACCGATGCGAATAAGTGTTATTACCACCGATTTTTTAACCGGTGCGAATAATCTCACTTATTCACAACCCTTAAATCTAAACCGATTCAAAATCGGTGCAAAAAGCTGGTTTTGAACCGGTGCGCATTTATGTTTTTCTACTAGTGAGTCAAGAGCAAGCTATAAGATTAATTATACATTAATCTTACTGATCAGAAGCGGCCTCCAGCTAGGCATTCCGATCACTTGACTTCACTAAATAATTAGCTTTCCTAATTAATTCCGAACCCTCTATCGGAATAATACACTTGTTCGAAGGACACCATTCCTTTTAATCTCCCACTTGTTCTTCAGGACAAGTGTGCTGTATGTGTATTGCCTTTTTCCTATGTCACTTAATGCCTCTTCATGAACTATAAGGTAAGATTCATCGTCATCCTTATTACGTCCAGAAGTGTTTCACGATTTCCGAGTTCGACTGTCAAGAGTAGATGATTTCTAAAATCCATCTGAGCACGACCATGCATTTTCACAGTCTCGCTCTTCGAGAGACCTTGTAAACAAAAAAGACATGTTTCCTATTGTTAATGGGAGGATATTCCTAGTCTTTCATTGTAAAGCTTCCCTTACTAAAAGGCACTAGCCGCCTGAGTGTTGCCTTTATAATCCCCTTGTACGGCAGACGTTTGACAACATCAAAATGGACTAGTACTCAAACAAGAGAACTTACAATACTCATGGTTGAGGAAAGAGGTATCGATAGCCATATGAGTAATATACTTATGACGATTATATCTCTTAAAGTATTTCTCATAGGACGATCCGGTATAGTTTCAAACTAATACCTATGCAAATGATTTATGACATTCATGTCCTTGTCACAAGAAACGGTGCTATAAATCATACTACACAGTAATCTCGCATGGTCATTAGTCATCCAACTTTCATATGACCTCGATTAGGGATAGTTTCGATATGATATTCAATGTTCACTTAATAGGTGTTTCTTTATCCAAGACATTGTCTTAATACCCTATTTTGAATATTGTCAAATCAAATGGACTCATTATTTGATTATAAACCACAATTAAATAGTTTGTGGAATTATTAGTAAAAAATTTATTCCACTATGAAACTTTTCAATGTTTCATCTTATGATAAATGGTTTTCCCCAAATGTTTTAAGAGTAATACTCTTTACAAAACATTTATAGAAATCACACCTATATCTAATATGCTTGATTTCTTTTATGAAATTGTGAATGTTGTGGTTTACTTATTACATAGGTTTAGTTATCATTACTTTGCAAATCTTAGCATCTTCATTATCGAACACTTTCACAATAAGATGATAAAATTTGAGTGTGTTATGGATTACATGTGATCTAGAATTTATTTCCCAAGTGATGGCTCCCACTTATTTTCATGATTTGAGACCTTCAACTTGGCAACCTATATAATCATCAAAGTTCAACAACGAACTATCCATTGAACAACATCCCTTTTATTGCCTTTAAGGCAATAATGTTCTCAACATATATTTCAAGAGATTTTCTAATGATGCTTTGCTTGAATTTTACTCCAACCAGTTCACAATGATTTGGTCATTTGTGATTATGGAATTTTACCTTAAATTTTCGCACAATATACATGGACATAAGTCCATGTTGCCATACTTAAGCCGCAACGCATCTAAGCTCGTGCTTATAAATGGCTTCCTCATTAAGGATCTAATCCTTGTTAAGATTGTGCTCGCAACATCAATACTCAAATTATATTTATTTCCATGCATCAAGAACTCATCCTTTTACTTAACCAAGTACTTTGGATGTTCTTGATCTAACGATCCATTGCTTAGATTCAATTTGATTGGTATTTTATACTTGTCATGCTCTAAGCATGCAGGTCATGTACTGTGACGATTCCATTTCGTAGCATATATGATGGATTCAATTAAAGAAATATTCCCAATTTCATCCCATTCATGTTACTTTTAGCTCATCCAGTTCCACTGAGTCTTGCTAAACTGTTTGCTATATGATACGGTTGAAAGTCTCTACTAGAGTCTTTCTTGTTCGACTTAGTATTTGCCTAGCTTATACTTAGATCAAATATTTGCTTAGTTTTATACATAGGGCTCGAAAGCCTTTTTAGATCCTTCATGTTTAACATGGTAAATTCCTTTACCCGTTCAAACATTTCATTAAGTCTATTCAATAGATCTTAATTCCCACTATGTACTAAGTGTCATCTTATTAGCTTGGTCCATTATTGAAAAATACTTTCAAATCTAAGTATTTAGAATTTGATAGTTATTTTACAATAGAGTTCGTATACTTTTTATTGGACCTTACAAAGTTGACTTTAGCTCCCACTTAACTTTTTTATTCAAAGAATTTCCATGTTTCTCAACAAGTCAAAGCTTATATTAACTTTATGAGAAAACCCATTCCAATTTCTACATACTTCCCTCAATCCACCAATGGATTTCTTGAGCTTGCTTTCAAATCTAGCATTATTTAGATTTACAAAACCCTTAGACTATATCCATAGTCTCTTCCAAAATCCCATTTTAGGAAGGTGGTTTTGATATCTATTTTGCCATATTTCATATGCACAATTTTTCTAGGAATAATCACGAAAAGACTTAAACATTCTGATTAGTGAATAGGTTTTATTAAATCAACGTTGTGAATTTAATTGTAACCTTTTTAACCAATCTAGCTATCTATGCATATATATTTCCATATTTGTTAGTTTTCTCCTTGAAAACTTATTTGCGATTGATGGGTCTTTACCCTTCATGCAAATTAATCAAGTTTCAAACATGATTTTCAAACATGGAGTCTGTTTCGGATTTTATGGCCTCTAACCATTTTTGGAATTCGGGTTTGTCGTAGCTATCTTACAAGACACTATTCCCTTACTATCCAATATTAAATAGTATACTTGTAAGTCTTAGAGTCATTTCTAATTTAATAGAAACTTTATAGGATTCAATCTAAGCCTATTGGTGAATTCTATACCTATACGGGGTAATTGCATCAAACATTGAGTTTCAAGACACTTCTAAAGCCCTTTGATTGTTTTGATCTTACTCCAACACTTTTAAAGTTTTGTAAGTAATGAATTCTCTTCAAGGCACTTATAAAGTCCTTTGAGTACTCTTGATCAATGATTCTCATGAATCCTTTCTAAAGTCTTCTGAGATTCTCAGTTCTGGTTTATTGCTCGTCTCTATGGTCATCGAGTTCCTTTTCCTCCCACTTGTCGTTTTGGAAATGTGTAACTTTCCTAAAAGACACCACTTAGAGCAACAAGTACTATGTTCTCAATTTTGGTTGTGGAAGTAATGCCCCTAGTCTCACTTGAATGCTTACAAATAGACTTGTATATTGTCTTTAGGTAAAAGTTTGTTGTGAAACAAACAGTTAGCTCCCACTTGAGCTACCTTAGCCCTTATTGAGCCACTTAGCTCCCACTGAGCTAATGAGCTCCCACTGAGGCTAAGAGCCCTAGACTTATACTTGAAAAGACGCTAGAAACTATTTCTATCCATAATTGAATATGGTGTCTTTTCTTAGTTTCGAAAATTCTATTTAGTGTAACATTAGTCGTTTGTGCATATCTCCAAGAACGTTATAGGAAGGGATGTGATTCATCATCGTTCGAGTCATTTCCAAATGGGTTCGAGGTCTCCGTCAAGATATATTATATTCTTTGTGAAGCTGATTATGAAATTCCAATTTCATAACCTTGAGATGATCACTCTTGGCTCAAGCAAACATCGCTCCATCTAATCTAGACGTTTTGATATTTTGCCAAATCAATTCTATACTTCACTGAACTTTTGAGCTATTCAAGATCTAGTTTGTTCACATGCATTTGATGAATATAGCCATATTATTTCAAATTCTTGTGAAAACATTGAAGTAATGGAATTCTCTTTAGCTTTCGGAGTCAATAGCTCCTTTTTTTGTCGGTTTCAACAAGTAAGACTTCCTTGCCTTAGAATGATTCCAAATCGATCAACTTTTAAGAGTCTATCTAATAGAGCCTTGAGTATTTACTTGTTGATGTGACATTGCTAAAGATAGACGAAACACAAAACATGTGCATGAATTGAACCTTGTGGGTTTATGTTAGGGAAATGTTTGCTTATAATTAAGCATTCTTGACTCATGGCTTAAACAACCATTCCATTCAAATAAAACCAACAACTATTGTTCTTTTACTTTGAATGTGAGTCTTTCCGTGTGCAAACAAAACGTTTGTTGATTATGGAACACAATAACCATTATTTGTTCCAACCTTAGCTTTAAAAGGTCTTTAAAACAAAGCAGATGACCTTACAGCTGATGTAGCACCACTTGCTTCATTCCAAGCTCGTAAGTCAATAACTTAGCTTAACTTCATTTGTTTTGAGGTCACTTCGGAAGTGGAACTCTCAAGTAGTATCTAATACTTGTGAAAATAAGTTGCTAAGTTTAACTATGATAACATGAACTCTTAGATAGAATTGGAATCTTGAATTCCTTTTCTTTGTTCCTTGTTTCCTATATTTCTTATCATACATCATCTCATAACTTTAAGAACCATTTCTTTAAGTGTTTTGAATTTTATACTTTGTTAGGCATAATTAAACATTTAATGCGCCGTAAAACAAAGTTCTTTTCTTTTAATTAGTGCTTGAATTGTTACATTAGTTAGTCTTACTCATTAGTGTATAAAGCGAAAAGATACGTCGGTTGTCAACTATTGACAAATTGAGTTTTCAACTCAATACTTCATGTTAATCAAAAGTACCTAGTATTTTACATTAATCTTATTGATCGGAAGAGGCCTCCAGCTAGGCATTCCGATCACTTGACTTCACTAAATAATTAGCTTTCCTAATTAATTTCGAAACCTCTATCGGAATAATACACTTGTTTGAAAG
The DNA here is from genome assembly GCF_001683475.1 of Chenopodium quinoa. NCBI lineage: Eukaryota > Viridiplantae > Streptophyta > Magnoliopsida > Caryophyllales > Amaranthaceae > Chenopodium > Chenopodium quinoa. The sequence continues at coordinate 3,968,021 of NW_018744093.1, forward strand.
ACACCATTCCTTTTAAACTTACCGTGTGTGATGTTTGGTGATTTTAATAAGATAGTGAGCCATGAAGAGGAGGGAGGTGTTCTGCGAAGTGAGAGTCTTATGGACGCCTTTCATTGTGCTATCGATGATTGTGGTTTGAAGGATTTTGGGTATAGGGGTAGTATCTTGACATGGAAGAAGGGTACGTCATTGACAACTTTTAAAAGAGAAAGGCTTGATCGCTTTCTAGCGGATGGTGGGTGGTGCGGTTTGTTCCCATCTTTTGCAATCCATCACTTTCCAAATTATAGATCAGATCATGATTGTATCATATTGAGTACAAGCAACTTTTATGAGAGGGGAGGTGTAAAGAAAGCTTTCCAGTTTGAGGCATGGTGGCTTTCTAATGAGGAGTGTGGCAAAGTTGTGGAGGATTCTTGGGTTAGTAGTGTGGGTAAAGATGCAGCGAGTAGAATTGCGATGTGTGGGGAAAGTCTATCTTCGTGGGCATCTAAGAAGTTCGGTGACATGAAGAAAAAAATCAGAATTACTGAAGATGTTCTAAAGGAGATACAAGGTCGGATGTCGGATGCCACTATGTTTGAACAATGTGAGGCACTCTCGAGTAAACTTGATGAGCTCCACTGCCTAGAAGAGTTGCACTGGCATGCTCGAGCAAGGGCAAATGAGATTAAAGACGGTGACAAAAATACGGCATATTTTCATGAAAAAGCTCGCAACCGACGCCGTATTAATAGCATCATGGGCCTTTTTGATGATTATGATGTGTGGAGATCGTCAAAGGTGGAGTTAGAGGGGACTGTAGCAAAATATTTTGAGGCATTTTTTTTGTTCTTTCTCCCCTACTGATTTTGACCCTATGTTGGAAGGCATTAAAGTCGTGGTTTTTGATGATATGAATAGGCAGCTCTGTGAGGATCCTACATCGAAGGAAATTAAAGTGGCTCTTTTTCAGATGCACCCTAACAAAGCCCCAGGGTCGGAAGTTATGCATGCTCTCTTTTATCATAAATTTTGGCATATTGTTGGCAATGGCATTGTTGATCTTGTGAAGTGTTGGTGGAGAGGTGAGGTGAGTCTTAATGCAGTTAATAAAACTTGTGTGGTTCTTATTCCAAAATGTGAAGACTCGAAACGTGTTTATGATTTTAGACCCATAAGCTGTTGTAATGTAGTGTATGAATCATCTCGAAGGTATTGGCAAATAAACTGAAACCTTGCTTTTCTGGAAAAAAATTATCTCTATTAATCAGAGTGCATTTATCCGAAGAGATTGATTACAGACAATGCCTTGGTTGCTTTTGAGATTTTCCACGCCATGAAGTAAGGTGGGGAAGGGAATGAGGGATCCATTGCTTTGAAGTTAGACATGAGCAAGGCGTATGATATAGAGTAGAATGGGAATTTCTGGAACGAGTTTTGTATAAAATGGGTTTCTTTGATGGTTGGGTTCGTAGGATTTTGGATTGCTTATCGAGTGTCTCTTTTGCATTTAAAATTAATAGGACAATTTCGGGCTCTGTTGTTCCTACTCGGGGGTTGAGACAGGGTGATCCAATGTCACCGTACCTTTTTCTTATCATTGTTGATGCTTTTTCTACTCTATTATCAAAAGCTACTTCAGAGAATTTGATTCATGGTGCTAGGATTTGCAGGGGTGCCCCCAGAGTATCTCATTTATTTTTTGCAGACGACAACCTTCTCTTTGCTAGAGCTACTGTTAGTGAATGCTCGGTTGTAGCTAACATCATCAGTAAATATGAAAGAGCATCTGGACAAAGTGTCACTTTGACAAAAACAGATGTTTTTAGCAAGGGAGTGGAGGAAGATCGGAGAAGAGAAATTGTTGATATTTTAGGGGTACGAGAAGTGGAAAAACATGAAAAATATTTGGGGTTATCGACTATCATCGGAAAATCAAAGAAAGCCATTTTTGCAAGTATAAAGGAGAGAATTTGGTGGAAAATACAAGGTTGGAAGGAGAATCTCTAATCTAGGTCCGAAAAAGAAATTTTGATTAAGGCGGTGGCTCAAGCGATACCGACTTATATGATGAGCATATTTAGGATTCCGGATGGTCTAATTGATGAAATCCATACTCTCTTGGCTCGGTTTTGGTGGGGCTCGACGGATACAACTAGGAAAATGCATTGGCATAGTTGGGGCTCATTATGCAAGCCGAAATCTATGGGGGGCATGGGATTTAGAGATTTAAGAGTCTTCAATCAAGCACTCTTAGCCAAGAAAACGTGGAGATTGTATAATAATCCAAACCCATTACCTTACGCTATTTTGGAAGCAAGGTATTTTAAAAATAGTTCAATCTTGGAGGCTTATAGGGGGTACAACCCGAGCTATTCATGGAGAAGTCTGTGGGGGTCAAAATCCTTGCTGCTTGAAGGTCTTAAGTGGAGAGTTGGGTGTGGTGCGGACATAAAGGTTTTGCTAGATGCTTGGCTTCCGGGAAATGTAATTCCCTCTTATGATAGTTCTTTCGACCTAGAGCTTCATTGATTTGCAATGTGGCGAATGGGATAAAAACGCGCTTCGCCAATTGTTCCCAAATGAGGTGTGTGAACTAATTCTCTAAATCCCTCTATCTAACAATTTACCGAAGGATGTGCATTATTGGTGACAAACAATTAATGGTCAATTTAGTGTAAAATCTGCATACTGGCTCGGTAAATTAGGGGCTTCTCATGTGATAAATGAGGATGAGAGGGAAGTTTGAAGAGTGGTTTGGGGTCTTGGGGGTCCCCCGAAGCTCAGCCACTTTGTATGGAAAGCTTACAGGGGTAGTATGGCTGTCAAAAAGGAACTGCATAGACGCCATATTGCCTTAGATGAACGTTGTGGTGGGTGCGGTTTTGAGGTGGAGTCTATTGCCCATGCGTTTGAATGCTCGGAGGTGCAATAAGTGTGGAACTATTACGAGCTGAATGATATTATTATGGATTCCCCTCGATATGCTCCCTTTGCTGAATGGCTTTTATGGATGAATAATAGAGTGGGGAGGGGAGAATTGAGAAGGATTTTTTACCATTGCGTGGGCCGTCTGGTTTTGCAGAAATAAGCGAGCTTATGCGAGTGAACAACTTGATGTGTGCTATGTTGCTGCAGGTTTTCTTCGAATGGTGCACGAACATAGTTCGTATACTAAGAAAGTGATCCAATCCCCTGCTAGTGTGAGGCTGAGCATTGTAGATAAGTGGATGTGTCCTCAACCTGGCATTGTGAAAATCAACGTTGATGCTCATGTTGGTGTTGGTGCTGATGGGGGTCTTGGTGCGGTAGCCAGGGATGATAAAGGCAAAATCTTACGAGCTACTATGAAGAAAGTTCCTGCGAGCTGGCCTGTAGAGGTTGCTGCAGCAGTCTAGTTTGGATACAAGGTGGCCAGAAGAATAGGTTACATGAAGGTATGGGTAAAAGGTGACGCACTGATGGTGACGAGTGAAATTGGCAAGGCTGAACATGGCTTTTCCCCTCTGTGGCTGATTTATGATGATATTTGGTAATTAGCTAGCAAGTTTCATGTTTTTAATATTTCTCATGTTCGTAGAGCAGGAAATACAGTAGCCCACCTTGTAGCAAGATGGGATGCCCGTAATTATTCGGAGCTTATTTGTATTGACTCTATTCTGCAAGGTGTTTTAGCCTTGGTGGAACTTGATTTGGAATAATAATCCTGCTAACGTTTTCCCTCAAAAAAAAAAATTGTTACTCTCTTCGTATTTAAATAAATAAAACGTTTTGACTTTTTGCACTATTCATCTAATTCACATTGACTAATAATTGTAATTTATACATAAGAATACATATAGTCATGTTGGTATTTGTTGGAATCGTCTCAATGAATAGTTTATTAATATTCAATTGTTATAATTTTTACTTATTGATAATTAAGATATTTTCAGTCAAAATTTTGCATTAGCATACGTGCACAAGGGGAACGTTTCATTTATTTAAACACGAAGGGAGTAGAAAATTAGAAATGATTAAAAAAAATTAGAATTGATTCAAAAAAAAAAAGTGGTAATGGGTGAATATAGTACGTTTAAGTAAAAGTAAAACATATAAGAGAATAGGAAATATTAAAAATAAATGAGAGTAAGGTATGAGTGGGAACATGTGAAAAGAGAGACATAATAAAATACAGGCAATTAATAAAATTTTCATCTAAAGAAGTGCCAACATTATTATATATGTGCAGTATAATATCTCATATGACATAATATCAATAGACTTGTTAATCGATGGCATGACTGTGGTGTGGGTTGTGCGGATGCAATTAGTGTGGGTTGATAATTGGTGTAACAGGTGATTAGTGTGGATTTGAGCAAGAGTTTTATGAGATAAATAAATGAGAATGAAAGAGATGAAACGAATGTCTAATGGTTAACAAAAGATCAAACTTAATCAATAAACTAATATTAATTTTCAAATAGATCTATTTATTAAAAAAAAATAAGCATAAAATCGGGTCGATAGGTCGGGCTCGGGAACGGGTCGGATTTGAACCACAAATTTACGGGTCATATGGGTTCAGGTTAAATTGGGTTACGGATCAAAAAACATTTGTTCAAGACAGATTAAAAAACATTTGTTTAAACCGGGTTCAGGTTAAATCGGGTTGGGTTAGGATTGGGTTTGCGGGTCGGGTCGAAAATAATTAACAGATCTAAATGGATTGTAGTTGGACGACTTTAACTCCATTCCAATATGTTCCAAAAGGTCCAATTAAAAATTGATTGGAATAGAGTTATTAGAGTCCATCCATCCATTTAATTGTTTGGTTAGGCATTTTAAGTGTGGAATATCATACTTGGAGGATTCCAACTCCACCCCATTCCCTAAAATCTTATACCCATCTCACTCCTCACAATCCATTCCTTTATGGAAATGTAAAAGTCATGTATTCCAAAAAAAAAATAAGCCAAACAAGTTTAGACTAGTATGAATACATACCTCCTTAGTATGAGATCTTGGCCTACACCAATCCATTCCACTTTAACGAACAAACAATCCCTTAGGGGAGAGGTGGGTCTGAGATTTCATGGAAATTTGGTAAAGTTAAAGCCCTTTGACATGAGATTCCTTGGTTAAATTGCTTAACCTAATAATAAAATAGATTGATTGAATTCTACCTCCATTCTAACCCATTCTAAAACATCCAACCAAACACACCCTTAGTTTCTTTTTGTTGTCCTTGTTTTGACCAAAAGAAATAAATGAAATACAACCTTTTTGAACTTAAAAACCAACTATGCAAAATGGTCGAAATCTAGGCTCGGTTTGAATTTTTGATGGAAACATTTTGTAGAAAATCTATGGTTAAAGTTTCCCTAATTTGATTCTGAGATAGTATTCCCTCTTAGAGATGTCAAAATTAGATTTAACTTGACCTGATCCAACCGAATCAGATTTCGATTTGTGTAGGCATAATGATTTAATATGACTCAAACTTGAATAAGACCTTATACCCTTATGAGGGTACATGAATCACATAATACGTTAAAACCTCAACCCAATTTGTTTCCTATTACCTTTATAGGCCTCTTTGTTAGACATATTATTATGTAAATAATAGTCGTCCATATTTATCCTTTGTATTTTATGAAACTAGGTTATGTATATACTCTTATATATACACTGTGAATATGGAATGGAAGTCCTTAAGGGATTAATCATCTTACATGGTATCAGATAGCCCTAACCCTAGTCGTCGCCTTTACCTATCCTATTCTCTTATGTCTCAGCACTCTCTTCCTCTCTCATTTCCTCCCATGGATCCTACTACTAACTCTTATCATCCTGCTTTGGGTGTCTCAAATATTCGAACTCTCATTCCATTGACTCTGGACGTGGACAAGGTTCAATATACACCTTGGGCAACACTTTTCAGCAACACCGCAAAGGCTTATAATGTACTGGATCACATTGATTCGAAAGCTGCGAAACCTAAGGACATCAGCACGGAGTTATAGGACCATCTCGACTCTATATAGAATCAATTCTAATTCAAGGTCCCCCAAACAGTCAGTAATTCAAATCCTAACACACCTTCAAAAGTGTAAAGTCCTAGGCTTTTAAAGGGCCTTAGGCATAGAGGAAGTGGGATCCCCAACGATGGGCTACCCTCCTCACAATTTTGTTCAGGAAAAGGTTGCTCTTGGCCATATCCGTGTTCTAGCTTCATGTTCCGTCTTCATTTCAGTATGCCGACATATTTACCAAGGGTCTTCATCAACCCTTGTTTGTGGACTTCCACTCTAGTCTAACCGTCCGTGCTCCTTCCACTTCGACTGTGGGGGTGTGTTAGACACATTATTATGTAAATAATAGTTGTCCATATTTATCCTTTGTATATTAGGAAACTAGGTCATGTATATACTCTTATATATATACTGTGAATATGGAATGGCAGCCCTTAAAGGATTATTCATCTTACACTCTCCTATCTAAGGGTGTACAAATTCAAGTTAAGTTACTTTCCAGAAAGTTATTTTGGGTAACCGTTGCTTTCGAGTAGATGTGTCAATTCGGGTGTTCAAGCCGGGTTTGGTGAGGTCGAGTTTATTTTAAATTTGAATCATACTAAACTATTGTATATATACAAGTCGAAATCAGAATTTGATTTTTTTTTGATTGATTTCCAATCAAGTCGATTAGATTAGTTTTTGAAACCTCTACTTTCAAGTTGCATTGTTATCAGCTTTAAACCATATACGAAGTATATCCAAAACTTTTGGTACTTGCCTATTAGAATATTGAGTTTTATTCTGTTGCATAATGATTATTTTAAATTTGCAACTATGTTGACACTTAAATTATTTCCTTTAATTGTTAAATTCTATGTTGTAATTATGGACATACACATGTAACACATGTACTATAACTCGTATTTTCTTATCTTTACAAGTATGTGTTGCAACGTCTGATTACCTTTTCCCCATTTGCAATTAATATAAACATTCAATACATACTTCGTATATCTTATGTACATGTGATATTCAGATACTTTGATTATCCACACGTTTCTTATTTTCACACATTTAAAAATCCGATCATAAACCTAATAGTTTTATGTTATTCAATTACCTACAATAATATTTCCGGTTCAAATTTTTCAAATTTCATATTCGATTTTGATTTTTCTAGTTTTTTCACAAACCCTACACTTATCCCCTACCAATTAATTACTTTTTAACCTTTTTAACCAAAGTTCTTACCAACATAACTTTTACGTAATTCATTGCCTCAAAAAGTTTCATTTCTATACCTTGCAACAAGTGTTCACTCTAACGCGTAACCGTATAACTCTACTCTCTAAGCTAACTAACATCAGAAGCAACACTCCCCTCAAACCTCACCTCTATAATCATCACCTACACGCAAACCCTTAACCTTAATTAATCTAAACTTTTAAGATAATTACTACTTATTAATTATTTAATACTACGAGTATACTCTTGCATTTTCTCCTCCACTAATCTATTATAAAAACACATCACCTAATTTTAATTTATAAAATAACTCTTTACATGTGTCGTTTACTCAAAGCCTTAAGCTTTGCTATACTTACACATCATAACCCCATAAAATAAGGTCACAATTTTATCCACATAATAAATAAAAACTTTATTATAGTATTATAATATATAGTTTTTATACGAATAAGATTTGGCACCTGTCCTTAGCTTAATACTCACTGGTTACTCTTGTCAATCTTATCTGTACTGTTTATTCACCCTGCTTCTCCACTACACTCAATCACAACTCACCAACAATATGTTTTAAGCGTAGATTTTTTTGAAGATTTTTTTTTTTTTTTGGGTATTTTTAATTAATTAGTCAATGGGTGATTGACACTTGTTATATTTTGGGTTCCGTAGATAAACTATTTTAATGACCTAGATTTAATATTGTCTCGCTCATTTTTAGGAAAAGTAAAATACAAATTATAAATATAGAAAATGTTAAACACTAACGTATCACAAATTCACAATCACATCATTTGCATAGATGCAATTAAAAATCATGATCTAGATCCTAAAATGGTAAAAGTAACTTTTTGATATTCTAAATTTAGTTTATCTCTATCCAAACTTGGGAGTTGGCCTGCATTTTTCTACAATGCTCGAAAATATATATGATCCTTAAACAATAACTTAGCTGCAAAAGAAAACAAGCCATATGTACTACTTTCATACTTCGTGGTATATGAATTTCGAGAGAAGTTGGGAGGCTAATAAAAGCCCTATCATCTTATGAAGTACTAAACAAGATTCAAACTCTAAACCTCTAGAATTTGAGGAAAAAACTTATTAGTCAGAGAAAATAAACACTTTGTTTTTATGTCACTAACTAGTGTTAAGTGATGGAAAAAAAAAGTAGAAATAAATAATGCTAATACAACGTATTACAAAGTATTAACGATAAAATTGAGAGGTTAATAATGGAAAAATTATAACTAACAATATGCAAATTATAAATATTCCGAATATAGTAATCTCTCATAGTAGGTAATGTTGGTTAGTCAACTAGGTAATTGATCATCAACAATAAGCTAATAAGATGCTTCCAATTAATGTCATGCAATTGTCCACCTTAATATTGCCCAAATTATAAAAATACAAGTATTCACAATTCACATTCACACTGCATTCACACTTAGCACACATATACAGACTGGACTTTGAAGGTGAAGAGATTCATTACTTTAACTAATAATTAAATTAACACCACCTTATTCTTTGGATATTCTAACTTAGCTAACACGGATGTAACTATGACCTCACTCACTGTTTTTCCTCTTAAGGGACTATTTCCTCCCTTTGACGTACCCCACTAGAGCACCTCTCCTTTGAGCCGACTTTTATATTAAGGAACAAAGGAAGTAATACATTACGAAGTACTTCAATTGATCACTAGCTAGCTAGGCAATTTTGAGAACCCGTATTAACACGATTTCTTAATACTTATAACATGTTGACTTTTATGTTGCATATGTTCTAATTTGACAATAAGATAGTTCATGCTTATGAAAAAGAGGTAAAAACTAATTAGGGGTCGTTTGATTCGTAGGGGGTAATCGGAATGGAATGAACAAAGGGAATGAAAGAGAAAGGAATGAAAATCCCTCAAATTAAGGGTGTTGTTTGTTTTAAAAATCAAAGGGAATGAAAATACACCACATCACCACCACACCACCACCACTACACAAACCCCTTTTTCTTCACTATCCCACTTCTTCGGCCACCCCGCCCCTCGCCGCACCTACCCCACCCCTCGCCGCCCCTCACCGCACCTGCCCCACCCCTTGCCGCACTTCCTCTCCTCCCAAACAGCTTTCCCCTCCCCCGAAAAACTTCCCCCACCCTCGAAAAAACCCTAGAAACCCTTCCCTAACCACCCAACCACCCTCGAAACCCTTCCCAACCACCCTCGAAGCTTGTATTGTGTTAGATTTCTGGTGGGTGGTGTGTTTTTAAGGTGGAGGGTGGTTGATTTCGGGTCGTGGGGCGTGGTGGTGCTGACAGGACGGTGGTGGGAAGACCGAAAGAGCGGCGATGCTGATGGGGCAGTGGTGGAAAGGGTTCCGATGACGATGGGGTCTTAGTGCAGGTGGAGCAGTGGTGGTGTTGGTGGCTTAGAGGAAAGGGAATGCAAATACCATGGGGGGTAAGGAATGAGAGTAGAGGATTTTGGGGTAATTAAGTGGGAAAAGGGAATGATTGAATTGACATAATAAACAACAACTAAGGTAATCATTCTTGTTGATTCCCTTTCCCTTTCCTGATTACCCAAAACCAAACGGCTTTTTATAAGAATCTTATTAATTTGACTTAATCTGTACGACTATTATAAACCGACTAATAAGGAATAATAAAACGAAATAGTATCTACAAAACTTGGAGCCGTGTTTTGAAAACACCAGGTGGCATGCTATTACTTTCTATCACCTTCGAAAAAACAAATTAAAAAAAAAAAAAAAAAAAAAAAAAAAAAAAATTATAAGAAGAAGCTTCAAAAAGGGTGAGGTGTCGCTTTGTAATTGGCAAACAATAGTTGGTTAAGAAATGGAGAAAATTGGAAGGAATAAGTAAAATATGTTGGACCACACATACAGATTGAATGAATGAATACTATAATAAATAAAATTTGACAAAAAAATAAAAAAGATAACAGGAAAGTAAAGGTTAGCTAAGTGTTTAAAGTTGTAATCTATCTTAAACCATGCCAAACATGTGCACGTAAGTCAAAAGAGCCTTAACACATTAACACATCATCACTAAATTAGAGGTAATCAAATCACATGGGCAACTAAGGAAACATAGGCGGTTACCTTCTGTTACAGTGTTACTCTATTCCAGCCCACATACATCCATTCTCCATTATTAACCTAAATTATTCTAATACCGACTACAATCGACTAATCAACTATGATACGTAAATACATATTAAGATTGTTTGCCAATTATCTTAGTTGGTTAAAGCATTAAAACAATACTGAAAGTCTGATAGTTGGTTAAACCTTAATATATATTGAAAGTTTGAAACCAATATATTGAAAGTTTAAAACAATACTCGATGTTTAAATTTGAATCACATCTGCATCACTAATGTGATTTTATTGATTTGTAATGAACAATATTTTATATATACCAACAAAAAATTTCTTAATTACATGATAATAAATCAAATAAAAAATCAAATGAATATGTAATTCCTACCAGTATCATTTATTAATAAATATTTCACCCAATAATAATTCTGTAACAACAATAATAATAATTATAATCATAATGACAAGAATTAAGCTCTCTATTATGTACAAGAAATACCCAAAAAAAAAAGTATTTTTTTATGAAGTAATTAATAAATCAATGAAGACTAAAAGGGCGAGGCTTCTTAGATGGATGTGGGCTTTCAACCTCTTGATCAAAACAAGCTTGTTTGATAACACCATCAAAGTCAACGGTCAAATGATTATCAGGAAACGCCGGTAAATTCAAATCGAAATCGACACGACTATGTGTCACGGTGGATGTAGCGGCGGCGCCGTCAGATACGGTGGAGTTCGCGGCGGCGTTAGCGGTTGCCGTAGCGGTAGCCGAAATACTTTTATTGTTATTAATATTACTAATCCCACCTTCATAGTGACACCTTTTGTGACCACCTAAGGCTTGACCACTAGGAAAAGACTTGTTACAAATCGTGCACACGTGTGATTTTCCACCGCCAGTAGAGGTGGAGGAAGATGACATGGCGGTTGCGGTTGTTGCGATCACGGTATGTAAACCGTCTACGACAGCCGGTTTCCGGTGACTCGCTTTATGACCGCCTAAAGCTTGGTAAGAAAGAAACTCCTTGTCACATACTCCACACTTGTACGTCACCCTTTGTTGTTGTTGTTGTTGTTGTTCCTTTTCTTCGGAGGTGGCGCCGCGAGCGAGCATGACAAGGCAGAGAGCGAGGTACTCCTCCTCGGAAGGAGGGGAGTCGAGGCGAGGCCGCTTGGACCGCTTCTTCTTGGTCATCATGAGGCTCTCATTGGTTTTCATCGGTGGATTGGACGAGTTCAACGCCTCAAGAGCCATATGAACAACAAAGAGAGAAGGAGAGATTGAGATTTGGTGGAAGTGAAGAGAAAGAGTGAGAGAATGAAATAAGTTTGTGTTGTGTTGAGTAGAGTTGTGTTGGAGGTAAATAATGTTGTGGTGGGGAAGTAGGGGAAAGAAGGGGAATATATATATATATATATATAGTAATTTGGAAAAGGGGGGAAAGGAAAGGAAAGGAGTTGTTGGAGAAGAGAAGTGAAGTCGGTCAACTAAGAGAGAGTAGTAGAGGAGTGGGGAAAGAGAGGTGGTGGCTAAGTAGATCAAGCAAATTTTGGACTTTTTCCAGGTCAAATACCCACTTTTACACACTATTTTTATGTTTTCTTTTTTCCTACTTCTACATAATATAATCCTTTTGGATTTTATTTTATAAATAATTAATTATCGGATTTACTACGTATGTATACCTTGCGTATATCTTGCATATATCTTGCGTATTTGGATTAAATTTTCAAGTATCTTCATATTGTCATAATGAGGTATATAGTCAGATCAGTTAGTCATTATACCAATTAGTATTACCGGGGTATTTCAATGGAAGTGTCGTTTTAACTTTTTACTAATTCCTACCAGTAATAACGTTGTCAAAAAATTATTAAAGTATAAATAAATAATGATAAAAGTAATTAGTTCACAAACATGTTTAGTCAAAATTGTTCATCCATTGAGAAATAGAGATACTTTAGTAAATACTATATAGTACGAGTAATAATAATTATTGCACGCATTAGATATGAAACTATCATATTTTTGTAAATATGTTATACATACATGTTTATAATCTATACTATATATTTAAAAGCGTTGCTAAATAAGTTTAGGTGTCGTTAGCGCTCTCCTCATTTAATCGAGTTTTTCATTCCATACGTTCAAAAATATGGAACTAATAAGATTTGAACCCTCAATCTTAAGCTTAAATTTTAACATGTTAGCCACTAAGCTATTACCATATAACTTGTCATTCTTTCAAAATTAAATTTTAATAAGACGTTCCTATCATGAAAATAATGCAATACCTCGGAGCATCACCCGAGTCTAAAAATTAGTTGTTTCTAAATGTATGTGCAGCTTACTCGTTTCAAAGATTATGTGCAGCTTACAATTAGTCAACAAAATCAAACAATAAATATATGGAGTACTTTGCGTTGAATAGTTATTGTTGATACTCATATATGTGTTCTTGCAATGAACAGCAAGACAAAATTAAATGAAGATTGATTTTATAATTTAGGGGCTTATAAGTGTTATAACCCTTATATCCAATTTTTTTTTTTTTTTTTTTTTTTTTTTGGTGAAAGCCCTTATATCCAATTTATTGTTCAATGGAAACCCCAATTAGAGGACGTCAACATTATTAGAGGATGTCAACATTAAACTCTGATGTTGATCAACCTCACATATATACGGATATACCTAAATACTAAAGCAACTAACACTAATTACTTAAGTTGATATTCATGTGTGCGAGACAAGTTAATGTTGCGTTGATTACAGAATCAAATTTCATGATAATATAATAGGAGTCATAGTTTATTAATTTCATGTAGAAATGTTAAAGAAAATAAAATCATACGGTGTAATATTAACAAATGGGATAAAAATTCATAAAATAATACCACTACTAGTACAGTCCACTCTCTCTATAGTTTAGTTTCGGGGAAATTGGATCGTGTTTTAGTATTAATTTTTGGCATTAATCAACATGTTCGTCTTTATCTTTATTTAATTAATAATATTATTATTAAAATAATACATACTTTAATAGAGATTCATATACATGACCAAGTAAGCGTATGTAAAGATAATCTTGGGAAATATTGAATTGGATCCTAGTATCAACTTCACTCAAGTACGCCACATTTTAAAGAGTACCGAGTTATTGCCTAACTATTTAATTACTTTTCCTTCTTTTCTTTTTTTTTTTTTTATTTTTTTTTTTTATTTTTTTTTTTTATTATTACATTTAAAAGTTGAATATAGCTTGATAAACGATAAACATAGTCCGATACTTTGTATCTATGTGCAACGCAATTAAAGTGTTTTTTTTTTTCGTGGTCCCATTTATTGTGTGATGTCTTATGTCAAATTTTGTTAAAGATATTAAAGCATGATTTACATACGACCCAAATCCTTAATTGTAATAACCAATTATGTAATCAAGATTTGTTGATCTTATTAATAGTAATTGAAATTATGTTTAACAAAATCGAATCCTTTGATTGTTATAATCAAGATTAGGGATGGGATCTTGGTGACAGTTAATTTTTAGATAATAGTATATGAGATTGATATGAGGTAGATATTTAGTTATGCCATAAATTTGGATCTAATATTGACTTGATTTCTGATGTTTAACTTTAGATTTAACTAGGTTAAGTCCCGTGTCATACACAATCATAATTACAGTTTACAACAAATAAATTATAAATAAGGGTGTTAATTTAGCAATAATTTATCCAAAAATAATATTTGTAACAAAACTAGTTTAGTCTCGTGCGTTGCACGGATTAAATAGCTATTATTTGTTTAAAATGGTTGTCAATATTCTTTATTAGAAAAAAGTGTAATCATAATCTCATTAATTAATTTTGAAAGAATTATTATATTTTTTTTTTAGTCTTGAAACTTAGAAGGAAATAAATAGAGAAAAAAAAAATTATGTCAAAATAATTTAGGTGGGAAAATTTTTCATGAGAAGTTGACATGTGTCCCTTAATAATGTCAGCATGTTTTGTTTTAGTAATAGGTAATAGAATATATAGCTTGAATTTTAATTTATACTAATACCAAATACGTAAAGGTTATTGAATTGGATTGTATAAAATAGTAATAGAAATTAGAAGCTATAAGGTTTTATATAAATGAATGAAAATATTAGCTTAGGTTAGTACCCATATACAAACTCATATACATTTGCCCTTGTATTTTGTGACACACTTTGACCAGCATTATATGAAAATTTAGTTGGATTTATTTTAATTTAAGATAATTAGTATTCCGTAATCAACTTTCTTAAATATATTTTTATAGTGAGTAGTAGGGGTTTTTAATTTTTTAATTTTATTTTTTTAATAATCACATAAATGTTTATAGTAATTAGATTGAATTTTCCAATATATATGATTTTGTTCGGTTTGTTCTTATAAAAGTTATATATAATTTTAAGATTATAATGCTACCAAAATGATTTTTCTTTTTTAATTAAAATAAATTTTATTGTCAAATGATAAAAGTTGGAGAAATGATAATATTATAATAATCTTGGATATTAATATATTACAATACATTACAATACCTTACTTTTAATCTATGTTAGTATTTTTGTAACTAAAAGTTTCCTATTATATACAGTATAAAAAAAATACGTTGAGTATAATTGGATTAAATACGTTGTCAAAATGGAAATAACACTACAAAAAAAATAGACATTTAGCAACAGATCAAATCCATTGCTAGATTTACTTTTTTGTCGCTAAATATAGGTAGCGACAAATTTTGAAACGGAATTACTCCGTTGGTAAAACTGTTGTCACTAAATGAGACTAGCGACGTTGTATATTTGTTTTCCGTTGCTTGAACTTAGCAACGGATTTTTAATTAGATGCTATTCGGTCTGACCTCACTCGGGTCAACCTGACTCGGCTTTGCATGTAAGGCTCCTTAAATCCCCAATCTCAAGAATCGCAATAGGTAGGAGTTGAACCCGTGACCTCAAAGTCACATAGTGAAACTCTTACCAACTATACCAAATAATATTTGTTTACTTCTACGCACATAATTGATAATAAGTGAAAGAAATATTAGAGACGAAATTAAAATCTGTCTCTAGTTTAGAATCGGATTTTCAACGTCTCTAGTTCAGAGACGGATTTGAAAATCTGTTACTAGTTTAAAGACGGATTTTAGTTTACATAATTCGTCTCTAAAGTAATATTTTACATAATTCGTTTCAAAAATAATTTAGAGACGAAATAAAAATCCGTCGCTCATATCAGCAACGGAAAAAAAAATCCGTCTCTAATTTAGCAACGGAAAAAAAAATCCGTCTCTAATTTAGCAACGGAAAAAAAAAAATCCGTCTCTAAATTTAGCAACGGAAAAAAAATCTGTTTCTAATTTAGAGACGGATTTTTTTAATTCCGTCTCTAATTTAGAAACGGATTTTTTAATTCCGTCTCTAATTTAGAAACGGGTTGAATTCCGTCACTAGAATTCCGTTTCTATATGGAAATTTTTTTGTAGTGTAAGTATTATTGTAGGTTATAAAATGGATGTCATTATAATTTGGCAAAAAAAAAAAAAAAAAAAAAAAAAAAAAAAAAAAAAAAGGAAAGAAAACAAAGGCAGAAAAAATTTTAACCAAAAAATGACAAATGTCTTTTCTAATTTCGCCTTTAGTATAAAGTTATTGATGATTTTGGAAATTGGGATAGGTAGAATATAATAAGGAAGAGATGAGATTCTCTAGGTTTTTTCAGACAAGAATGCAATGCTATTGAGTGCCAAATAAACTTATGTCTAACTTGATTGAACTATGTTTGGTCAAATTAATCCAAACTAGTTTTAAGTCATACCTAAAACAAGATAACTCATGGTTCGTTAGATAATACTGTAGTTTTTTTTTTTTTTTTTTTAAATTCATATGATATATATGTGTCATACAATAAATCAATAATTAGTCAAATCTGTTGAAATTATGGTTATTAATTAAACTGATAGTAAAAAAAAAAAAAACTTTTTTTTTTCCGTGTTTGATTTGGATTTTAAAACCGGAAAACTAGAAACAAATAACAATGACAAATAGACTCTACAAACCAACCAGATAATCTTTACCTAATTCTAGGGATGTCTATGGGACAGGTCGGGCGGATGTTGGCTTTCCCATCCCCATCCCCATCTAAAATTTTCATCCCCATCACCTCCCACTACAAAAAAATGTCCATATAGAAACGGAATTCTAGCGACGGAATTCAATCCGTTTCTAAATTAGAGACGGATTTAAAAAATCTGTCTCTAAATTAAAAACGGAATTGAAAATCCGTTTCTAAATTAGAAACAGATTTTTTTTCGGTTGCAAAATTAGAAACTGATTTTTTTTCCGTTGCTAAATTTAGAGACGGATTTTTTTTTTCCGTTGCTAAATTAGAGACGGGTTTTATTTTTCCGTTGCTAATATGAGCGCCGTCTCTAAATTATTTTCGAAACGAATTATGTAAAATATTACTTTAGCGACGAATTATGTAAACTAAAATCCGTCTCTAAACTAGAGACGGATTTGAAAATCCATTTCTATACTAGAGACGGATTTAAAAATCCGTTTCTAAACTAGAGACGGATTTTAAAATCCGTTTCTAAACTAGAGACGGATTTTAAATTCCGTCTCTAATTTTTCTTTCACTTAATATCAATTATGTGCATAGAAGTAAACAAATAATATTTGGTAAGAGTTTCACTATGTGACTATGAGGTCACGGGTTGGATTCCTACCTATTGCGATTCTTGAGATTGGGGATTCAAGGAGCCTTACATGCAAAGCCGAGTCGGGTTGACCCGAGTGAGGTCGAACCGAATAGCATCTACTTATAGACTCAAAATAATTTTTCCGTTGCTAAATTTAGAGACGGATTTTTTTTTTCCGTTACTAATACCAGCGACAGAGAAAAATAATCCGTTGCTAAAACCAGCGACGGAAATAAAAATTCGTTGCTAAAACCAGCGACGGAAATAAAAATCCGTTGCTAAAACTAGCGACGGAAATAAAAATCTGTTGCTAAGTTCAGCAACAGAAAACAGATACAACGTCGCTAGTCTCATTTAGCGACAACAGTTTTACCAACGGAGTAATTCCGTTTCAAAATCTATCGCTACCTATATTAAGCGACAGAAAAGTACAATCTAGCAACGGATTTGATCTGTTGCTAAATGTCTATTTTTTTGTAGTGTCCCGGCGACGGGTCCAAAATTCATCCCCATCTCCATCCCCGTCTCACCCCTACTTGGATATCCACCTCCGCCTAATCCCCACTCAAGACCTGCCTATTCCTCGCTTCACATATACACCATCCTACATAATTAATATAGAATACAATTTTGTTTTTAAAAAAAAAACAATGTCAATATTACACACTTTTTTGTTTATAATATAAGTGTGTTACAAAGTATTATATTTACTTTTGTTTCAAAAAATAAAAAAATATTATATTTACTATTTTGTTTTACATCAATTTTTTTATAAAATCGTATAAAAGTTTATAATTTGTTTTAAAAATTATATAGATGTGGATATGGGGTGGGGATAGGGCGGGTACAAAGTGGGGCGGTTGGGGCGGGGAGGATATGAAGTGGGGCGGGTGGAGCGGGGCGGAAATGGCGGGTACAACCTAAAATCCACCCGCCCCATCACCCATGGCAGGTATGGTTTTCATCCCCGTCCCCGCCCCACCATCCGCCAAACCGATGAGACCAATGGGGCGGGGATGGAGCGAGTCTCCTACTTGACCCGCCCCACTGATATTATCCCTACCTAATTCATGTTTTCGGTTGACAATAGCTTCAAAACTAATTGTGCTACTTCAATTTGCACATATTTGCAAAAAAGCGAGTATATTTATCTCATATATATTTTCATCTACACTATCTACTTTACTCACATCTATGGGACAGATAATCGAATCATCTAAAAATTTGTTGAACTTGGTCACAATAGTCCAATTAAGCATGATGCAACAACATCTCCAATGGGGACTTATTTGCTCTTACTATTTTGATAGTGTAGCCGTGTAGGTTTCTTCCTCGAAAGAAATGTCAAAAAAATATACTCCAAGTTAGGCAAATGTACATTATTGTAGACCTTGAGTCTAAATACATCCGTATTGGCTTCTATAGTTCTATACCCTTTATGTATAATTAACTAAATTAATTATACTTTTTTCTTTATTTCAAAAAAAAAAAATTAAATTTTATTCTCTAATCGAAAGTCATGTGTCTTTTTTAATAGAAATCAAAGTGTAACTCTAAAGTGTTTATCAAATTGGTTAAAATGAAACTCGATCTCCTAGTCAGATATCAATTCTTCTATGGGAAATCACAAAATTCATCATATCATGCTTTCTTTCATACCATTCTTTCGTTGTATAAACTTTTATGAGACGGGTTACTAAAACTTTAAAATAAAAGTTTGATATTAATTACTCAACATATTGTACTTTGTAGATGAAGTATGACATAAGGTTTGAGACAATATTAATCTCTATCAGCGAATTAATCTGTTTGTATTAAATTGATCTAAGAATATAATTTGACCTATAATATATGAAGAATAACTAATAAATCATGAAAGTCATAATGTAAAATAGGTGTAAATTTATTGAAATTCAAAGGCATGAATTTATAAAATCTATTAAGGGCATAGAAAATAAAACCTAGAGATGAAAGAGATTCGACGAATATTTTATTTTTAATTTTAGTTATTTCAACTTTAAATTATAGTAAAGACGCATTATATCAAATAAAAGGAGAATAAACTCGTGCCTAACTAAAACTAAAGAAATTAAAATTCACATAACAATTGTAAGCATGTGCTTTTGTCATGGGTTAGGACGATAAGTGTCATAATTATGAGGAATTAAAGAGGATTTTGATTGAAAAAGATTATTATGCCACTTCTAATTCATTTCCCATGACAAAATCACATGCCCTAGCATTACTCTACTCTCTACTAATCAATTGTGTCCATAACAATAAGGTGCAAAAGATCTTTGTTTGCTACCTCAATATATTTGTGAAGCCAATTAAAAGAGTTTAGAAGACTTAATTTGGTTTTTATGTCATTAGATCTTACGTCATTTCCTTATTATATATTTCTCACGTTACTTCCTCATCGTTGGACTGTTCGTTATGTAGGGAATTTGTGGTGAACCACAATTAGAGGTGGCAGCTTGTTCACTTGTATCGAGGTTGATTTGAGTTGGCTTAACCAGATCGAGTTATGTTCTAATGATAAGTTATTCTATTTAAGTTTAAATTAATCTAAATCATGTACGTATGAGTTGGCAATATAAGTAGAAATATAATAATTTTGGCTATATTAAGTTCATGTTTTAGTTTGGTTTGAGTCGGTTATAAACGTAATTATTGGTAGCTTTTCCAAAAACATGTACAATGTGTATGTTAAATCTCATAATTTGGAAACATCTTTGCAAAATGATTGCTTACATATGTTAACCAATCAAAATTACCAAATTGATCATCTAAGTCATATAACACATTGTAATTTGTTTCCTATTTATACTTTTTTATTTTTTATCTTAAATTTCAATTCTCCCTACCCCTTTGAGACCCTTCCTCTTTCCCCATCACTATTGTTATAATAGCCCGACATTTCTTAATTTTATACATAGGGAAATACTTAACCAAGAAATCTCAATTAAGCTATTACGTAATTGCCTTAATACTTTTGACTTGAGTGGTGCTCAAATCTAAGGTTCGTAGTCTTCATACCTTGTCAAATGTTGTTATAGTCTTTTTAGAGGACTTCATCACGAAATGTCCTGTTTTAAGGGGATTTTTTTTTTTTTTTTTTTTTTTTTAACAATGTACCCTTATATAGTCTGAAAATTGCATCATACATCTTTGAGACACCAAGGTCATAGAGAAAATATATATATACTTGATAAGTAACCACTTCACTTAAGATAAACCGAAAGCTAACTCATACAATTGCACATAGTGCAAAATATAGGCCTAGGCCGTACCTATTACTAGTAGAGGAATTCCACTTCACAAGTTTATAGAGATTTCACCCCATACATATGATATAGAAAAAGTATATTCCTTAAGCCTTATACATTATTTAACTTTCATTTAACGTGAAACATTCATATGTGTTGTTTAGAAAACTATATACTTCGTATATATTTCTAACATAGTTGCACATATATAGAGTTGTGCTAATTCAATAGATCAATGCCATCGTTCTACTTGTATCAAATTATGAGCATGCAATTGGTTTTTTTAGGGAAGCGACTTTGCCAAATCACAAAATTAATCACAACATACACTATTAGATTCAACTCATATCTTTACCACGAATCAAACGAACTGAGTTCAACCAAAACATTGAACAATGAACATAAGCTTGTTAAGAACCAATATCATGTTTATACTAGAGTTTAGACCACGAATATAGAAAGCTTAACAAAGTGTGTAACAAAAAGGTAGAAACAAAGAAACCTACTAACAAGAGTAATGTAGTTAACAACTTTGGCAACTTTTAGCAGTGGTCACTTCACACACTGAACACTTGGCAATACAAACAAATTGACACCACAAAAATGAATAAAAAAGGACGCGTGTATAATTAGGCAGGTAGAACAAGTAAGACTAATTTTGCAAGCCACACAAATACAAATACACTCCCCCCACTTCACTATTTCCCTTTAATATGAATGAATGAATATGAATATGATGATGATATTTGTTTAGGTATCATCTTCTTTTTTTAGTTTTTTTCTATCTTACCCACTTAGGTTTTCTATGCAATTCTATCCTCTTATGTTTAACATCTGGAAGTTGCTAGAATAAATGCTTCATAGTCCCACACCTTTACATTTCCATATCTTTCTAGAAAAATAAATAAAAAGTGTGCCGGTTATGTTATTTACTTCCATTTATTTTAGCTTATTTTAGTTTTGTGATGCCTTAATTTCGGTGTTAAAATAAATACGTAGTATGATTATTCAACAACTATTGAGTAAAAAGTTAGGATGAAGTTTTAGTAGAACTGGTCATTTGGTCAATATAGAGTAAAAAATGATGGCCCGATGATTTTGTTAAAGATAAAAGATTAAAAAATAAATAAAAATTTACTAGTTTGTACAAGTTTAGTTTCGTTTTCACATACTTGTGTTAGATTTTGTCTCAGTTCTTCTCATTTTTTCTTGACGATTTACTTTACTTAATTGTCTATTATCAACCTGTTATTGACCAGCTACTTGCTATACTCGTATTGCCCTTTGATTATCTCAACCTATTATAAACCTGTACCAATCCGACTTAACTTGCCCATCAACTATAGTATTAACAATTTATAAAGTGCTAGGTAAGTACTCCCTCTGTCCCTATTTGTTTGCTTCATTGGACTTTTCATGGTCTCTTAGACGCGTCTTAAAACGTAAATATCTCCATTTTCATATGCGTTATAAATTATTTTCATATGCGTAAAAATTATAAAAACTTGATATTAAGTATACAATAAGACGAATCCAACAAGATCCCTTTAACTATATTATCATTTATAACTTAATGAGAATTTATGGTCAAAGATTTTAAAATTTAACCCTAATTTTTGCCATAGAGCACGCAAACAAATAGAAACAAAGAGAGTAATTGTTGATGCAGTTGATACACTTGATAGAATGATAGTGGCATGTTTTGTACCAAAAACTAATAATTTTATATTTTAGCTGTAATTCTCAAGAATACATTTTGTCCGCCATTGGTATAAATTTTATGACTTAAGTTTATAATCTTCCCAAACATATTAAAAAAAAAGAGTGTAATAACAACATATAGTACTTCGTTTATTGAGAAAGCCAAAGATGAATCCCAACTGCCATTGACTAACTAAAACAGAAATAGGAGCAACAGTTGCACAAGTAGGATATAATGAGGTCACATAGTTGACTATATATATGAAGAGACGTACAAACAGTCCATAGTGGAGGCATTTAAACTGTTTAGATTGGTGGCCACCAAATTAATTTATTACTTAATTAATTATTACTCGTATTATTATTGGAACTTCAATAATTCACCGTAATGCCTGGCAAATGGGCAAATGGCCATACAATTATTATTATTAAGCGAAGGCTCATGCTTAAATGTGGGAGGTTATGTTCATTCCAATTAAGATAGTGTGCTAGTGTTCTACAACTAGTTCTTATTTATATTATTATTTTACATTAGCACTGCGCGTAACCCTCTTCACTCACGCACGCAACCGCGGCTTTCTACACCAAGTTGATTGGCACGGTACGGAGTATTATACTCCCTAACTCACTTTTAATTTCTATTTTTAGTATTTTTTGTAAGAGAAAAATAGTCAAAGCGTAAAGATTAAAAAGTAACAGAGAAAGTGTTTTTAAATTAGTCTTCACTACGAATCGTTGTTGTTGTAAAGAGTTTTAAGAGATTAGGTGGTTTGATTCTATAGCTATTTTAATAAAACTTAACTTGGGTCACATTACATATATATGTGATTCATGTCAAGTTCGAGCCAATTTAAAATAATGAACTAGTGCTTTTTAATTTTAATACCTTGTGGTTAGGGGATTTTTATCCACCAATCACCATCTGACAGGTGGACCAGTCAGGTACTGCCATGTGTCCGCCACATGGGCCAATAGGAGCCTGCCACGTGTCAACCATATATTCGTCCTCCGTGGACCAATTGCGACACGACACGTGTCCATTCATGCCAAAAGGATAAATCAGCCAACAAGGCCCAATCTTTGGGAAGCCCAGTCAGCCTTAGGTTTAACCTAAACCTAGTATTGGCACGCATCCCAAGGAATATAAATATGCCCATTAATCCTCATTAAGGGGGATTACGCACATTTAACACTCTAACCTAGAGAGACTAAATTACATTTCCGCATTAATTACTCTTTAATCAAGTACTAACTTGACCGTTGGAGGCGGATCTCCAATCATCCGGAGCATCCGTTTGTTTTGCAGGTACAGGCGTCCGGTTCCAGTCTCGAAATTGTAACTCTCCCGCAGGACATCAGAAAACCCCGAAACATCTTGGCGCCGTCTGTGGGGAGAGTACTTTTGAGATGGCATCCACGTCTGTACCGACTCCTGAAGAGAGGCGTCCCTTGGACGACCCTCAAGTTCAGTCGGACCATGATACTGAAGAAGAGTTTGAAGTTGAAGCTCATACAACTTCAGACGGGACCCTAAGGGCCCGGCGCACCCGTCATACCGAAAGGAGAGAACGGGAAGATCCTCAAACTAGACTCAGTGATCCAGTCGGCGCACCGTCTGCTCACCAGCAGCCGGCTGACGGATCTGCTCCCATTACAAGGACCGAACTCATGATCTTCATGAGGGGCTTCAAGGGAGAGATTCAGGAGCTGATCAATAAAAAGACGCCTGCTCTGGTTAAGGAGCAGTCGGCTAAGAAACCTTCCTCTTCAGGGAAGAGGAAGCCTGTTCAAGGGCGAGAGGCGACCCCTCATCCTAACTCTAGGAAGTGGGAGCCGCCTGTCCTTGAATTCACAAAGTATCGCTTTCCTTCTCCAGGAAAGAGGAAACCCGTTCGTCATATTCAGGCGGATGGGTCGAAGAAAACATACACAGACGCTCGGCTATTGCTAGAGCAGAAGAAGAATGACCGACTGTCAGAATCGGCCTCTACTTCGGATTTTCAAGACAGTCTACGCAATAATTCTATGAGGTATACTCAGTCACATCATGAGAGTCAGACAGGCGGTACCTCCCGTCAGTTTAGTTTTCATAGTGACCAGGCGGTACCAAACTTACCATTTGTACCACAACAACAATATTTCTTACAGCCACCTCTGTTTGGAGGACATGCGGAAAAAATGTCCAACCTATGGACTGGCAGCTACGGTTGCTTAGACTTGGGGAACAGCCGTCGGCCTTCTCCAAGGAAATTACTGAAGCCGCTCAGCCGGCCAAAGTGAAAAATGTGTTAGTAGGCGCCTATGACGGCACTACTAACCCAGAAGACCATTTGATGGCATTCACCAACCTGATGTACCTTCAAGGTTTGGATGATCCCACTTGGTGCAAGTGTTTTCCAGCGACTCTTAAAGGAATTGCACAACAATGGTTCGGCAACCTGCCGACTGGTTGTGTGAATAACTTCAGGACGCTTGCTTACTTATTCACCTCCAACTTTGCCATGAACATACCTGCGAAGAAAATAACCCTTAATTTAGGGACAATTTAGCAGGGTGAGAAGGAGGGGCTTCGTTCTTACATCAGGCGGTTTAACCTGATGAGAATACAGATTCAAGGGCTACCGAATGAGGTGGCCTATACTGACTTTTTCAGAGGCCTCAAAGACGGGTCAACCTTCAAGTTTGATCTGGTTCGAAAGAGGGTGGCGACTCTTCAAGAAGCTTTGATTGAAGCAGAAGCCTATATACAGGCGACTGATCTTTTTAGTACGGGAAAACAGTCGGACGGGAAGAGCTTCGACAAAAAAGGACGACAGAAACAGTCGTCCAACAAAGATGAGAAAAAGAGAAAAGACGTCTGGGCGGCTGATTCCTCTAAACAGCCGGCCCAGAAAAAGAGGAAAGAGGTCTGGGCCCCGAAGTATGCGTTTAACAAGGATAGCCAAGCTATCCTAAAGGAAATCAAGGGACGGATCTCAATTGAGAAGCCGACCCCCATGAAGGGTTCTGCGAGCAGTCGGAACCAAGGAAAATTATGTGATTATCATGAAGATGTTGGTCATGAAAACCAACGAATGCATCAGTCTCATGCGATATCTGGACCGCCTGGCTGAGCAAGGCGATCTTGACTCTTATGTCAAGAAATCCAAGGGGAACTCTTCCTCGAAAAAGCAGTCGGTCAAAAAGAATCAACAGACCGACAGCTCTGATACAGATGATGCAGTCGTCTACACCATTGCAGGCGGTTTCTCAGGAGGCGGCCCCACTATTAGGGGCAACAAAGACAATATCAGGCGGCTAGACGTCAATAACGTTCACCAAGAACGGTCCTCCAAATATTCATTTCCTGAAATAATCACTGAAGAAGATTTAGGAGGGGTAAGAGGGCCGCATGACGACCCTATTGTTATTGAATGTAAAGTGGCCAACCAGAGGGTTGGCCGAATCCTCATAGATACCGACAGCTCCTCAGATCTTATCAGTAACAAATGTCTGTCAAATCTCAAATATCAGACTGATTGCATACATCCGGTATCCCACCCTCTAGTAGGGTTTGGAGGAGGAGTCGTCCACCCAGTGGGACGAGTGGATTTACCCATCCGCCTGGGTGAAAAAGGGGAAGGTCGACACATGGTGGTCCGGTTCTTGGTAGTTGAGGAACTCTCGGCCTACAACATGATTCTGGGACGACCAACCCTAAATAATTCCAAGGCTATTATAATCCCGTCTCTTATGTTGCTCAAGTTTGAGAGGGATGATGGAACAGTCGGCTCCCTACGGGGAGATCAGAAGATGGCCCGAGAGTGCTATCTCTCGGATATCAAGCCCACTGTCATGGCCGCTGGGTCAGGTGGTGGAAAAATAGACCTTGACAATGTCAAGGAGAGTGCGCCTGTTCAAGAAGCAGGCGGCAAGAAGAGAAAGGCTACCCAGATGGGGGCCGCAAGAAGAGAGAAAAAATAGAAGTCATTGGCAGAGGAGCGGTCAGATGATTTCCGCCCTCAGCCGGCTGGTGAGCATACGGACCTGATCCTAGACGACTCGCGCCCTGACTGAACAGTCAGGGTTGGGACGACTGCTCTGAGAATTCTGGGTGATGACTTTCACCAACTTTTGAAAGAATACAAAAACATCTTTGCATTCGAAGTCCATGAAATGCCAGGCATCAGTCCTGACCTGGCGGTACATAAACCGGCCGTGGATCCAAAAAAGAAGCCGGTAAGGCAGAAAAAGCGGAACCATGGCGAAGAAAGAACTCAGGCGACAACCGTCGAAGTTAAGAAATTACTGGATGCAGGGTTCATTCGGCAATGTTACTTCCCAGACTGGGTTGCAAATGTAGTGCTTGTTAAAAAGTCGAATGGTACTTGGCGAATGTGTGTGGACTACACGGACCTAAACAAGGTGTGCCCCAAAGACAGTTACCCTCTGCCTAAAATTGATAATCTGGTCGACTCAACAGCCGGCCATGCTCTGATGAGTTTTATGGACGCCTACTCTGGGTTCCACCAAATTCCTTTATGGAAGAAAGATCAGGAGAAGACGGCCTTCGTCACTAATCAAGGGTTATACTGTTACACGGTCATGCCGTTTGGTCTGAAGAATGCACCGGCCACCTTCCAGCGAATGATAAACACTGTGTTCTTTGACCAAATTGGGAGGAACGTCGAGGCATACATTGATTATATGATTGTTAAGTCTCGGCTTCAGATAGATCATCTGTCGGACCTCCGAGAAACTTTCGCCACACTCAGGCGGCACCATGTCATGCTCGATCCCAAGAAATGTGTATTTGGAGTTGAGTTTGGGAAATTTCTCGGATTCCTTATCAATCAGAGAGGAATAGAGGCGAACCCTGAGAAGGTGCAAGCGGTCATCGACATGCAGTCGCCTCGCACCGTCCGAGAGGTTCAGAAATTAACAGGTTGTCTGTCGGCCTTGGGAAGATTTTTAAGCCGATCCAGGCGAAAAATGCTTATACTTCTTCCAGGCCATTAAGAAAAAGGCAAGGTTTGAGTGGGGGCCAGATGCTGAGGCGGCCTTCCAAAAATTGAAGGTTCATTTGCATTCCTTGCCGAGGCTGGTCAGTCCTTTGCCCAAAGAAGTACTTTACATGTACCTTGCCGTCTCTGATCATGTTGTAAGCGCGGTTCTTCTTGCTGAAAGAGACGGCTGCCAGCTCCCGGTTTACTTTGTCAGTCATGTACTGAAAAATGTTGAGTTGAGGTATCCTTTAGTGGAGAAATTTGGTCTCGCACTCTTCATGGCTGTTAAAAAATTGAAGCCCTACTTTTTTGGCACATGCAGTCGTCGTGTATACAGATCAACCTATCAAGCGGCCACTGACCACCATGGAGTCGTCAGGCCGGATGATCAAATGGGTCATAGAAATTCAGAGCCTCGAAGTTACATTCGAGCCTAGAAAAGCAGTGAAGGGGCAAGCCTTTGCTGATTTTATTGTTGAGATGACTCGTCCCGCTGACTCTCAAGCTCCAGACCAAGTCTGGAAGGTATATGTGGACGGAAGCTCTACTTCAAATGGTTGTGGAGCAGGCGTCATATGTCAGTCGCCGGAGGGCGACAGGTATGAGTATGCTCTACGTTTCAGTTTTCAGGCCTCAAACAATGAGGCAGAATAAGAAGCTTTACTAGCCGGAATCCGCATGTGCAAGGCAGCAGGGGCAAGAAAGATAAACGCCTGTTCTGAATCACAATTCATAGTGAGTTAGTACAATGGCGAATACGAAGCGACCCATCCGACAATGATCAAGTATTTACAGGCGGTACGACAAGCAGTCGGATCCCTTGAAGATTTTTCATTTGACTCAAGTGCCGAGATCAGAAAACAACCAGACGGATGCTCTTTCAAAATTAGCATCCTCGGCCTCCTGTGATACTCCACAAACTGTTTTCTAGGAGGTGATGGAGAAAAGAAGCATTGAGGAAGACCCTATTGGAATCTTAGACAGAAGCTCAACCTGGATGGATCTAATCAGGGCGTATCTGACAGACGACACCTTGCTGGATGATCATCACCGGGCGGCAGTACTGAAAAAGCGAGCAGCCAGTTTTGAAATGATAAAGGGAGAACTTCACAAAAGAGGGTATCTTCAACCCTTCTTGAAGTGTGTTACTCCAGAAAAAGGACGAGAGATCTTAGAAGATCTCCACTCTGGCTACTGCTCTTCCCATGTAAGCGGCAGGTCGTTTGCTCAACGGGCAAGGCGGCAGGGTTACTTTTGGCCTACTCTGGAAGCAGATGCAATGAAGATGGTGAAAAAATGTGACAAGTGCCAAAAGTTTGGCAAGCTAATTCACCGTCCGGCTACCGACCTCCCTACTATTCATAGCCCACTACCGTTTGCTAAGTGGGGCATGGATATTCTGGGTCCTTATACGCCTGGTACAGGCGGTAGGAAGTACATACTTGTGGCAGTCGACTACTTCACTAAATGGGTAGAGGCGGAGGTTGTCAAGGGAATCAAGTCGAAGAATGTGATTTCATTTGTCTGGAAAAATATCATCACTCGGTTCGGGGTTCCCATGTCTATGGTTTTTGATAATGGTCCCCAATTTGAGACGCCTGTTCTCAAAAGCTGGTTGGGTGACCAAGGTATCTCACATTACTTTGCATCAGTCGGCCGTCCACAAGAAAACGGCCAAGTAGAAGCCTTTAATAAAATCATCTCAGACGGACTCAAGAAAAAAATTGAGCGAGCAGGCGGCCTATGGGCAGAAGAACTACCACATGTTCTCTGGGCCATTAAGACGACTGAAAAATGGGCGACTGGAGAGACTCCATTCCTCCTAACCTATGGTGCGGAAGCTGTTCTTCCAATTGAACAATACGAGCCGACTCTTCGAGTAATGTTATACGACGAAGAGGCGAACTGGGAATCCATGCGCCTGGCATTGGACTCACTCCCAGAAAGGAGGGGCAATGCTGTCTTGCGCCATGAAATTTACCGCCTGAGAATGACCAGATCATACAACAAAAAAGTACACAGGCGTCCACTAAAAGTGGGGAACTTTGTACTAAGAAAAATGGAAGCAGTCGGTAGGGCTAATGAGTCTGGCAAATTAACTCCCAACTGGGAAGGACCCTACCGAATCTATGAAGAGGTCAGGGACGGTACCTACCGCCTGGAAACACCAGACGGCCAACTGTTGCCTCGAACCTGGAATGTAGATAATCTTAAGAAATATTATTTTTGAATGATGTAAATAGCCGAGAGCTAAAAAATAAAAGTTTGCTATTTCATTCAATTTTGTACTAAGAGGGGCATGCCTACTGGCAAACAGTCGGCTACTCTCCATTTTATATTTTATTCTTACTTAAGAGGGGCATGCCGCTTGTTCCATACAACCGGCTACTCTCCTATAAAACAGTTCACCAAGAACTATCAAAGGCTCATGGCCGAAATGATCAGACCAGGCGCCAGGCCAACTGATCCAAATATTAAACTAATTCGACCTGTCCCAAAATCATAGCAGGCGTCCTACGGCATCCATCCGGATGAAATTCGTCGCTGAGAGCAGCTCCCTTTTGGTTGGAACATTGTTCTATAAAATCATTACACGGCACCTATATGACTGTCTAACTAAGACAACCCCATAGCCGTTTCTCAGACAAGGATACTTCTCACTTAACCGACTAATCAGGTCAAACAAGTATTTGCAGTAACCATCCATGTCAACCAACCGAATGAACTACTTGGGATAAGAACAGTCGATACCTTATGAGTTAATAGCCAACAAACATTGGCGAATAAAGGGGAACAATCGGTACTCTCCGTTTGAAACCTCTACTACTCAGTCATTCGGCGACTAAGTAACAATCATGTTTTCTTAGTCACTCCTTAAAACTTGGTGTGAAACTAAAAAGGTGTCCATATATCGCCTGTTCTTACTAAGTTAACACAGCAGGACTAGCCGGCTTAGACCGCCTAGTTTCTCTCGCTTAAAACCATGGCAGGTAGGAAAACACCTCCCTACTTGGTAAATTTTACAAATGACAGGACCGCCTGCCTGAAGGGGATCCGGTCTTCAAAATGAGTCAGATACCAGTTGGATAAATGGTCGACTGATCGCCTAGCCTGGAAACAGACAACCAGTCGTCCATGGGCATAGGCAGCGTGACTACCTCTTACCTGTCTGCAACTATCGGCCATGCAAAAAACAGTCGGTATAGTATGCAACTGGATATCAGAGTTTTGATACTTAGCAAAATTAAAGCACAAATTCGAAGCATTTTGGCAAAAAAGGCGACATAAAATAATGGTCGCCTAAGATAAATTAATAGCCGGCCACAAAGACCGGCATAAATATTCAAAACCCCAGCCCCTTGGCCGGGTAAAAGATACAAAAGAAGCCGGCCATTAAGACCGGCAAAATATTTAGACCCCCGGCCCCGTGGCCGGGTAAAAGAAAGCAAACGGCACGCAGGCCGAAGAAGACATAAAGCTTAAGATGGGGGCAGATCTTCAATAATAGCAGCTGCCGCCTGGTCAACATTCTTCTTGCTTGACTCGGCCTCAGCTGAATCTTTTTCCGACGCATCCACCCCAATCGGCACTATGGCCACTATCGGATCCTCATCCTCCATTGCCTCGTCCTCAGCAGCCGCCAGGATCTCTTGATTGTATCTGTCGGAACACTGGCGGTACGTTTTTTCCCATGAGGCAAAGTCGGCATTGGGGAAGAGGCGGCCCAGGTCAGGCGCTGAGTTTGAGATGAGTCTTCCATCATCTCTCAGACCAAATCTTTCTTTTCCTGCTCGGCCTTTGCCGAGAGCTCCGCAGTGAGACTCTTCTGCTGAGTCGCCAAGCGCTCTTTAACGCGCTCCAAGGATTTCTCCAAGGCGTCGTATGTGGTCATTTTTTGGCAAAGAGGTCTCAGCTCGGCCTTGAGATTGTTGATGGTCGCCTCCAGCTCATTATTTCTCTTCTGGGCCGCCTCCAACTGAGTCCAGATAGCAGAGGTAGCCTGCGCCTGATAATAAAGAATATCAGTTGTCAAAATCTCATTTTGGGCAATTTGAAACATTGCCTTATCACAGTCAGAGGCGGCCATAGCTTTAGCAGCCTTTACCTCTTTGGTCTTCCTATCAAGCGGCTTGCGAAGGCCGTTCACTCGGAGCAGAGCCTGATCAAAAGGAAACAGGCGTCAGTTTTCAAACAAAAAATAGGCGTCCTGGAATTTAAACGACAAGAGTATGCTAAGTATACCTCAGCCAGGACCCCTGCGATTCCGTCTAGGTCAAGGGTGACGACACCCCTGACCGCCTCTCTCTCAGCCGGAGGGACGGCTTTGATCATAGACTTGGCCACCTCGATCAGGTCCGGTTCCTGAGGGCCGGATGCATCAAGCATAAACAAGCATGTTAGACCTAGTAAAAGGGCTGCGTTAAGAATTCACAAGGACAGGTCCATACTCCTAGGCGGCCTGATTGGAGTTTGAGAGGGGGTGGCCGACTGTTTCTCAGTCGCCGCATTTTTCCTGGCCGTGCTAGGAGAGCTCGCAACAGTCGTTCTCCGGGCCTTGGAGTCCGGCTGTTGGGGAGAAGAAGTTCTAGGAGTGCCCGTCTAATAAAAAAAAAACAACAAAACACGCGGTCAGTCTCTGTGTAAACCCAACTTCAAAAAGGAGTGTGTGAAAGACTTGGAACTTACCAAAGGCGCCTCCTTGTTGGGAGAGTCGGTTGAAGATTGTTGCAAGATAGAGGCTCGCAACATAGCCGTCGCAGTCTTGGAAGCGGTGATCTTGCTCATGGCGTCCACTGCAAGGACAAAAACCAAAGTTAATAAAAGTTATAATGAGTAATGCATGGCAAAAGAGAGTATTCGACAGGCCGGCTACCTCTTGAACACCGACTGCTGAGGCCATAGGCGGCCAAAAAGTACTCGTCATAGAGCCATTTGAAGCTCGGGACGCAGTGCAGGGGTACTTGCTCTCGCACCCCTGTAGTAGAGTCGACCCTCGACTCTACTTTGAAGAGTCCTTTGTCCAGAATCTCTCTCTTAGCCTTTGGAGGAACAGGCGGCATGCTACGGCCGCCTGCAAGAAGAGGCGGATCCCTGTTCCACCTGTTGAAGCGCTTGTTCAGCTCTGTGTCTGAACTTTCAATGATAAGGAAAGTGCTTCGCCAATCCTTCCACTTATTTTCTTTACCTCTTGTCATGAGGTAGCCTCTGTGGCTCGTCAATTGATACCAGCCGGTACCGCCTGCCTTAGGGGTCCGGCTGAGGTAATTCATGTGGGCGAAAGCCTCGAAGTTTGGCTCCACCCCATGCAGTTCGCACCCGGCCACATAGCCGAGAACGTTGAACCAGGAGTTTGGGGCTAACTTCCATAACCCCAACTCATACCCATCCAAGATCCGCTGAACAGCCGGATGTAATGGGAAGCGCAGAATAGCCCTGATGGCCGCCTCGTAGCAGCCAAAGCAGGCGCTATCATAACTAGTACCAGCCGGCCAGACGACTGTGTCTTCTGGATCCGGCACAAAAACTAAAAAGCCGGGGCCCATTGTGTGGTTTGCAATAAAGCTCCCCACTTTCTCTTGCATGGCCTTGATCCGGCCTTTGGGGACAGTGCAGTAGTAAGGGGTATTTTGCTCTCTGTAAGAGCCAGACGGCTCCGCCCAATTGTCCCCCTTCTCAACTGCGTGAGAAAGCCTCGCCTCTTGTAGGCGGTTGTTTTTCTCTTCTGTGTCTAGAGAAGTATGACCAGAAGAACAAGAGTCGGACTCGTCCTCTGACGAATCCGAAGAGGACGACTCCTCTCCTCTCCCAGAGGGGCCCGCCTCCTCTCCTTCGATAGGAGCGGGAGAAAAGTTAGACATGTCAACTGTAAAATGGGAAGGGACCACCTTGACCCCTCCCTCAGAGCTGTCGGCGGTCAAGCCGCCTTAGTTTACTTCAGCATCTGGCGCCTGGTCAGATGTCTCACTAATCGGCACCTGGTAGGAGGAGCCGTCTGAGTTTGTGATCCTAGCAGTTCTTTTTTTTCTGGCCATTATGTTATGCATAGACACAGAGACAGTCGGACTTTGTATAAAGGGCAAAGATTGGTTCGGAAAAGGGCAGGCGGCACTCCTAGTCCTAGATTCAGCCGTCCCCGGTGACCTGCTGATCACTAACCTAGGTCGTGTCGTGTGCTTCCGTGGTGCCATTTCAAAAAAAAAATAATAAAGAAAAGTTAAAAGAGTGAGAGAACCGACGGTTACCTGAACGAGTGAAATTGACGAAGTTCTGAAAAATTCTGAGCAGCCGGCTTGTCAGAGCAAGCGGTAGGCAGAAAGAGTCCGGAATGTCAGAGCAAGTTCAGGGGTCCGAATGCTCTCTTCAAAAGTTCTCAAGTGTGAAAATGACTGAAGTCAACACACCCTTATATAGGCGAAAATGAGAAGGCGAAGGGTCACTCCCAAATTCAAAATTTGGGCGGGAGAACCTCTCAGCCTTTCACCGAGTGACACCTGTAGCAGGCCGTCGCCTGTTACGGTGTGACACCTGTCACAGGTCACACGTGACCAGTCACGTGCCACCTGTGAGGGACAAATGATTAGGGGATTTTTATCCACCAATCACCATCTGACAAGTGGACCAGTCAGGTACCGCCATGTGTCCGCCACATGGGCCAATAGGAGCCTGCCACGTGTCAACCATATATTCGTCCTCCGTGGACCAATTGCGACACGACACGTGTCCATTCATGCCAAAAGGATAAATCAGCCAACAAGGCCCAATCTTTGGGAAGCTCAGTCAGCCTTAGGTTTAACCTAAACCTAGTATTGGCACGCATCCCAAGGAATATAAATATGCCCATTAATCCTCATTAAGGGGGATTACGCACATTTAACACTCTCACCTAGAGAGACTAAATTACATTTCCGCATTAATTACTCTTTAATCAAGTACTAACTTGACCGTTGGAGGCGGATCTCCAATCATCCGGAGCATCCGTTTGTTTTGCAGGTACAGGCGTCCGGTTCCAGTCTCGAAATTGTAACTCTCCCGCAGGACATCAGAAAACCCCGAAACACCTTGGTAGGTAGGATGCCAGTGTACATGATTTTAAATTTTCTCAGCTTTCATTTTTTTTTACTTTCAAATAAAATTTCAATAATGTACGATGTACACATATATACTTAATGTCATTTATATGTCATGATTTATACTTTTAAAAGAAAAACATAGTCATATGTGATTATTTTTGTACTCAAGGATACAGAGGTACATATGTGATTATATAGAATCATCTTAATGTCTACTTTATTAATATATAATTATTATACTTTGTAATATTTACAAATGCATAATTATAAATATATAAACGGTTAAAGTTTCGTATTGAGTATTGACAAACATAAAAACAAAATTGTTACAAGTATGAAAAGCAGAGGAAGTACAGCTTAAGAAAATAAATGCAAATAAATGCATTGTATTATCGATGCAATTTGTTTGTTTGTTTTTATTTAAGAGGTGAATATTGATAAATTAATAATTATTTAGGAGAGTATATGAGGTGGAATATGTAACCAAAAGGTGAAAGAAAGTGGTGATCATGGGTTAAGATTGTGAAAATATAGGCTCTATCTGGTTCATCTAATTTTGTCTGGAATCATATTATTTGAACTAATATATTTTGAAATTGTCTTAATTTATATGATTTTATCTAAATTTATAAAATCATATTATTTTTCATCACCAACTTTTATATGTGTGTGGACTGTCATTATAGGAGTTACTTCGTTAGTATTATAGGGGTTACTCAATCAGTGTTATAGGGATTATTTAGTCAGTATTATATGGGTTATTCAGTTAGTATTATAGAGGTTACTCGGCTATTATAGGAAGGAGAGAATGATGAGGATCGAACCCCATCACTTGAGAAGGAGAAACAAACATACCCCTAGTGAGAAATGGCTCGAATGAGGTAGAAGAAGGGGAAGGATGAGAAATATACTCCGTAGTATTTCGTATTTTACATTTGACCAAATGTTAAGGATGCAAATGGTCTAAAGGTTATTTTACATTAGCCCATCAAGTATAAGGCATTTAAGTTTGAGTCCATCTAGGGTGTTAGGGTAAATGTTGGCCCATTATAATAAGTGGACGCTCTAAAATGTGATGGACATTAGCTCACACTCATTGTGCTAGGATAGTCATCAATCCTACAAATTTTCATTTTGCAATACATGTAATAACTCAATTTAATATGCAATTCATTTTTTTGGTAGAGAATGACCTTATTAAATCAACACCTATTACAGGTTAGCCAGCCCAGCTACACAAATCATTGCTTAAGAATAGAAAAGGAAGGTACCTAGCCTCATATGTATTTAGTGAGCTTCAAATCACAAGGTGAGTTTCTCAGAAGCTTGATGATTTAGTTATATTTTTCAAGAGACTTCCATTCATCAATTACTTTTAATTTTAAAAAACGAACATGACTCATAAGTTATCTAGTAAACAACTAAACTTGACACTTCTCAGTTCTTAAAAACGAGATTTGGTTAATCAAGCCGACATATGAAGAAAGCAATCCATGGGCCTTGAGAAACCAAGTCTTAGCTCAAAAAATTGAACACAGCAGAGCCACAACCCAAAATTGAACATCCCCATCTATGTATATCACTCCAAATTTTCCAAGCAATCAGTTTAGAGCTTCCAAACTTAGCTTCAATGGCGACCACTTTTCTCTCTCCTATCTCCACTCATATTCCAGTCTCTTCTGAAAATCGTGAAATGGGTATTCTCTCAAATGGCCTCTCTCAATCTTCTTTTCTTCTGGGTACTAAACCCTTTTCTTCTTCAACCCTTTTCTCCTTTTCAATTCAATCAAAACCCACGCTTAATCGTAGGTTGTTCAAATCACCTTGTGCCCAGAAATCTTCATTTGATCATATTCCTAAGCAATTTAGGCAAGATAATCTTAAAGAAGGCTGTAAGTTTCTACTTTTCATCTATTTATTTGGCTAATTTTCAAATCCTGCTTTTTATATTTTCTTATAGAAGATTATTTTAACTAATTTGTTGTTGATTGAAGATTATATTTTTATCAATTAGTTTAGGGGTTTTGGTTTAATTTTGCTGATTTATGTATTTGAAGCTTTCTAGAAGATGGAAATTTTGGTGTTGTATTTTAGAACTTATGGGGTTGGGTGTTAGTGTTACAGTCCGAATGTTTCGATTTCGACACTCGAATCGTGTGGCGTGCTCTTGCTGATATCGGGACGGTGACAATGAGTCTAAGCTACATGCTAGACTGTGTTACAATTTAATTGATAATTTATTATGTGATTTTGGTTTATATGAGATAGGATTTTAAATAGAAGGAAATGGTAAATATGTGTGAAATTGAACATCATAAGATGATATTTTATCACTAATTATGTGAGAAATAGATGTGTTTCAATTTAAGGGAACTTTACTCTTAACAAAAGTAGGCATTTCATGGAAAAGTGATAGAGAGCTAAAGAAGACTTGATATTATGACCAGCTGAGTTTGGTTACGAATTCTATTGTAAGCTAAGGTATCAACTTTTTTAGTGGTTTCAGTTTCTCATTTGCTTATAAGAGAAATTGCAATAACATTTCTTGATTATGAATTGATGATAATCAAGATTGCTGTTTCATGGATGTTATCACTATGTGGGCAACATTTCTTTCATACCCCCATTTCGCAGTTGATAAGTCAGTTTCTTAATTGCATATACTACCTCCGTTTTTTATTAGTTGACACGTTTTTGACTTTAGCACTATTCACATGCTTCCCTTTGAGCATGGTTTGTGATTTATACATAATGAAAAATATAGTCATGTGGGGTCTTGTTAAATTCGTCACGGTATATATTTTCAAAATATCAACCTTTTATAATTTGTGTTTATCGATAATTAAAGATATTAACGGTTGAATTTGTGCATTGGAAAATGTGACTAAAGAAACGTATCAACTAAAAAGAAACGGAGGAAGTAGTTTGCTAGCCAATGAAGGGGTCAAGGATTAAAGTTCATTAGAAGAGATGGAGTTCTCTGCCATAATACTGTTGGATTATCCTCAGATGTAAATGCAAAAGGGACATGTTATCTAATGAATAGTGTTTAGAATTTAAATATTTGAAAGAGTTCTATCCTCTTTAAAGGTTGTCGTCTGAAAGTTTACAGTATAGTTACCTAATTTGCTTTTATCATATTAGTATGTGTTCACATATTATTGCTACCAAAGTTTTACTTTTTAAATTAGAAACACAAAAATCCTATTTCAATATGTCAGTGGATAAATTTGTCTAGACATGTCATCTTCTCTTTTCCTTTTTCGTGATTCTAAACAATATTCAAGATATTAGAGAATGGTTTTTCTTTTTCGGGGAGGGACTGAGGAGAGGGGCAAAGAGCCACACTTCTCTTTTGAGGATCACTGGACTACTATATAAATACATTGGAGAACATATAAGGCTCATTTAAGTAGATGTGAACAAGTTTTGCTAAGTACAGTGCTTATTGGGCCTATTCAGTAATGGAATCATCTTGCTCCCACCTCTACAATGCGTCAATGCAGACAGGTCAAAGAAAATGCAGGAGACAGGAAAAAAAAATGATAGCGCACAACTTTGTCCTTTATTGATCATCAAATTAAAATCAATAGGATTTATTATATTTCTGAGTATATTCTCTATAATATTCAATTCTGACAATTCTTTATGCATATCTTCATTTATAGTGATGGATAACTTCAAAAATGTCCCTCAGTATCTTTATGGCCTCAGTCCTTCACAAATGGACATGTTCATGACAGAGGATAATCCAGTTCGCCGGCAGTCAGAAAAAGTAACAGAGGTACATGATTGGCTATAATTATTGCTTTAACGTTGTGTTTCAATTTAACAGCTAGGTCTCATGTTTGTAATAAATTCTTGCAGCAAAGCATTTCTTCTGCGAGCAACTATCTAGACAATGGTGGGATGTGGAGTACTAGAGGCATGGACGATAGGGGTCCATCAAAATACAGTATGAGCATTAGCATGTATCGTGGTGGTGCTAGAGGATATGGAAGACCAAGAACTGCCCCACCTGATCTTCCTTCCTTGCTTTTGGATGCTAGGATTGTGTATCTTGGCATGCCAGTAAGACCTTGTTACTCTTAGAGCTTATATAGAAGTACAGCATTTCCATTATACTTTAGTCTTTGGTTCTAATCGTTGTCAATTGTTCTGCTCTTTTTGCTCAGATTGTGCCTGCAGTTACTGAGCTGATTGTTGCTCAGTTTATGTGGTTGGACTATGACAACCCCTCAAAGCCTATATATTTATACATCAACTCATCTGGAACACAAGTGAGTGAAAAGATATGCTATTTCTGCGGTGAATCCTGTAATTTAAAATCCTAAATAAGTACTCTTGCCAGAAATATTGTACTTACTACTTACAGCACGGTAAGCTTGTGTGTTTGTGCATGGAACCTAATGTAATTCTATGCTGGAATTTCCGAAATGATTCACATGAACATGAAGGGAAAGTACCACTGCTAATTAGTTTTCCATTCATATTTTCATGCTCAAGACGTGGGGGAGGGCTGTGAGTGGGAAGGACTTACGTCCAATACACTTGAAGGATATAATTGTTTGTTGGGTTGAAATGCAGCCCCAAGTCATGTCTTGACATGCTTTTTGTATTTTCAGAATGAGAAGATGGAAACTGTTGGTTCAGAGACAGAGGCATATGCAATAGCTGATACCATGGGTGTAAGCAAAATTGTTTATTTATTATTTTTTGTGCATCTTGTGTGAGCCCAATCCATTAGTCCTTGACTTGTGTTTTATCAACTTTCATGTAGTATTGCAAATCAGATGTCTACACAGTGAACTGTGGCATGGCATATGGCCAAGCAGCTATGCTTTTATCACTTGGAACAAAGGGTTACCGTGCTCTGCAGCCAAATTCATCAAGTATTGCACTACTTCTTTGCCTGTCCTTATTACATATCAATTTCAATGTGTTCTTGCTTATATTTGCTGCATCGCTGACAAATGCCTCTTTACTTTATGCATCTCTCTCTATGAGAAATACTAGTAAATAGTTGGAAAACTTCGAATCTGAAACGAATCAGATTCAATTATCTGAGAACACTTTTATAAACTGGATGTTATTTCTATGGAATATGGATTCCTGTTGCCACTTAAAAAATATGAATAGCAATGACAATGCTTTTACTAGAGTGTTGCTTGCAATAGTGACCACATATTTGCTTTTACTTAATTGAATCTTGAGACTCGAGAATTGCCATTTTGGATTGTTGAGTGAACTCATCTAGACTGAGGAACTTATTTTTAATGTCCACATGTCCCTTCTCATTCGTATATGTTTGGGGGGTATAGGGGACATGCAAAATTTACATCCCTTCTCATTCGTATTTGGTTTTGGGTTGTTTGGGGGGGGGGGGTGGGGGGTGGGGGTAAAGGGGACATGCAAAATGTACATTTGGACACGCATACATGGTGGATGAAGAATATAAATGTTTAGTGAGTAGAAGAATATAAATGTTGTTGAATTTGTAATGCTTTGTCTTGGTTTTAAGGTTAAACCTTACACTTCTGTTCTTCCCCCTCACATCACCAAATCTTAAAAATAAGATGCACCTTCTTATAGTTCAATTTGCATTACAACTAGAAGAAATTTATCCAATCCTGGTTTCTAAATGCTCTCCAATCTGAAAATGCAGCAAAATTGTATCTGCCAAAAGTCAACAGATCTAGTGGAGCTGTGATAGATATGTGGATCAAGGTACACCTAATCCTTTCATCATGATCCTTTATTATGCTTGCAGTTCCAAAATGTAATATCAACAACACTATCATATGTTAATCTAATTCCAAAAGATTGGGGTTTATGGCTAAGTGTTATATCGATTGCCCCTTAAACATAAGGATGATAAGGAACAAGCACCCAGCTGTACTTATTTGTGTGTGCTTAAGCTAAGTAACCCTGATGATCTTTGTAGGCAAAAGAACTGGATGCAAATACGGAGTACTATGTTGAACTCTTAGCCAAAGGTATTGGCAAACCAAAAGAAGAGATCGAGAAAGATATTCAGCGCCCCAAGTACTTACAGGCACAGGAAGCCATTGATTATGGCATTGCAGACAAGATGATTGATTCGAGGGATTCTGCGTTTGAGAAAAGGGTGAGCTTCTCTTATTATGACAAACTTGATTTTTATTTCCCCTTTGGGTATTGGGTTCTATCCATCTTTGATACTGACGGAAACTTTCCATGGGTCAGAATT
This sequence comes from Chenopodium quinoa, assembly GCF_001683475.1. Lineage (NCBI taxonomy): Eukaryota > Viridiplantae > Streptophyta > Magnoliopsida > Caryophyllales > Amaranthaceae > Chenopodium > Chenopodium quinoa. The sequence goes on from NW_018744093.1 coordinate 4,008,362, forward strand.
ATGATGAGATACTTGCACAATCAAGGGCGATGAGGAGAGGAGGACCTGGACAAGCTGCGGCAGCACCCTCTGGCTTTAGGTGATTAGTGCGAAATGGGTGTTTTGATTCCGGCAAGCTTTTGCTTTTGAAGCACTTGTTAAATCTGTATTATAGACAGATTGCTGGTGCTGCCATGCTCCAGCACTACCTTTCAACTTAAAGCTTATGTAACATACAAGGGGGTGATGGAATTAAAATGCTAACCTCAGTTGTCGAAATTTTGTGTAATGATTCTGTAAGTCTGTATAAGTGCCAGTTAATTAAGAAAAAGCATACGTGTTTATAAGTTTGCTATATGATACATTGGCTTTTGGAATTCCTGGTCAGTTTAGTTTCATCGTGATCTCGTGGATAGTAGGGGTGAAGACTTCATATGTGGGAGTAGGACTGAAACTGGTAATAGCCATGATGCTTTAATCAATTAATCAAAGAGTCGTGACTTGATGGAAGATAAGTTTAGATAATGTCTTGGCGAACATTCTTACTTTGAGTTACACTTGTGACTCAAAAAAGGGTGAATTTATACTCATGTGTTGACTTGATGGATAGTGTTAATTAATTCACAAGACAAAATCTACATACTTTTTTCCATTTCTTTTTAGTTACATCCCTTTTCTAAAATAAAAGTTTTAAATTAGTTATATCACTTTCCTTTTTAGTTAATAAACTTTCTCTATCTCTCTTCTATCAAATCGGCCCATATTTTTTTAATTCTCTCTCGTCTCTAAAAATTGTGTAGAATTTGCAATATGCAAAATGATACAACTAAAAAAAAAATAGAGGCAGTACAAAGATATGCATACTCCTTTGTACTCTGTAATTTAATAAGTGCTCTATTAGCACTTTTTACACTACTCACTTCACATATTTTGACTAATGTTTGTGACTTATGTATAAAAAATAATATATTATGAGTACTTGTAATCGTCTTAATAAATACATTACAGTTTTCAATTGTTATGATATATTATTATTGGTCCTCAAAAAAAAAATATTATTGATAATTAAAGATAGGAAAATTGGCTTAAAATAATATCAACTATCAACGGTGTGTGCAAAATAATACAAACTCAACTATTTGCTATTAGCAGTACCACCTTTTGTACTATATGTGCAAAATAATACAAACTCAACTATTTGCTATTAGTGGTACCACCTCTTGTACTATATGTGCAAAATAGTACGCCGGTAACCTAAAAGTATTTTGAGGAATATTCCGCATATAAATTAATTATTATTTTATTTTTTTATTAATTTTCTGTTTTTCTTTTCTAAATACATATAATTGTTAACAATTTCCTTTACAATCCAAATTAATAATGCCCCACCCCTTTGTTAGGCCTTTTTTTTTTTTTTTTTTGAATTGTCAACATGTGTTTAAATATTTTCTTTTCAAAATATATGTAGTAATTTCTACTACAATCACACAATGGTAAACAAAGTATTTAAATGTATTATTATGTTGATATAACTAGTTTTGCCTTAAAAAAAATGTTGATATTATTAGTTTCAAAAATCCAAAATTTCCCCGCATTCACCAACCCACCAAAAAAAAAAAAAAAAAAAACTAAACTTACAAAGGGGTGGGCATTATTAATTTGGATTGTATTGTAAAGAAAATTTTTAACATAATACTTCGTATGTATTTTGAAAAGAAAACAAAAAATTAATAACAAAACATAATATTAATAAATATAGACGGAATATTCCTCGCGATACTTTTTCGGTGACCAACGTACTATTTTTCACATATAGTACAAAAGATGGTACCACTAAAAGCAAATATTTAAATTCGTATTATTTTAAGCCAATTTTTCTTAAAGGTATTATAAAAAAACAATAAAAATAAACAAACCTACAGCGCTACTCAAAATACGTTTAAGATAAAATTATTTACTGAATATTGAGAAGCAGTGTTGTACAGTGTACACTCTGCAATTTCATTATAATCGCTTCAATCAAATTGCTCTCTTCTTAAAAAAGAAAATCCCCAATTCTTCCTTTATTTTCTCTCTCCTAGGGTTTACAGAAAACTCCCTGCTAAACTTCCATGGATTCCCCAATTATAGACGAGGTGAAGATGTTAAAGAAGCCAAACATGGAATCGAGTGACGATAATGCGGTTTTAGAGGCAAGAAACGTGAACATTGAAGAGGAATTTAGGGTTCGTAGGTTGGAATGTGAGGATCTGAAGGGAAGAATCAAGTTTTTAGAGGAGAAAATGAAGGGCATTGAAAAGAAGGTAAAAAATGCAGAAAAAGAGACAGAAGAAAATTCAGACCTTATAATGAAGAATTCTACTACGTTGGAAAATGATTTGAGTAGTGTACTGGCTGCCAGTCCTGCCACAACCGAACAATTTCAGTCATTCGAGAAACGATTGTTGGAATTGGACAGAATTGTTGCCATTTTAAACAACAATGGTGGTTATGGTGGCGCAAGTTCTTCTTCCGGCCGTCTTGATATAGACCGCATTATGGCCACTTTAGGGCGTATAGAGTTAAGTCAGCAGAGCCTACTAGACAGGATAAATACCTTCGAGAAAAACCAGAATCGTGCCATGTTTCCTATATATGATGATTATGCTCGTCGAGGTGTTGTTTCAGCTGCAGGTCCTCATCCTTCGTGGTTTGAATACCCTGAAGGCGGTTATGCTGTCCCCGGTGCTATGGGTAGATTCCGAGATACCATAGAAGGTGTAATAAGAAATGGTTTTGCTGATGCCACACATGAAGATGGTGCTGATGGGAGTGGTGGATACCAAGTGATCGACGTCGAGTTCAATGATGATGAGCATTGTTAGGAGTTAGGACTACTGCGATCCCTCTAAGCTAAGAGCAATATAGGTTCTACTTGCAAGTACTAAATAGATAGAGCGACAACATAGTCAATGTGTTGCTTTGGCTTGGGGTATCTTTATTAATTCTAGATAAATCTATTGTTTTTGTGTGTTGGATTAATTTGATGGTAATTTGAGTCAACTACTTCCTATGTCCCTAATATATTGTGAAATGGTTTTTAACTCTTGATTAATTTGTGCCATGGGTGTTTTAGATTAGGTGAATCGCTAAACATCGCCCGCAAATCTCCACATAAAGCCCACAAATTTGTATTGAAGTGACTTTATTGCCTTTTTTGCTTTTAAAAAAAAACCACACACTACATCTCTCTAAAAGCGGCAAGGGAAAGAGGTGGCGGCGGCGGCGACTTGGTGGCAAGGTAATTATTTAAATTATTTTTTTAAAAAATAAAATAAGCGGCGAAGGTGGGGCGCCTGGCCAGGACGCTCACCCACTGGCGGTGGCGCCAGCTCCGGTGGCGTGGCGTGTGGCTTGGAAGCCCAGCCAACGGTATAGGCGTCCAAACCAGGCGCCTGCCCACTGGCTATGGCTGCCGGATCTGGCGCCACCGCCAGTGGGTGGGCGTCCTTGCCAGGCGCCCCACCTTCGCCGCTTAATTTTTTTTAATTTTTTTTTTTTGGAAAATCAGAAAATTTGTGTTACTTTTAAATAATTTTGTTTTATGTCAATTTTTTTTTTTAATGTGTTTAATTTTTTTTTAATATTTATTAATTTTATGAGTTATTTTTTATAAGTCTAGTATATATATTTTTTATAAAATCAAATAAAAAACATAAATTTCCACATCCTAAATCAAAACATAAATTTATTAAACATAATTTAAAAAAAAAAAAGTTTTTAATAGAATTCCGGATTTTCAATTTTTTTTTTTTTTTTTAAAAAAATAAAAAAAAAAGGCAAAAAAAAAAATTAAACGGTAACGGTGGCGTCTGGTAGAAACGCCAGTGCACTGGTGGTGGCGCCTGGCCTGGACGCCTGTGCACTGGTTGAGGCGCCTGGGCTGGACGCCAATGCACTGGTTGTGGCGTCTGGTTTGGACGCCAGTGCACTGGTTGTGGCGCCTTGCCTGGACGTCCTTGCCATGGTTTCGGCGTCCAAACTAGGCGCCACCTCGTTTTCCGTCAAAGACGACGTATCTCCGGCGTCCCTCGCCTCTCCGGCCTCTCCTCCAGTCTCCCGGGCAACCCAGTACGACTCCATATTTGTTAGATCGAGATTTGTTCACTTTGGGTACGATTTTAGAAATAGGCAAAATTGTCAAATCATGTCTAATTTGTGGGCTTTATGTGGAGATTTACGGGCGACGTTTAACAAATCCCTAGATTAGTTGATCATGAATGGAGTTTTGATTGCTCTAACTCATTTGATTTTATTCAACCCCAAAGACCTTTAATTAATTGTTTAGGGTATAGGTTCTCTACACATTCAAAGTTGAAGTCATACCTTTACATTAATTGTGAGTATAGGTTCTCTACAAATACAAATTTGGGGTCACACAAATCAAGCAACAACCTTGAGGTATCGAAAATTCGAAACAAAGAAGGGTAAGAACATGTAGCATAACAATGTCCTAACGAGCAAAACGTTCAGATAGAAAACATGACAAGATGTTGGTCTGACTCATAGTGTCCATCTTAGAGTGTAATATTATGCGGCATAAGGTGACCATAAGGGTGTCCATATCAGGAGGTCTAAAAGAAAAACTTGTGTCTGCACCCTTCTTCTAAAGTAAGTGCGAGGGGGAATAACTGGGGGAGTCTGGACAGGTACGAGAATGTCTCCCTCTACAAGAAGGTAGCTTCTCTAGTTTAAGTAGGAATCTAGCTAGGACAAACGAAAAAGAAGAACAGGCAAACTAAATTAGAACAGAAGGAATAACATGTAATTGATTCAATTTACCCAATATCCGTACATATTTTTGTACCATAAGATTGTTTTGTAGCACCATTAAACCTTCTATTCGTACACTTTTATTACTTTTTATATAGTATGTTGTATGTAAATCTTCAATAAAAAAGAAGAGGCCTCGAAAGAGAAAAGTTATCCTTTTTTGTACACTAAATTTGAACAATTTTCTTTCTCTCAAAAAAAATAAAATGAACAATTTTCAAGATATGATGATAATTCACGAGATAATATATGGTTATTTTAATGATAAATTAATTGTGAAAAAGAAATAATAGATTATTGATAAAACCTTATTCTTAGCTCATATTTACAGGAACAACAATTTTTTACAAGGTTTCCTCAAAGTCTCTTTTGCCAGATTGCAGTGCCAATAGGTTAGATTATCGGCTCATAACTACTCTAAAGGTTACCTTTAAGAGTAACCAAGAGTTGATTTTATTTACTAATCAGTGAATGCTTAATCTAACCAAGAGTTGATTCAGTTTAGAGGATCAGCGGGTGGAAGGTTCTTCAATTTGTGGCAAGCGCAAACAAATTTTTCAAGAAAATAGGCTGTGCGTTAACAACTGAACACAAAATATAAGCGATGCAATTGTACAATAATATCATGCAAGACAGTCCTGAATTCGGAATCGAGCGACTACTATCTGCAATCCCTTTTACATCTTGATCACATACGCTTCTTTGGGTATCAAGAAGCAAAGCAGTGTAAATCTATACCTAGATGATTTAAAACACTAAAAGAGGTCGAGCAAAGCTGCTCAACTCATTTAAGCAGGGGGGTTAGCATATACTTTAGGCTTTGGTTTGACTTCAACTTCATTCACACTTCGGATAAATATTGAATCAGGCTCGTGACTGAAAAACAAACATCAGCATGTAAACGTCAATGAGCAATCAAAAGCGGCAAGGTATATAAAGAGAGCAAAGTATCATTGTCTTACGGTTTCTCTCCTTCCTCATAGGTATAACTAGACGCAACAGCTAGGAGACGACCATCTCTGCTAAATGATAATGCAGAGATGCTTGAAGGATACTTCACATACTGAAATTCAAGACGAATAAAGATTAAATAGGTTATTAAAGGTAAAGATGAATTTACAGAGCTGAGCTATAAGTTGTCATATGTACCTGATAAAGTCTCTTCTTGTTGTTTCCATCCCACACATTCACAATTCCATCACAACCTCCAGTTGCAAATGTTCCATAGCTGCAAGCATATAAACATCATAGAAATCAATAAACGTAAATAACAAAAAGCAACATACACAACTGATGTAACTTCTTGGGGAACAAATGAGCAAGAAAAGGTTCATTATAGGGGATAACCATTTTCTCAAACTAATGTTTTAATCAAAACTCAAGTTTCTCATTCAAACTACAAACAAGTATACAATGTTTTCAGTCCGACAAAATCATGTCTGGTGTCTAGATACAAGCTTGAATCAACAGTACTATGATCATACCATGCAAAAGCTTTCTATAAACCTTGACTTGTGAAGCAGTGTTTAATTGTTCAAAACATCCTTAAATAGTTAAATCATTACTTCATCAGCATCTTCAACTCATAAATATACACCCGTAATTTCAAAGAGAATATAGACTGGCATGATTATTTACTAGAATTTTTACACTGAATGCACAGCTCTATAAATCTAGGCAAATAGCTACAAATACTCTTGGTGAATTTGTGAAAACTGAAAAAGATATACATCTACTACAAAATACAAGTAGTGTTGTTTAGGAATAATTAACAAAGATGTCCATCAAGGGCATCAAAATAGAGTAATCAACTCGATCAGAATACCTTATTTATTAAATTAAAGAAATTAAATTTTTTTCCCTTAAAAAAAGAACAGTCACTAATTTGCATTAACCTTTCTACTGTTTAGCACCTAATCGTAGAATCTCAACTTAAAAAAATCTTAATACACCCAACACACTATATCAAATCTTTTAGTCCTACAATGATATACAAAGTAAATGAGAATTTAAGTGCTACATTCTCATGCACATGAGCACATTCAGTACTCGCCAAGTAGATCATATAGCTCTGGAGCCTTAATTGATTTGCTCTCCAAAGAGAAAATAACAGATGTTTGAGTAAATATCTTATAGCTTTCCAACAATTAATCAAAACAAGTTATTTTCAAATATCTTTAGTTACTCCATATGTACACATTAAACAAGTTCTCTTGTTTTAGTCATAATATCCTACATGGGCATCATAAATTCAACAAGTGGGGATCATAGCCTAATTCTAAACATGGAATATCATCAAAAACTTACATTGGATGGAAGGCAATGGCATTTACAGGATAAACAATATCTCTTCCAGCCTCTGACTTCCGATGGCATTTGAAAGCATATCTGCAAAACTTTTAACCATCAGCTACATGAATGTCAAAGATAAAAGTGATAAGAAACCTGAGCATTACGTATAACTTGACTAATAAAAGTGATAAGCGTATCTTTTCAGTCACATACTCTTATTCATAAACAGTTAAGAGTCACCCTACCTCAACTGAAGCTGGCTAAACCAACAGTGGACCACAATCAAGGCTCTAGAAGAAGAGAGAGGGGGGAGGGGGGGAGACAATCTAATGGATCCAATAAGTGGTTTTAGAAAATCCAAGCAATTTCCACACTTAAAACTTCCGTTTCAAACACTTATTATGGGGCAACACATATTACACAATCACCAATAAGCCACATTGAATTTGGGCTATCATGAGCAAACTACAGAGAAAAAAAATCAGAAAAGAAGCATACAATACACTAATAAAGGACGAACAACAGGATTGAACTCACTTCTTTGATTGGCCAGCTTCAGAAAGATCAAAAAATTCCATTGCTACACGACCTTCCACTGAGCTCAGAGCATAACCTATCCAATAGTTCAAAACAGAGACTTATCCTTCAGTTAATAACCTCCAAAAACCAACTTACAATATTTAGCAAATCTAATACCCTATAAAAGTTTGTATACTTAAAAGAGTAGCTTTTAATTAGTTTTAATTTTTTTGGGCATATCAACTCTTTGGTTTACTCCAGGTTATTTGACACTCAAAAGTCAAAACAATATGGCAACTTCGTTATCATTCTAATTAATAAATCAATTTGAATTATCCTAGGCATATCAGGTGTATAGTATATTAGAGATGAGGATATGACCTCATCTGATCTCAAAAGGTTACCGCATCATAAATGTGATGCTATCTAAATAGCTATTAGCCTGAGAACTCATCCTCAGCCCCTAACCTCTTATACCAAAACATAATCACTTGCTTCTTTTTTTCCTAGGTAATTTTCTCTTGAACTCAAAAGTTCATAATTATGCATTACAACCAATATAAACCACTTTAAATCTAGCACTTGTCCATACCTGTTCCATTGGGGTAACAACGCACACATCTAGTCTGATATTTCAATGAAGACTCCCTGCGTTGTTCGGGCTGAGACATATTTCGCAAATCATAGACATTCACATGTCTGCCTGCAGTTGCTACTACCAATCTGTGACCAACAAGAGACATAGAATAAACACGTTCTGGTTGAGCATATGTTCCAACAAGTGTACGCTCTTGCCCACTTGCACCTCTGGGATCCCAACACTTTATTGTTTTATCCCAGCTACCTGATATCAATTGCCCTGAAAAATAGCAAGGTAAGTCATAGTTAATGGCACAAGCTCAAACAGAAAATAGTGTAACAAACTGCCAATTATATACAAGTTACATGTTCTTGCATAAACTATGGACATCTCCAACATTCCTAGAGATGTCAATATTTTGTCCTCAATCAACTTATGGTTTGAGGTAATTACATCATTAAGCAACTAAGATGCAAACATAGTGTTCTGATAAGTGAGATGATTGAGTTTTTAACTTCACCAGCTAACTATATTAAGCCAAGGTTATGACAAAGAGGAAAAGCAACATTGTAAATCGAATCAGAATAACTTAAACCTAACACTAGATTGGAAAACAATACAAAACACGACTATGCTATATATAGCATTGTAAGAACAAAGCAGTGACCAGAATCCCAATCACTTGAGAATCTATCCTGAACTCTTAGCAGTATGACTAGCTGCTGACAAATCATGACTCCATTCAGCTCAACCCTGAGTAGAAACCTGGTATGCTGAGCCAAAAACCACAACAAAGCACAACATATGTAATATCTTCACCAAGCAGCTCGAGAACCAGGTGATAAGAATCTAGGATACAACCCTGGTCATTAAGCTGACAAAATCAAACCACCAAATCAAAACAGAAGGTTTCTCTGATCTAGATATTAAGATAATTGTTTAATAGCAAGAGAATAATAATAGAAAGTTGTCTGAGCTCCGAGCACAATTCCAGCATACCTGTGGCATAAGAGTACTCCACACAACGTACATGTGCTTCATGCTTTCCCAACACATCTTCTTTTCCATAGTTGAAGACAAGCCTGAAAACCAAAACATAAAACAGCCAAATCAGTCCAATTCTACTCTCAACACCATAAATATAATTGTATGCCTTATATTTTTCCCTCTTCTATAAGAGAATAAGGAGATAAGTAAATTGGGCAACTGGACCAAATATAACCCACTAGCAGGTTAACCACTTATTAACACAAGTCAAGAAGTAAGAACGAATTTCACTAAATACAGTATCAAGACTCAAAAACTCAATACAAGTTACGAACACCATTTTCAACGCAACGACATATACCAATGGGACCTACTATTTTAGTAGAAGATTAAAAGGTTACAATCAGTCAATCATGCAATACCAAGCACCAAAAACAGTGATCAAACAAGCAATAGCAACACTTGAATATGCACAACTATAAACATGACACAATGAATGGCAAGAATAAAGGAAAGGGAAGAGAAGGAAAGATCTATCCTCAAGAATTAATGACACCAATTACATACCAATACTCAAATGAACTCAGGCCGGTTGCAGGGAATCAACTGCATAATGTCAGTTAAACACTGCAGACAAGTAAGAAAACCCCATATCCCAAAGCCTAGAATATAAATGAAAAATCATCAAATCCTAAATTATGGACAAAAATAACAAGCTAATGCTTTTCATATTAAGCATTTCATTACTTAAAATTCCCACTTTATCGGCTCCTAAAATCGACTTATAATTCACATACACGCAATAAAACCCCAAATCCCTCGATGAAAAAGAGTCCAATTTTCCAATATATCACATTATTCCACTCGTATAACCTAAAATACTACACTTAACCAACAAAAAACCCCAAAAATTTACAAAGTATTTCCATATTAACCCTATTATCCATTAATTCCAACATAAAAACCTCAAAAACTAGAATCAAATTTTATTAAAATGAAAACCCAAGAAATTTCAAAAAATTGAAAGAGAAAACACCCACCGCCGAACAGTGGAATCACCACAGGCACTGAAACCAGAGGTATCGTCATGAAAGCAGCAATCTAGAACAGGACCACCATGTTTAAACTCCCCCCGAAGCACATTGGCACTCGCATCATACAAACGAACAGTCTAAAGTAACAACAAACAAAAAAAACAAAAACCCAAAAAAATTAAATCAAAATTATTGATGAATAACAAAAACCCAGAAAATTTAAATTAAATCAAAGTAAGAGAAACCTTGTCCCAAGAAGAAACGAGGAGATGATCACTGTGATTAGAGAATCGGAGGTTTGTAATACCGTCGGTAGGAGGACTGGAGAGCTCTTTTCCGAGCACAGGCGGCGCAACCGCCGTCATTTGGGATCTCCGATGAAGGGGGGGAAAGAGAGCGGGGTTTTAGAGAAGGGGTTTTGAATTGTAAGGGAGGAGAGAGAAAGTGAAAGTTTCTGTTTTTGTTTTGGTTTTTATTTTGGGTTTGTTTTAGATGGGGTCATGGACTCATGGGGATGATGAGGAAGGGAGGTAATGAGATTCAAATTCAAATTGTTGTTTCAAATGTTTGTTAGATTTATTTAGTTGGTAATGATATATGTAGGCCTATGCCTATATATAAGCTTTAAACATACTTTTTAAAATGAAATAAAGTTGAGAATTTATAAAAAAATCACACGCATATCTGTGTAATTAATGTTAATTTATCCTCAATATTTCCTTTTTTAGCTTTTTTTATATAGCACTAGAGTTATGTATATCATTTTCCTTATTTAATTAAGTTTTTTTAAAAAAAAAATTAAATTACCAGTCTCAATATTACGGTTTTTTTTGGTCTAGTATTTGCAAGCTAGGTACTTGGGAGTAGAGGGGAGGGTAAGGGAATCCCTACCCCCAAGTACCCTCGCTTAGTAGGATTCGAACGTCAAACCTCTAGGATTTGAGGTAAGAGTCTTACCAATTAAGCTCAGGGCCGACTAAGGGCCTATGCAAACAAATCCTTAGCACAAGGCCTCGAAGTATATTAGGGCCCTAAGATTATCAGCCCATTAAATTTGTAAATAATAAATAAAATAAAATAAAATAAAAACAAAAACAGACGACTTTCTATCCCTTGTTAATGCTAGAATTACTCTGCAATTAATAGGAATGGCAATGGATCGGATTCGGGTTGGATAGAGCTTCACTCGCATCCATCCGCTTCATCTGATCCACCCATCATCTGCCTAAACCGTCATCCGTATCCGATCTATCCATCATCTGCGGGTGAAACGGATGAATCGGGTGTTTAGTGGATGATAACGATAGTAAAATTAACTTCTCTTAAAATTAAAAAGTACAATAATTTTAAAAAAAATAAATAAAAATAAAGTAAAAATGACATCCGACATTAACTAACTAATCGTCATTATCTTTGGCTCCTTCTTCAACTTTGACTTTCTTGACCTTGTGCAAACACTTAACAATCACTGACAGAGGCAAGGTTGATAGCAATTAAAGGGGGCATTGACGAGTAGAAGACCCATGTTCATTATCTACACTACTAAGAGGATTAGAATGTTTGATTTATGTAGTGGAGTTTGTATTTTGCTCATGGAAAAATGATTTGCATGAGCAATGTATACACTGTACTACTCACTACTATTAACTTTTGATGTGAATTGTTTCTCAATAATGTTGACCTATTGGCCTATGTAATGTTCTTTACAAGTGCATCGCTAAATGTCTTATAGGTCTCCTTCGGCTGGTTTTACCTTTCTTGGTGTCAGATTATCAGAATGCTTTTGTTCCTGGGCGGTTCAGATAATGGTTTGATTGCTCATGAGGTTTTGTCTTTTATGAATGCTTCTAAGGCTCGTAAGAGATTCTATGTAGCTTTGAAACTGGATATGAATAAGGCATACGACCGTGTGGGATTTTTTGCTGCGTACACTTCAGGCTTTTGGTTTTCCCTCGTATTGGCTTCATACTATTCATCAGTGCATTTCTACAGTCTCATATCAGGTCTTGGTTAACGGCAATCCTTTGCCTACTTTTCAGCCTCGTTGCGGTCTCCGGGAGATCCTCTCTCTTCTTATCTTTTTGTACTTTGTATGGAGGTTTTTTTGCATTATTACGTCGAGCGGAGGAGCAATCTGTAATCCAGGGCATTCGTCTTTCACGAGGGGGCCCTTCTATTTCACATTTGTTTTTTTGTCGATGACTCATTGTTGTTCTTTCAGATGTCTCCTACTGCTTGTGACAATCTTCTAGCTGTAATTCAAAACTTCTGTGAGGTATTGGACAAATGATTAATCTTCAAAAATCTTTTGTGAAGTTCAGCCCGAATACTCTGCTTGACTACGGAGATTATCTGGCTCGGTGCTTCAGTCTTCAACACAAGTAGTCCATTGGTTCTTACTTGGGTTTACCTGTTGACCTAGGCAGGAGTAAAGTATCGGAATTTCGGTATTTAATTGATATGATTCTAATCGTCTTTCACAGTTTGTCTCTCTCAGGTTATCAGCGGCGGCTAAATTGGTCATTATCAATTCAATATTGGTGGCATCCTTTAATCATGTCTTGTCGGTTTTTCATATCCCCGCCTCGATATGTCATCACATTGATAACATGCTTGCCCGTTTCTGGTGGCACTCCTCATCCTCTTCTAGGGGGTTGGCCTTTCGTTCCATCTCTTTGTTGCATCTTCCCAAAGGTTTGGGAGGATTAGGTCTTCGAAGCATGGAGAATTTTAATCAGGCCTTGCTCGCCCGACAACGTTGCGGATTCATCACCATCCTCAGCTTTTGGTCTCTAAAGTTCTCTGTGCGAAATATCCTTCTTTACGTTCCCTTGGCTTGGCTAGGATTTTGCGACCTTCTTGGGGTTGTCGCGGTTTGCTAGAAGGACAGTCTACCTTGGTAAAGGGTCTAGCTTGGAAGGTGGGTTCAGGTTCGAAGGTTCGTATTCTCGAGGATGATTGGGCCCCGGGAGGTTCGATGGAATTTAAATCTTCTATATCTGAGTCGGAGGTTCCGACTCATGTTTCATCTACCATTATTCCGCGTTCTGGCACGTGGGAATCTTCTCAAATTCATCGGCTTTTTGATAATGCTACAGCTCAGCGTATTCTTTCGGCGGAGCGGCCTCAATGTCCGATGGATGATTTTGTTTATTGGAAGTTTACACGGGATGGTTGGTTTTCCACCAAATTGGCTTATACGTTGGTGGTTCGTCAATCCATGCATTCGGTTGTTAGTGAACCAGCTCCTGCCCCATGGTGGAAACGTTTTTGGGGTTTGCCTCTTCTTCCTTCGTTTAAGATATTTTGTTGGAAGTTGTTGCATGATGCTTTACCCCTATCGTCAACTTTGAGTTCGAAGGGTCTTCCTGTAAATCCAGTGTGAATTTTCTGTCACGGTGATTTAGAGACGGTTTCTCATCTTTTCTGTGATTGTCCGTTTATACTCCCACTTTAAGAGTAAGGTCCTTCGGCACTTAATGGTTGTCTTCTGCGAGCAAAACCATTTAATGAGTGGTTTATAGACTTGATATCGGACTTTCAGCGATCTAAGAATTTTGGAGGTCTCGTGTCTTTTGTCTCCTTCCTCTGGGCTATTTGGCTTACATGTAATCAACGTAATTTCAAGCAAGCGGTTTGTTCTCCTTCCATGATCTTCCACCTCTCTGCAGCCTGGGTTGCTCGTGAAAGGAATGGTGTCCTTCCAACAAGTGTATTATTCTGATAGAGGGTTCAAAATTATTAGGAAGCTAATTCTTCAGTAAGATCAGGTGATCGGAATGCTTGGGTGGAGGCCGCTTCCGATCTGTAATATTAGTGAACAATTAATATTACAGCTTTGTCTTGACTGAACCCTTCGGGTCGAACCCAAACGAACTTCCGATCCGAAACGACGAATCAATCCGAAGGATTTGATGAGTCACTAGAATATTACGAACACAGACGTCGGATATTGAGCCTAAGGCGTCGAGACCGAGCGTCGCAAAATCAACAAGCAACAAATTCGAGCAAAGCCGTAGCATCACATTGGCCTAGCCATGTGGCTGCTAGGCTAGCTCGAGCTAGCACCGCACCATCACAGCACCCAGGGTGTGCGTGCGTGCGTGCAATGCTAGCACAGCACCATCGCAGCACCATGCGTGCTTGCGTGTGTGCGTGCATCGCTAGCACTAGGCAAGCAGCATGCCTTGCATTGCTAGGCGCTTGCGTGTGTGCGTGCCTTTGCATGGCACAACACCATCGCAGCGTGCTTGCTTGTGTGTGTGCGTGCCTTCGCATGGCAGCACCAAGCAGCAGCAGCACGCTGTGCTTGCTTGCGTGTGTTCGTGCCTTCGCATGGCGGCACCAAGCAACAGTAGCGAGTTGTGGCCTCGCCCAACACTAGCACCCCAACGCCCAGCACTGCTATGCGCCCAGCAGCATGCGTGGCTTGCTAGCAGCACACATGTGCTGGGGCGTGCTGGCAGGGGCTGGCTGGCTGTGCAAGGCTGGCAGCCAGCTCACCATGGCATTGATGCCGGTTTAAGGGGAGTGGGGACCAAGGCTTAGAGTCATGCCTTAGGGAGCAAGGCAATGCCCCCTCCCCTCATGGTTATGGTCCTCACCTAACCTCTCCTCTCCTTATGCCACTTGTTGATTGTTGATTGCATTGTTTAATAATTTATTTTTTATTTAAATAAATTAGATGAAAAATGCAACTATCCCACAATGATCATGAATGGGAGTGCAAGTTGCATTTCCCTATAAATACCCCATGATTGGGAATTTGGAAATCAACTTGAGTGGAACTCAAAAAGGAATCTCTTATTATTGAGAAAACATTTAAGTTCGTAAAACTCTAGTTTTATACTTGGTCAAGTCTCGACTAACCCTCGAGACGAAGATCGTTCGGGTCGGGTCGTGGGTACGAGCCGTTGGAGGCCGTCATGCTTGTGAGGCTTTAAGCTTCGAAGTAAGAGCTCGGTTTATGAGCGAAGCACGCTTCAAGGGTATTACTTCTTTATCTCTTTTCTTAATTATTGTATAATTATGTTTATGCATGCTTTGTCTCTTTAATTATTGGGGCGGGTCTTGGGCGGGTTTCTCTTCCGCTTAGCGTTGGACACTACGAAACCCAACAGCGGTATCAGAGTCGCGCTCTTTTTAATTATTGCAATTTGAAATTAATTAAGGTGATTTAAAATGGATTTAAATTTCTGGTTGTGTTTTCTAATTGGATTAGAAGCTCGTTTTAATTAATTTTAAAACTCGTATCTTTTTTAATTTTGGCTGACGAATTTCAACTCAAAAATAGTGATTTTTGGGTGGAATCAATGTTCTAAATTGTTTCTGATTCTTTTAGGGATGTCCAGAAGCCAAAATCCACCCAGAAATATGTTTTTCGAGGGGTTTTTCGTTTTGACGAAATTTTTTAAATCTTTATGCCTTCATTAATTTATGCATGTCAAGGGTAGATTAAATACATTGTTGCATCCCTAATCTAAAACATTTTAAAACCCTTTTAAGCATGGTTATGAAGTCATAATGTGTGCTTAAGTTGGTATGTTCAATTTCTCACATAAACTTGTTATTTCACAATCATGCAAATAAATTGCATTAAAGTGTGAATGTTTATTGTGAATGTGAAATTTTAAAGTTCCTTGTTTATTAAAGATCCAATCTTTGAGTGTTTAAATGGTTGGAACTTTGATTCTAAATTCCATGGTTGAACTAATTTTGGATTTAATCATTATTGTGTTGATTAAAGTCCTTAAAGTTCAAGTACTTATGATTAAATTTTGATTAATCTTCATATTGGAAGATGTATTTTGTTATTTTACACAAGTTAAAAGTTGGAAAATTTTCATTGGATGATTGGTTTTATTTTCCAACTCTCTACTTTGTCAAAATCATTATTAATTTGCATATTGGTCAAATTAATTATGGGTGTAGCCCTTCAATTTTAAAGCATCAAGAAAGACCTAAATTATTTCAAAAGGTAATTTTGGATGATTTAGGCTTGTGCACCATTAAAATTGAATTTAATTAAGTTGGACTTATTTTAATTTCATTTTTGCCTTAAGTTAATTCTAAAATAAATTTAAGATTAATTTTACGTCACACGTAAATCGGGATTAAAATCCCGAGAAACGGCACGCAAATCGAGGCAAAAACACCCAAGCGTCACCAAGGCTAGCCGGGCTGCCCACATGTGGCTACCTATGGTGCGCACAAAGGGGAATGCTTTGAAGTGTTGTTGTGTGTGGCGAGGGGCTGCTTTTGTGTGATGCCTAGTGCTAGGTGCGTGGCTGGGCTTGTGGAGTTGCTTGTGCGTGCTGCTCGGCAGTGAGGCAGCAAGCCCTAGACAGCCTGCCATACGCTGCCAGGCGCCAGCTAGCAAGCTTGCATGCGCAGCATGCATAGTGTTTCGGGGTTTTCTGATGTCCTGCGGGAGAGTTACAATTCCGAGACTGGAACCAGACGCCTGTACCTGCAAAATAACGGAGACTCCTGAGAGCTCCGCCTCCAACGGTCAAATTAGTACCTGATTAAGGAGTAATCAATACAGAAATTAAAGTAATGAGATCTCTCTAGGTGAGAGTGCTTAGTGTTGGTAATCTGCGTCGTTAGCGAGATTAGCCGGTTGTTAATAACTCTGTTCTTCTCTGCTTGATCTCTTGATTATTCTCCTCCGTGATTAATGAGGATTAATTAAGTATTTATAGCCTTGAGAAGCGTGCAACTATCTAGGTTTAAGGTAAACCTAGGGTTGATCGGGCCTCTAGACTGGATTGGGCCTTGGTGGCCGGTTTTCCCATCTGGCATGGGTGGACACGTGGCGTGTCTATAGTGGTCCGTAGAGGACGTATCTGTGACTGACACGTGGCAGGCTCCTGTTGTCCTTCGTGAAGGACACGTGGCGGAACCTGGTTGGTCCACTTGTCAGAAGGTGATTGGTGGATAAAAATCCCCTAATCATTTGCCCCTCACAGGTGGCACGTGACTGGTCACGGGTCGCCTGTGACAGGTGTCGCACGGTGACAGGCGACGGCCTGTTACAGGTGTCACCTTGCAAACGGCCGAGAGATTTTCCCGCCCAAATTTTGAATTTGGAAGCGACCCTTCGCCTTCTCACTTTGCCTATAAAAGGAAGTGCTGACTTCGGTCATTTTCACATTTGAGAACTTTGCGAGAACATTCGGACCCCTGAACTTGCTCTGACATTTCGGACTTTTTCTGCCTACCGCCTGTTCTGACAAGCCGACTGACCCGAACTTCCAGGACTTCATCAACCGTCACTCGTTCAGGTAACTCAGTTCTCTTACTCTTAATTTTCTTTTTATTTTTTGAAATGGCACCATGGAAGCACACGACACGCCCTAAGTTAGTGATCAGCCGGTCACCGGGGACGGCTGAATCTAGGACTAGGAGTGCCGCCTGCCCTTTTCTGGACCCATCTTTGCCCTTTATACAAAGTCCGACTGTATCTGTGTCTATGCAGAACGTGATGGCCAGAACAAAAAAGACTGCTATGATATCAAACTCAGACGGCTCCTCCCAAAGGGTGCTCCTTAGTGAAACATCTAACCAGGCGCCAGATGTAGAACGAGGCGACTGTCAAGCCGACAGTTCTGAGAGAGGGGCCAAGGTGTTCCCTTCCCATCTTACCGTGGACATGTCTAATTTTCCTTCTGCTCCTTCTAAGGGAGAGGAGGCGGGCCCCTCTAGGAGAGGGGAGGAGTCGTCCTCCTCGGACTCGTCAGAGGACGAGTCTGAGTCCAGTTCTTCTGGCCACAGTTCTCCTGGCTCAGAAGAAAAACATAGCCGTCTACAAGAAGCGAGACGTTCTCATGCAGTTGAGAAGGGGGACAATTGGGCGGAGCCGTCCGCCTCTTACAGAGAGGAAAACGCCCCCTACTACTGCAGGGTACCCCGGGGCCGGATCGCAACCATGCAAGACAACGTGGCGAGCTTTATCGCTAACCACAAAATGGGCCCGGAATTTTTACTGTTCGTGCCGGATCCAGAAGACACTGTCGTCTGGCCGGCTGGTACCAGCTATGGTGACGGCTGCTTTGGCTGCTATGTGGCGGCCATCAAAGCTGGACTGCGCTTCCCATTACATCCGGCTGTTCAGCGGATTTTAGATGGGTATGATCTGGGGTTATGGCAGTTAGCCCCCAACTCTTGGGTAAACGTACTCGGCTATGTGGCCGGGTGCGAATTGAACGGGGTGGAGCCAAGCTTTGAGGCTTTCGCCCACATGAACTATCTCAGCCGGACCCCTAAGTCGGGAGGTACCGGCTGGTATCAATTAACAAGCCATAGGGGTTACCTCATGACGAGAGGTAAGGCAAACAAATGGAAGGAGTGGCGGAATACCTTCCTTATTATCGAGGGTTCAGACACGGAGCTGAACAAACGCTTTAACAAGTGGAATAGGGATCCGCCTCTTCTCGCAGGCGGCCGCAGCATGCCGCCTGTTCCCCCAAAGGCTAAAAAAGAGATCCTAGACAAAGGACTCTTCAAAGTAGAGACTAGGGTGAACTCTACTTCAGGGGTACGAGAGCAAGTACCCCTAAACTGCGTCCCGAGCTTCAAGTGGCTCTATGACGAGTACTTTTTGGCCGCCTGTGGCCTCAGCAGTCGGTGCTCTAGAGGTAGCCGGCCTGACGAATACTCTGTTTTTTCACGCCTTGTTTACTTGGGATTTTTACTAACTTTGTTGCTTATTTCCTGCAGCTGACGCCATGAGTAAAATAACAGCATCTAAGACTGCGGCGGCCATGCTGCGGGTCTCGCTAATGAAGCAGTCGTATGCCGACTCCCCCAACAAGGAGGCACCCTTGGTAAGCTTTGAAAACTCTTCCCCTTTTAGTTGTCTTATGCATATACTAACTCTTTTTGTTTTCAGTCTGGCACTCCAAGGGCTTCTTCCTCGCAACAGCCGGACCCCAAGGCCCGGAGGACGACTGTTGCAAGCTCTCCTGGGTCTTCCAGGAAAACAGTGGCGGCTGAGAAGCAGCCGGCCACTTCTTCAAAAACCCAGGCGGGGCCGCCTAGATGTATGGACACTCACTTGTAAAACTTACCCTTGCTTCCTTCTTGATTAGGTCTAACTTGTTTTATCCTTTCACTTAATGCAGCCGGCCCCCAGGGACTTGACTTGGTTGAGGTAGCCAAGTCTATGGTTAAAGTAGTTCCTCCATCTGACAGGGAGGCGGTCAGGGGTGCCGGCACCCTTGACCTTGATGGAATTTCAGGGGTCCTTGCTGAGGTATACTTAGTATATTTTTGAGCTTTTGAGTTCTAGGACGCCTGTTAACTTTTTATCTGGAAACTGACGCCTGTTTTTCTTTGTACTTAGGCCCTGCTCCGAGTCAACAGCCTACGCAAGCCGATTGATCGGAAAAACAAAGAGGTAAAGGCCGCAAAGGCTATGGCCGCCTCCAGCTGTGATAAGGCAATGTTTCAAATTGCCCAAAATGAAGTACTGACCATTGATCTTCTTTATTATCAGGCGCAGGCGACCGCCGCTGTTCGGGCTCAGCTAGAGGCGGCCCAAAAGAAGGTTGACGAGCTGGAGGGGACCGTCACCAACCTTAAAGCCGAGCTGAAACCCCTTCGCCAAAAAATGCACTCTTACGAAGCCATGGAGAAATCTTTGGCCAACGTAAAAGAACGCCTGGTGAACCAGGAGAAGAGTCTTACCCAAGAGCTCTCGGATAAGGCCGAGCAAGAGAAACAAGAGCTCGTCCGGGAGATGGTGGAAGACTCCGCTCAAATCCAGCGTATGACCTGGGAACGACTGTTCCCCAGTGCCGACTTTGCCTCATGGGAAAGAACGTACCGCCAGTGTTCAGAAATATATAATCAACAGATCCTGGCGGCTGCTGAAGAAGAGGCGTTGGACGGTGCGTTGGAGGAGGAAGAGCCGGTTGTGGCGCTTGTGCCACTTGGGGGTAAGGCATCAAAAGAGGGTGCAGCTAAGGCCGAGTCCAGCAAGAAGAGTGCTGACCAGGCGGCAGCTGCTGATACTGAACTGCCCCCTTCTTAAGCTTTAAGTATTTTTTTTTCTTTTCACGGCCTGCGTGCCGTTTGCTTTGTAATTACCCGGCCAGGGGGCCGGGGTTTTGAATATTCTGTTGGTCTTTAATGGCCGGCTCATTTTTAATCAAATTTTAGTTTTGGTTCAAATTTGTCTAAGTATTTTTAACTTGTTCACTAGACCGACTGTTGTGTATGGCCGAACATTAAGACAGGTACAAATAGTAAGTATGCCGCCTTTGCCCCTGGACGACTGGTTGTCTGTTTCCAGGATAGATGATCAGTCGGCCATTTAATCAATCGGTATTCGAACTCTTTATTCAATTTGTCTGACCAAGTAAATAGAATTACCTAGTCGCCAAGGAATTAAGTAGGAAAACAAGCGGCGGGTACCGGTTGTTTCCCTTTATTGCCAATGTTGGCTTTTAACTCGTAATTTGTTAACCTAGCAAGAGTATTGGTTGAGAGCCTTTGTTTATTAGAAACAAGTGGACGACTCATACCTTATAGGCTCCATACTAAGTTTGAGTGACTATTAACTTAGGAGTTACTTAGTCTTTGTCGCAATTTAGATTGGGTAGTAGAGGTACCAGACGGCGTAGGCCGGCTAGACCCCTTGATTCGCCAATGTTTGTTGGCTATTAACTCAATAGGTTACTTAGTAGGAATAGGGGTTCGAGTGCCCTTGTTTGTTTAAAACAGGCGGACGACTCAAACTTTTAGATTCCATACCAAATTTGAAGGAGTGACTATGAGTTAACGTTGGAGTTACTCAGTCGCCGTCACTTTTGTTTGAGAAGTAGAGATACCAGGCGGCGTAGGCCGGCTAGACCCCTTGATTCACCAATGTTTGTTGGCTATTAACTCAATAGGTACCCCCTGCATCTATCCCAAGTAATACAGGCGGTTATCTGACTCAGATATCAACTGCTACCACTGATTTGGTTAGTGATAAGAGTTATCCTTGTCTCAAAAACGGCTACGTGGTTGTCCTTGGGGACAGTCGTATAGGTGCCGTGTAATTAGTTTATAGAACAATGTTCCACCCAAAAGGGAGCTGCTCTCTGCGACGAATTTCATCCGGAGGGATGCCGTCGGACGCCTGCTATGATGTTGGGACAGGTCGAATTAGTTTTATAGATTTGATCAGTTGGCTTGGCGCCTGGTCTGATCATTCGGCCGGTGGCCTTGGTAAGTTCTTGGTGAACGTAGGTGCTAAGTAAAAGAAGGATAGCCGCCTGTTAGGCACAGGGTCGGCCAGACCCTAATCTTTTTAGCTAAGTATTGTGAGTAAAATACTCAATGGAGAGTAGCCGACTGTAAAGGTACAGACGGCATGCCCCTCTGAAGATAGTGAAAAACTCAATGGAGAGTAGCCGACTGTAAAGGAACAGACGGCATGCCCCTCTGATGATTGAGTTAAAAGACTCAATGGAGAATAGCCGACTGTAAAGGTACAGACGGCATGCCCCTCGTAATACAAAAATTGAATAGTAAGTGCAAACTTTATTAAGTAGCTCTTTACTTTACATCTTTCAGAAGAAATATTTTTTAAGGTTATCTACATTCCAAGTTCGAGGCAACGGTTGTCCGTCTGGTGTTTCCAGACGGTAGGTACCGTCCCTGACTTCCGCATAGATTCGGTAGGGTCCTTCCCAGTTGGGAGTTAGTTTGCCAGACTCATTGGCCCTACCAACTGCTTCCATTTTTCTAAGTACAAAGTCCCCTACTTTGAGTGGACGCCTGTGTACTTTTTTGTTGTATGATCTAGTCATTCTCAGGCGATAGATCTCATGGCGCAAAACAGCATTGCCCCTCTTTTCAGGAAGTGAGTCTAATGCCAGGCGCATAGCTTCCCAGTTTGCCTCTTCGTCATATAGCATTACTCGAAGAGTCGGCTCGTAGTGTTCTATTGGGAGAACAGCTTCTGCACCATAAGTTAGGAGGAATGGAGTTTCTCCAGTCGCCCCTTTTTCAGTCGTCCTAATGGCCCAGAGAACATGTGGTAGTTCATCTGCCCATAGGCCGCCTGCTCGTTCAATCTTTTTCTTGAGACCGTCTGAGATGATTTTATTAAAGGCTTCTACCTGGCCGTTTGCTTGGGGACGGCCGACAGATGCGAAGTAATGTGCAATTCCTTGGTCTCCCAACCAGCTTTTGAGAACAGGCGTCTCAAATTGGGGACCATTATCAAAAACCATAGACATGGGAACCCCGAACCGAGTGATGACGTTTTTCCAAATGAATGAAATTACATCTTTCGTCTTGATTCCCTTTACAGCCTCCGCCTCTACCCATTTAGTGAAGTAGTCAACGGCAACAAGTATATACCTTCTGCCGCCTGTAGCAGGCGTATATGGACCCAGAATGTCCATGCCCCACTTAGCAAACGGTAGTGGGCTGTGAATGGTAGTGAGGTCAGTAGCCGGACGGTGAATTAATTTGCCAAACCTTTGGCACTTGTCACATTTTTTCACCATCTCCATTGCATCTGCTTCCAAAGTAGGCCAAAAGTAGCCCTGCCGCCTTGCCCTTTGAGCAAGCATCCTACCACCTATATGGGAAGCACAGAAACCAGAGTGAAGATCATCTAGTATCTCTCGTCTCTTTTCAGGAGTAACACACTTTAAGAAGGGTTGAAGGTGCCCCCTCTTGTGAAGTTCTCCCTGTATCATTTCAAAACAGGAGGCTCGTTTTTTCAGTGCTGCCGCCTGTTGAGGATCATCCGGCAGTGTACCGTTTGTCAGATATGCCCTGATTGAATCCATCCAGGTTGAGCTTCTGTCTAGGATTCCAATAAGGTTTTCCTCGATGCTTCTCTTCTCCATTACTTCCCAAAAAACAGTTCGAGGAGTATCGGAGGAGGCGGATGATGCTAATTTCGAAAGTGCATCTGCCTGGTTGTTTTCTGATCTCGGCACTTGGATCAGATGGAAATCCTCAAGGGAGCCGACTGCTTGTCGGACCGCCTGTAAATACTTTATCATGGCCGGATGTGTTGCTTCGTATTCGCCATTGTACTGACTCACTATCAATTGTGAATCAGAACAGGCGTCTATTTTTCTTGCCCCTGCCGCCTTACACATGCGGATCCCGGCTAGTAAAGCTTCATATTCTGCCTCATTGTTTGAAGCCTGAAAACTGAAGCGTAGAGCATACTCGAACCTGTCGCCCTCTGGAGATTGACATACGACGCCTGCTCCACAACCATTTGAAGTAGAGCTTCCGTCCACATATACCTTCCAGACTTGGTCTGGAACTTGAGAGTCAGGAGGACGAGTCATCTCTACAATAAAGTCAGCAAAGGCTTGCCCCTTCACTGCTTTTCTAGGCTCGAAAGTAACTTCGAGACTCTGCATTTCTATGGCCCATTTGATCATTCGTCCGGACGACTCCATGGTGGTAAGGGGCCGCTTGATTGGTTGGTCGGTATACACGACGACTGCATGTGCCAGAAAGTAGGGCTTCAATTTTTTAACAGCCATGAAGAGTGCAAGACCAAATTTCTCCACTAGGGGATACCTTAACTCGGCATTTTTCAGTACGTGACTGACAAAGTAGACCGGGAGTTGACAGCCGTCCCTTTCAGCAAGGAGCACAGCGCTTAACGCATGATCAGAGACGGCCAGGTACATGTAGAGATTTTCTTTGGGCAAAGGGCTGACCAGCCTCGGCAAGGAATGCAAGTGAACCTTTAATATCTAATATAAGGTCCGCATGCTCACCAGCCGGCTGAGGGCGGAACTCATCCGGCCGGTCCTCTGCCAATGATTGCTATTTTTTTGCTTTTCTTGCGGACTCTGTTTGGAGCGCCTTTCTTTTTTTGTCGCCTGTTTCTTGAACAGGCGCACTCTCCTTGACGTTGTCAAGGTCTGTTTTTTCTCCACTTGACCCAGTGGCCATGACAGTGGGCTTGACATCCGAGAGATAGCACTCTCGGGCCATCCTCTGATCTCCCCTTAGGGAGCCGACTGTTCCATTATCCCTTTCAAACTTAAGCAGCATAAGTGACGGGATTATAACAGCCTTGGAATTATTCAGGGTTGGTCGACCCAGAATCATGTTGTAGGCCGAGAGTTCCTCTACTACTAGGAACCGGACTACCATGTGTCGTCCTTCCCCTTTTTCGCCAAGGCGAATGGGTAGATCTACTCGTCCCAGTGGGTGGACGACTCCTCCTCCAAACCCTATTAAAGGGTGGGAGGCCAGATGTATGCAGTCCGTTTGATATTTCAGTTTTGACAGACATTTGCTGCTGATGAGATCTGAGGAGCTCCCGGTATCTATGAGGATTCGGCCAACTCTCTGGTTGGCCACTTTACATTCAATAACAAGAGGGTCGTCATGCGGCCCCCTTATTCCTCCTAGATCCTCTTCAGTGATGACAATCTCAGGAAATGTATATTTGGACGGCTGTTCTTGGTGAACGGAATTTACATCTAACCGCCTTATATTATCTTTGTTGCCCCTAATAGTGGGGCCGCCTCCTGAGAAGCCGCCTGCAATGGTGTAGACGACTACATCATCTGTATCGGAACTGTCGGCCTGTTGATTCTTTTTGGCCGACTGCTTTTTTGAGGAAGTATTCCCCGTAGATTTCTTGACATAAGTGTCAAGATCACCTTGATCAGCCAAGCGGTCTAGGTACCGCATGAGACTGATGCAGTCATTGGTGTGATGACCAATGTCATCATGATAAGCACAGATTTTGTCTTGGTTCCGGTTGCTCGCAGAACCCTTCATGGGGAGCGGCTTCTCAATTGAGAGCCGTCCCTTTATTTCTTTTAGGATAAACTGGTTATCCTTGTTAAACACATACTTTGGGGAGTATGGTTTGAATTCTTTTTTCTTTTTCTGGGCCGGCTGTTTAGAGGAATCAGCCGCCCAGACCTCTTTTCTTTTTTCATCTTTGTTGGACGACTGTTTCTGTCGTCCCTCTCTTTTGTCGAACCTCTTCCCGTCCGACTGTTTCATCGTACACAGATCAGTCGCCTGTATATAGGCTTCTGCTTCAATCAAGGCCTCTTGAAGAGTCGCCACCCTTTTTCGAACTAAATCAAATTTGAAGGTAGACCCGTCTTTGAGACCTCTAAAAAAGTCAGTATAAGCTACCTCATCCGGTAACCCCTGAATCTGTATTCTCATCAGGTTGAACCGCCTGATGTAGGAACGAAGCCCCTCTTTCTCGCCCTGCTGAATTGTTCCCAAATCAAGGGTCGTTTTCTTCGCAGGGATGTTCATTGCGAAGTTGGAGGCAAATAAGTAAGCAAGCGTCCTGAAGCTGTTTACACAACCAGTCGGCAGGTTGCCGAACCATTGCTGTGCAATTCCCTTGAGAGTCGCTGGGAAACATTTGCACCAAGTGGGATCATCCAACCCTTGAAGGTACATCAGGTTGGTGAATGCCATCAGATGGTCTTCTGGGTTAGTAGTGTCGTCATAGGCGCCTACTAGAACATTTTTTACTTTGGCCGGCTGAGCGGCTTCAGTAATTTCCTTGGAGAAGGCCGACGGCTGTTCACCAAGTCTAAGCAGCCGTAGCTGCCAGTCCATAGGTTGGACGTTTTTTGCTGCAGGTCCACCAAATGGAGGTGGCTGCATAAAATATTGTTGTTGCGGCACAAATGGTAAGTTTGGTACCGCCTGGGCACTATGAAAGCCGGACTGACGGGAGGTGCCGCCTGACTGACTCTCATGGTACGAATGAGTATGCCTCATCGAGGCATTTCGCAAACTGTCCTGAAAATTTGAAGTAGAAGCCGACTCTGATAATCGGTCACTCTTCTTCTGCTCTAGCAGGAGCCGAGCATCAGTGAACGTTTGCTTTGACCCGTCCGCCTGAATATGACGAACCGGTTTCCTATTTCCCGTAGGATAACGGAGTTTTGTGAAATCAAGAGCAGGCGGCTCCCGCTTCTTGGATTTAGGATGGGGAGTCGCCTCTCGCCCTTGAACTGGCTTCCTCTTCAGTGAAGTGGAAGGTTTCTTGGCCGACTGCTCTTTGACTGAAGCAGGCGGTTTTTTGTTGATCAACTCTTGGATCTCTCCCTTGAAGTCCCTCATGAAGGTCATGAGTTCGTTCCTTGTGATGGGAGCAGACCCATCAGTCGGCTGTTGCCGAGCAAGCGCTGCGCCTGCTGGCTCGCTTCCTGTTTTAAGATGCTCCCGTTCCCTCCTTTCGGTATGGCGGGTACGTCGGGCCCTTAGGGTCCCGTCTGGAGCTGTATGAGTTTCAACTTCAAATTCACTTTCGGTATCATGGTCCGACTGGACTTGAGGGTCGTCTAGGAGACGCCTCTCTTCTGGAGTCGGTACAGACTTGGATGCCATCTCTGAAGTACTCTCCCCACAGACGGCGCCAAATGTTTCGGGGTTTTCTGATGTCCTGCGGGAGAGTTACAATTCCGAGACTGGAACCGGACGCCTGTACCTGCAAAATAACGGAGACTCCTGAGAGCTCCGCCTCCAACGGTCAAATTAGTACCTGATTAAGGAGTAATCAATACAGAAATTAAAGTAATGAGATCTCTCTAGGTGAGAGTGCTTAGTGTTGGTAATCTGCGTCGTTAGCGAGATTAGCCGGTTGTTAATAACTCTGTTCTTCTCTGCTTGATCTCTTGATTATTCTCCTCCGTGATTAATGAGGATTAATTAAGTATTTATAGCCTTGAGAAGCGTGCAACTCTCTAGGTTTAAGGTAAACCTAGGGTTGATCGGGCCTCTAGACTGGATTGGGCCTTGGTGGCCGGTTTTCCCATCTGGCATGGGTGGACACGTGGCGTGTCTATAGTGGTCCGTAGAGGACGTATCTGTGACTGACACGTGGCAGGCTCCTGTTGTCCTTCGTGAAGGACACGTGGCGGAACCTGGTTGGTCCACTTGTCAGAAGGTGATTGGTGGATAAAAATCCCCTAATCACATAGCGAACTGTTGGTGCGGACTAGCGTAGCACGCTACGCTGGGCGTGGATGCTGGCACCCAGCACTAGGGGTGAGCAAATCGGGAACCCGATCAAAATTTTAGGATCCGGACCCAGAATCGGTTGGGACCGGGTCCAAAAATTTGGAACCGGAATTGGAACCGGTACAACCGGGTCCTAAAATTTAGGAATTGAAATTGGTTCCACCGGGTACCGGGTCCGATTCCAAGTACCCACTTATATATATAAGTGTTGAAATATAATACAAATCATAATTTTTTTTTTGTGTATTTTTACTTTTAGCGTTTAATACTTATATTTTTATATACATTAAGCTATTTTAATTATATTAAATATTAATATTTTTTTTATATATTTTACTAATTAGTTAAGTTCAACATATTTTTGTTTTTAAAATATATTTTGTACAATATATGTTGGGTAACCGATATAGTAAAGCGGAGAGAAAAATCTAGAAGTTTTAGGGTTTTGTTTGATAGTGGGTTGAGTGTTTTATAAGCAACTAGGCTTAGAAATTAAAATGGGCTATACATAACTCTTTAGTTTCTTAAAAACACAAACAATCCACATACCATATCATATACAACCAGGTACCCAGTGGGTACCGGGTCCAAAATTTTAGGATTTGGAACCGGAACCGGTTACAACCGGGTCCGAAATTTTGGACCCAGTCCTGGAACCGGTGAGACAAGTTCTGGGTCCGGACCCGGCGGGTCCTAACCGGTTCCGGGTCCGGTACCGGGTACCCTGGATCTTTGCTCACCCCTACCTGGCACAGCAGGCGCAACACATGGGCTGCCTAACAACCATGGTGCACAACCCTCGTGTTTTGAGGGTGGGCTATTTTTGCTTAAATTTTAGGCTATCGCTTTTGCAAAATTTTGCCGTTTTAATTTTATTTAAAATTTTAACGAGGTTAGACCTCGATTTTTCCGACTCTTGCAAAATTTTAATTTTGACAAGTTTTGGGTTTAACCGGCTTAATTAATTAGATTAATTAAGTTGGATGCGGAATTTAGTGGGAGCTTGAGTAATTTCGTGAACAAATTGCGCCTTAATAAACATAATATGTTAAACAACTTTGACTAGTTTTAATTAGGCGTGTTAATCGGATTAACCACTTAAGTTAGTTACTAGTTTTCGCGTGTTGTGCATTATTACTTGTTTTTCGTCGTAAAATGCATGGGCCATTCACATATAGTGAATGGATGAATGAAAATATATTGTTTCACAGGTTTCGTGAAAATGGCAACTAGTGGGGCCCGATTAGGATAGAAAATACGGACTGCGTTCCGTTACGTATATTTGTAAATCTAAATACGATCTGCGAACCGTTGAGTATTTTTGTACCTTAATATTTAGATTAATCCTAGTTGTAGTAGCTAGTAATTTTATTTTGGCGAAGATGTCTCAAGATGGCGTTTCGATGAAGACAAGCCAAGATGAAAACCCTTGAAGATTTGAAGATTTCAAGGGGTCATGCTAGTTGCCAAATGCATCTATTTTTATGCTTTATATATATCATTGTGCTTGTATATATATATATATATATATATATATATATATATATATATATATATATATATATATATATATATATATATATATTAGATGCATGTTTAGAATTTCAAATGTTGCGATGATTAGTTAAGTTCAATTAAATCAACCAACATAGAAACCCTAGGTCCCTAAAATATTGAGCTAAAATTTGTCGTTCCAAGAACAACACTTACCGAACTAATGCGCGTACGTGATGGGCTATGCCAAACCGAGGCATCACTACCTCCCTAGGAACGTAAGGTATACTAGGTATACAAGTTGATCTTGGTTAAGCTCAACGATATCAGTAAGGAGTCCTTAGATGTCGTGGCAAAAAGAGATAAGACGTTAAGGATGCATTAGATGCGACGTTTTATCAAACCGAGAGTAGCTTAGAGCTATTATCAATTGGATTGCTTACCCTAAAATATTAAGTGTTAAGACAAGCCAAAGCATGCTTAATCATTTTTTGATTTTTGGGATCTCAGAATCATTTTATTCTCGCCAAAAGGGACAAATTATTAATGCGTGGATAAAAAGCTCAATAAGCTAGATTGAAAATTTGCATGAACGCTTTTAAATTTCAAACTTATTGATTATATGAATGGCTTTTCATTTCAAATTCTTTCAATTGTAGAACCATGTCTGCAAGTAACTCAAACAACAATTCTATGTGCCCGGAACTCCTCGACAAGTTGGCTTTTTGCCTTAACTTGGTCAACTTCAAGGAGTGGGAGGAGGAACTCAGGAAAACTCTTCGGAATTGTTCCTTGGAGTACACTCTTGATACTCCCATGCTAAACTTCTTCTATAAGGGGATCATGATCGATGAGGCTCATGAAGAATGGTCTTCCAATTGTAAGAAAGTCTCACGACTTATGGCTAATTCCATCCCGGAAGATTGGAAGGAAAAGCTCTCCTTCTATTTTCCGGACATGTTCCTCAAAGGACTTGAGGACGTTGTCAATATAAGAGTCACCAAGAGTGACAATGGCAACTATTATGGACTCGTGTTTGATTTGACTAGGTCACTCTCAAACATGAAGATAAAGCCACCGAATGTGGGATGTCTTGCTAAGGAAAGGCGTCGGCTTTGGACAAAGGTCTACAATACCAAATTGAGACCCGACATGCCCCTCCGACCTATTGTGCTTGGAATGACTAGGCTCTTCAAACACATGCAGCTTCTCGGAATCTCATTAGAGGATGAGATGGCGGGGCATATCTTGCTTGCTTCGCTCCACTCAGGCTATGATGAAATTAGAGTACATATAGCTGCGGGAAAGGAGACACGCTCTTTAATGGAGGTGGTGCAACTACTCAGCCGAGCCACTACCTATGGAGTGACCGAGAGGCCCTTGAGAGCAAGGAGAAGGGAGTTCAAGAACAAGGCAAAGATGCGGTGCTTCCATTGTAGTGGGCAAGGCCACTACAAGAGGGAATGCAAGCTCTTCTGAAAGGAGGAGGAGGAGAGGAATGTTGCATCTGCCTCAGGTATCTTCATTAACACTTGTATAAAAGCTATTCATAGGTATTGGATACCAAATATGACTCACTTTACGTTGCCTTTTTCAGGAACCAAGTGAGAGGGCTTCACAAGCGGATGTGCAACTACGAGCGGACGACGAAGATGGTCTTTTGATCGTGCTTGTAGGCACATTTATTTTGTCTATGACATGTAATTAAACTAATCTTATTTTCATCATGCTTTTGAACATACTATGATCTGTGGTGTTGGACACCAAGTTATTTTGATCGTAAGACTTTGACAATAGTTGTTTTCAAAATGTCTTGTTTATATATGTTCAATGGAAATTGCATGTTTTTTTTCACATATGATTAGACAAATGTTGATACCGCTGACAAAACTAAGAAATTCATTACCTTCACCAACGACTATTGTAGATATGGTTATGTCTACCTTATGTCGAATAAATCTGAATCCTTTGAGAAATTCAAAGAATTTCAGAGTGAAGTTGAGAATCAACTTGGCAAGAAGATAAAAGCACTTCGATCGGATCAAGGTGGCGAATATTTGAGCCATGAATTCGACGATCACTTGAAAGAAAATGGTATTCTTTCAGAGCTGACACCTCCTGGAACTCCTCAATGGAACGGAGTATCCGAAAGGAGAAATTGAACCTTGTTAGACATGGTTTGATCAATGATGGGTCTTAGTGAACTTCCTATCTTATTCTGGGGATACACACTACTAACTGCGGCACTAACACTGAACTGTGCTCCGTCAAAAGCTGTAGAAAAGACTCTATATGAATTATGGACTAAGAAACCTCCAAGGTTGTCTTTTCTTAAGATTTGGGGTTGCGAAGCATATGTCAAGCGATTAATTTCTGACAAGCTTCACCCGAAATCAGACAAGTGTTTCTTTGTGGGCTACCCAAAAGAAACCAAGGGGTATTACTTCTACAATAAATCCGAGAACAAAGTGTTTGTTGCTCGTGATGGTGTCTTTTTGGAGAAGGAACACCTTTCTAAAATGACAAGTGGGAGGAAAATCAAACTCGACGAAGCTCGAGAGGACGAGCAACAATGTCAACCTATTAAAACTGACAATCAAAATGCTTTGGAAGCAGTTGATAAGATTGGTCAGAATCAAACAGACAATGTAAATGCTCAACCTATTACCCTTCGTAGGTCGAAACGACCAAGATCTCAACCAGACAGATACCTTGGTATTGTCTTAACTGAAGATCAGAACATCCTAGTCATGGATGGAGGTGAGCCAGCGATATAGAAACAAGCCATGACGATCCCCGACTCTGCTAAATGGCAAGAGGCCATGAAATCTGAGATGGACTCCATGTTTGAAAATCAAGTTTGGGACTTGGTAAATTTGCCCAAAGGTTACACACCCATCGGTTGCAAATGGATTTTCAAATTGAAAACAGACAAAGATGGAAATGTATCAATATACAAAGCTAGACTGGTGGCAAAAGGTTACAGGAAAATCCACGGGATTGATTATGATGAAACTTTTTCGCCAGTCGCAATGCTTAAGTCCGTCCAGATCATCCTAGCGATTGCTGCATATTACGATTACGAAATATGGCAGATGGATGTCAAAACCGCCTTCCTTAATGGGATTTTGGAAGAAATTGTGTATATGACACAGTCGAAAGGTTTTGTTGATCCAAGCAACGCTGGAAAGGTATGCAAGCTTAAGAAGTCTATTTATGGGCTGAAGTAGGCAAGCAGAAGTTGGTATCTGCGATTTGATGAAGCCATCAGTAAATTTGGTTTTATAAAGAATCCAGATGAGTCTTGTGTTTACAAGAAGGTCAATGGGAGTGACATCGCATTCCTAGTCCTGTATGTCGATGACATATTGCTCATTGGAAACAGCACAAAATTATTAGAGTTTGTAAAGGGCTGGTTGGGAAAGTGCTTTTCAATGAAGGACTTAGCGATGGGGCGGGGGCGGCGGCTGCGCTGCCCGGGGGAGGAGAAAAGGGTAGCCGGTGGTGGGTCTAGGGTGGCTTAGTAGTTTTAGTTTTTTTTTTTTAATTTTTCTTTTTTTTGTTCCCACTAACAAAGCAACATGTGTCACCGTAGACCTCACTTGACGGATTTTTGGACGGAATTCGTTAAGTGGTGGTAAAATCCATTTTACCAAATTTTTTCTAGTGTTAAAATAATTTTTTTTTTTTTTGGTGTTAAAAACCATTTTTCAGCTTTTGTTTTTAATTAATCGCAACAATAGCAGGTGGATAAGTTGTCAATTTTGATGGGGCGACAAAAGGATGTTCAGGCTAAGCAAGGGGGGTGCAACCGTGCAATTATCCCCCTTCAAGGAACACCGGGTTACCGGCTTATCGCGATTAAATCAATGGGGTACAACGGAGAGATCAATTCTCTTTGCTGTTCTTCAAAGAAAATCAAAGCAAGGATATACTATCAAATGTACGTAAACACTTAAAAAGAATTACTGTATAAATTTTCTATAAGTAAGCAAGTATATAAGAGAACAATTTTTTGATTTTTCTCTTATCACCGTATGAAACACAAGTTCTGTACATATAGAGAAACTTGTGTAAGGTTGAAAAGATATGCTGTTGAATCATCCTATACAAGTGAAAGGTTGTCATTATCCACTCACTAATTTAGGATGTAAACCAACATCACAAACATTACGTCAAAGAAATTAGAATCGTCGCACCCCGCAACATACTGCACGACTTAGCTTGTGGTTTTCTTCTATTTTCCAACATTATGTATTATAAATATATTATACCCCCTCCACTTCGGATATATTACATACACCACATATGGTTCATAAACTCATTTTTCAATAAATGTTCCAACACAACCTTGCTTGTGCGCAACTCTTACAGAAGCATGAAATAGGAAGAGGTGAGAACACCCATGATAACAGTTATTTCCAAAACATGGCTAATGATTCAAGTTGGAAGATTAATATTGCTCACACCTACAAAGGTGGTGATCGTACATCGGATTGGTTGGCCAACATCGGAGCTAAATTTCTTAAGACTCTTAACTTAATATCTTAAATAATTTTCCATTAGATCAAGGCCTTTAGATGACCAAAATATTTTGGTCATGAAATTATTTATTATTATTCTCTATTCCACCTCACTAATGACCAAAGTTTATAACCACCGAGGCCTTCCAAAGGGAGGTTAGTGATGTACCACGAAATACATAACGAGGGGCTTGTCAGTAATTTCCCAACCGATTTGAAATTTTTCACATGTGCATCCCGTTTTTTTGTGGGTCCTATAAACAGTAGCCCTGTTATATGAAAAATATTTTTTATTTCTTTCCCTTCTAACTTTTTGCCCCCTTTCTTTAATTTGCCTGATCTTTTGTTTATTTCTCTCTCTTCAATTCTTCAATTTACTTTCTTTCTTTCTCTTTGAAAATTTCTGGGTTCTCTTTTACTTTCTTTGGTCGTTTATACTGAAACTTGACTGAATTAGCTCACTCCTTTATTAACAAAGGTTAGTACAGATGTTTGTGTAGATTAAGTAATAATTTTTTTATGCGCGAATTATTACAATTATTTAAAATGTATGATTAATTTTCTGAATTAGGCCTCACTATGTGTCGAAAATGCAGCTTAATGTTGGGAGTTAGGGTTTATTAGATTGTAATGGTAGATGCTTGGGTACAAAATTGGGATCGATGATTTGTAGATTTTGACAAGGATTCACTATTCAATCCTAATTTTACATGTTAATTTTTTATCATTCATTGTTTTGTCTTAAGCTTTGATGCAGCTGTAGGCCTTGTAGCATAAATGGTTAAAATTTAAAATTGACATAATGTGTTGAATGTGTTAAGAAGTAGGAATTTGCTAGAATCTTGAAAGCATGTCAATAATGGAGTTTACAAATGTTGAGAATTTTTCTAAAAGTGGCGTTATAATTTTAAACATATTAGAAAGTCCTATCTGTTTATTGCATTTCAATGTCTTACTCAACTACTTTTTAGCTATTGAGTTTTATTTTGATGCAAAGTTATGGTATAGTACTATAGATTATATATTTGTTCTGTAATTGCTATCTTTTGCACCATTTGTAAGATGTGGAGTCTTTGTATGTCAGCTTAATTTGATTTATGACCTCTTTTTAGATTTAGTTTTAAACAATATTTAATCATAAGCTTGGTCTCTACAGTCATTGTTTGTCATAGCTTTGCTTTGTTGGCCAAAATTGATTTAGGGTGCTACAAAGTCAGAGCTCTAAATTGTTGAAGTGAACAGATTATGTCTAAATCTAACTGTTATCAAAACTGCTAAACTGAATTTAGATTAATTAATGGCCTTAATTTATTATGTGTCAATCAAAATCTGAATGAACTGTAATTTGGAAGTATTATTTGGTCCATTAACTTTTGTATGTATGAGTTTCATGGGCACTTAAAGGAATGTTGTCAAAAAGGACGTAAAATAGCTCAAGCACAAAATCGATGGAAATCTGCTAAAAAATATGCATGACTAGAAATTTACTTTTTCTTGATGGCTAAGATCATACTCCGTACATATTTTTTGTTCTTATTTTGGTTTTATTGGCAGTTCCTGATGTTCCTTGTTCGGTGGTACCGATGTTGCTGTTGCTTGTGTTGATGTGCTAGAAGATGCTGCTGCTTGGTGTAGCTACTGACTTCTTGTTGTTCAGCCGATCAATTGTAATTTTTGTAACAAAATTTCTAAGTGTGTGTATATATATATGTGTGTGTGTGTCAATTTAAGGAAATAAATGCCAAAAAAAATAAAAGGGAATAGAAAAGTATTGTAGTTTACATTGATCACTCGAAATTATCTTATATAAATTAATCTACATGTGAATGATTGTTGGAAGACTTATATAAATCAAAATCCCACACAAACTCAATGTAACAATAATAATTTAAAGCTTATTTCATTCACTGGTACCCTAATTGTATTTTGATGGAACTAACACAACGAAACCTTTTTAGTTTTCAAGTGTATTTTAATTTACCGGTACCCTAATTGCATCTAATGGAATCCTAACGCCATTTAACGGTACCCAAATATTATTCAATGATACACTAGTTGTGGAACTCTTGGATTTTTTATAGACTTTATACACTACTTATGGTTTTATATAAACTTGGTTTCAATATTAACAATTTAATATATTCTTGGTTTTGGTTGAATTAATGTTTTTTTGAGTATAAGATGCATAAGACTTATACAAATCTTAAAGTAATGATTGTTTTTAGGATTGATATACACCATAGTGGTACACTAATATATTTCAAAGGAACTCTTAACTAAATCAAAGAAACCCTTGTAACTTTCAATTGTAATACCCTTCGGTGGTACCTTTAGGGTTCAATGGTACTCTTAAGGACATTGAGTAGTATCCTTTTAGTATTCACTATTTAATGCAAACAAAAGTTATTTTCACAACCAATCATGATTTTATACTCAAATAAACTTGGTTTCAATAATAATCATTTAATAGTAATCTTGGTTTTCAATTTTAATGCTCCCATATAAATAAGTTCAAATTTAAATAGCATATCTTGTTCGTTTGATATATTTATAACAGATTTTTGTTCATTTACCTATTTACTTCTTATTTCTAATTTGTTAGGTAAATTTGTACGCTTACCTATCTAATTGCTAATTATTGTTGAAAGAATAAAAACCTTTTATAGATTTTTAACACAATTTCTCCAAAAAGGCAGGTGTACATTAATTTATTGTAAAACGGGTTAAAGTTATGTTAAAGTACTTAAAGTTACTCTTTATACTGCACAAGTTATTATTTTTCTATTAATAAATTTTATCTTACAAAAAACTTATAATGTATTAGATTAATCATATTAGTCTTTATAATATATAATCACATATCTATAAGAAATTAAATTACACATTAAAATAAAATTCAAACCAACGACAAATTAAAAGTTATTCTTTAAA
The DNA here is from genome assembly GCF_001683475.1 of Chenopodium quinoa. NCBI lineage: Eukaryota > Viridiplantae > Streptophyta > Magnoliopsida > Caryophyllales > Amaranthaceae > Chenopodium > Chenopodium quinoa. Next base: position 4,044,502 of record NW_018744093.1, read on the forward strand.
TGGTTAAAGTTACTATAAAAATAGTTAAAGTTACGCTCAAACTGACCGTTTTACAATAAAATTAATGTACACCGTTGTACACAAAACTTATTAGATTTTTAAACTTATTAATGTTTTAGGATCAAATCCACATACATATAGGACCCTAATGTATAAATCTTAAACCAATGATTATGTTTAGGATTATTAATATAAATATAATGGTACCCTAATGTATTTCAAAGGAACCCTAAGAACTTTCAATCGTAGTACGTACGACTTTTCAACGGTATCCTTAGAGGGTTCACCGGTATCTATCCTTGTACTATTCAATGCACATTTAGTAATTTTACAACTAATCATGTCAAAGAAGGTATGCACTTTAGTGATACCCTAATGTCACTCAATGGTACACTATGAGTGATACTGAAATTACTTTCAATGGTACCCTATCCTTCCTTAATGATACCCTTTTCATCATTCTCTTGGTATACAAATTACAATGATTTTGTATAATTTTTGTTTCAGTATATAATAATGGTTTTCAGTATATTGGGTTTTAATTATAATGCTTTCATATAAATAAGTTCTACTTATCAAATGAGGTAAATAACTTATCTTGTTTATTTTATAAAACTATAGCATATCTTGTTTCAATGTTAAGTAAACTCTTACGTACCATTTCTATCATATTAGCCTAAATAAAAGTATAGAATTCACATTTTAACAATTACCTCTCAAGTTATTACTTCTTATTGAAGCAAGTGACGCTTACTACGTTGCCTGTGGTTAATTGTTTGAAATGCAATGCATGGAAGTTTTATAATTTGATATAACATTTAACTATTGTTAAGTTCTCAGTTGTTACTGCAAAGTTCTAAAATATTAAGATATAGCATTTAACTATCGTTAGGTTTTTAGTTGTTACTGCATATGTTCTTTTAAGGCTGGCAAGTGAATTAGTTAACTCCACATCACCAATTCAATAATTAAATTAATGAACAATTAAATTAATTAATTTCTCATCAAATATTTACATAATTATTGTTTTCTAATTATATACACATGATTATTACAATGGTATTATAATGGATTTCAGTGGGATAAAATGTTGTTACAGCGAGCATTACAGTATGTTTTCCACTATAAACCTTATGTATATTGTTGTCTTATGTTATTACGTACTTCGTATCCCCTTAATGATATGTTGTTGTTATTGAATAGAACAATCTACAATTCAGCGATACAATATTCACTCCAGTAGTAGAAAAAATAAATATAGATCCATACGTTTTTTTGTTTTTTTTTTATTTTTTGTGTGTTTCACCCAGTTCACCCTTTGAGATAATCCGGATTCGGGGATCAGTTCTGAGTGGTTAGGTTCCATTCCCCTCCTAGTTGTTGTTGCGGGGGATCAAACACAGGTCCTCCCTATCAAGTGTAGTCCTAATTACCACTACACCAACAACCAATTGGTATATAAATCCATACGTGACGCAATACCTTTAAAGCTTTCCTCATTGCAACATCATGATCGGTTAGAATTCTATGAGGTTTTTTTTTCACCCATACACTGCATCAAGTAAGACATCTATTCATAACAGCATCTTGATCAATTAAAACTTTTTATCCTCTTGGGGGTGCATCAAGCAAAGCATTTACAATTTTAATTTTTTGTCCTGTATAAACAACTCAAATAGGACAATTATATATTTCGCCCTCCTAGTTCAAATACAATTAGGGGAAACAACTTAAAGCTGCCCTCTTAGTCCATTATCAAGCAGGGCAACACACAAAAATCGCCCTCTTTGTACTTCTTTAATTTTTTTGAAGAAGGTACGATAATTTATATAATATGCATTAGACCTAATTTATTAGCAATTAAAAAATATTACAAGAGAATGTTTTAGGTGACATATACTTTACTTTCTTATGTATAAAACTACTTGCTTGTTAATCAAATAAAATGGAGAAAAAAAAATAGTAATATTATGTGCTAGTTAAAAAGCACGTATTCTAATAAATGGATTCAAAGCTTGTATATATAACTACTATGTAGTTACACTATACAACAAATGACAATTCATTTATCAAATCAATTGAATATCTTATAAAATACAGCATACATCCTCTATTTTTATTTTTTGTAAGGAATATACATCCTCTAATCTAAAAACATTAAAAAAAAATTAGGAAATTATACAAGCCTTTACACTTCTCTTATCTTCGAAATAAAGCTCCCGAAATTGTAGCTAGGCAATCTCCAACACAAAAGCATGAGAGATATCTTTCAGTAACACATGAAACAACCATGATATGTCTTCTAAACTCTGCATAGCTTGAAACATTGAAATTTTATTATAATTATGAGCTGAAAGATTGAAATCATCATACTGCAAAAATAAAGACAAATTACAAAAAGTGTTAATAAGGAATTTTTTTACGACTACTGATGCTATGCCTCCAAAAAAATGCACTCACCAAAACATCATCAAACAAAGAGGTAGCTAAGTTTAGCTCATAAGCATGATGAATACAACTCATCAAAACTAAAAGTAGGGTCAAAATGAGATTAGCATGAAGAATTAGAACAACACTTTAATTTAATCACAATAGTGAAGCACTTTAAGCAATGAGATTCGCATGAAGAATTAGAATCTCACACAAAACACTCATCAACAGTTAATAAACACTAGGCAATGAATTATTAATAAGTCCATGAGTCCATCCAACCCTATAGAACAATAACTAATAAAGTAGACATGAAAAATTAATTAAAAAAAGAGGATGAACATTATTATCAACCTTAGCATTTAACATCAACCTAAAATTTCCACGGCTTAGAAAGGAACCATTTTCGCTGCTAAAAACCAAATAAATAAACAATGATTTATAACGAAGTAGGGGCAATTTGATTTTTTAAAGTAAGAAAATCAAGGAAAATTCAACTTTAAATAGCGATTAAAGTGAAATAGCTTCCTCATTGTGATTTAATTGATAAGATCCTTTCAATTTTAGGGGATTTAGGATTTAATTGAAGGAATTCTAAACTAATCATACAAAAAATAGAGCAAACAATACAAAATAATTAAAGAAAAAAATGCGAATTAAGATTTAAAAAAATAGAGTAAAAAATAGCGAAATAATTTACAAAAATATATTAAGATTCATAACCTGTAAAGCTGGTTCAACGGAGGAGAAGCTCAAAAGCTGCTTCATTGAAGAAGAATCTCAGAAACTGCTTTGATTGAGGAAATAGATTGAGGAGAGAGAGAGGGGAGTAATACAATTTAGGAAAAGAGAAAAGATAAAAAAAAAAAAAAAAATTCAGATTAGTTTTATCAACTAATGGGCCCCTTTTCCATTTGTTTTTTTTATTCAGTTATGGGTCCCACACCGTTACATATTTTTACTGTACAATTCTCATTTTCCCTCCATTTTCACATATTGTTACCCAAAAAGTTGCAATTTATTTACAATATTTCCATGTTATATATTTCCCCATACATATCTAACCTCTATTAATACTTCCTCATGGTTGCCCTAGAAAGTTTGGTCTTAAATTTTCTCTACCTACTTTTACCCCATACATTTTACCGTTTTTTGTCTTCGGCAACAAAATCCCCTGACTACTTGGGGATGCAAGCCATTCAACATCCACGTGGCGCTCTAGGAAACCTTGCCCAACAGCTTGGTTTTGGTCATGGCCAAGCCTTGGTCATCGCCCAATCTCGCCATTTTTTACTTCTTTTCAATATATTAATGTAAATCTGCAGTTCTCTCTCCTCATGACCAAGACTTTGGTCACCTGTCGGGCATGCTCTTAGAACTTAGCAGAATCCTATAAGAAGATAATAAGGGCGAGACATTCCAATGTCTAGTCCCTCCTTATGCTTGTTTTGTATTTTTTGTTTGTGTTTGTACTTTTTTAGTAGAATCCTAGAAGTATTTTATTTGGCTTGTTCCTCATTTGAATACTAAAAAAGAGTGTATAATAACAAATTAAAAACTAAAAAGGGGGGAGGGGGGTGGGTTTGACCAAAAGACCCTATATTATGTGAATTTAATTTTTACTTTGAGTTAATGATTTAATAATATATAAAAATTAAATGTATGTTATTATGTAAACTTTGTTGGATTATTAGTCACAATGTATATTTGCATAATGTCAAATTATTATATGAATTAAACTAATATAGAAGTAAATCCCTACCTTTTAAAAAGTTTGAGATGATTCCTATGAATAGTGTTTGAATATTTATATCCTCTAGAATGTTAATTTACTTATTTGTCCTCATTAATGTTAATTACCTCTTTTTTTAACACTTATAATAGTGTGCGGACATTAATACCACTAAAATTATTTGTTTACTTATTGTTTGGGGTAAAAATTATCCCTGCCACGTGGCCCAATGAGGGCCTAACACGTGTCACCCTGATACAGACCCAAAGGGATCCAATCAGAGGATGCCACGTGGCATTTAACCCCCAATGGGGGAGCAGATTCTCATCTGCTATAAATAGGGGAATCATCCTCATTTATTGGCATTCATAAATGCATACACAAATCCCGAGCAATATTAATTGCGGAGTCTCCCTGAATCAGAGAGAAACACCCATTTTACTTTCCGCACGCTTACTCATTCGGAATCATACTAACTTGATCTTCGGAGGCGGAACTCCACCCAACCAGAGTTTCGTGGTTTTGCAGGTACAGAAGTCAGGCGCTCATACCCAGTATTATAACTCTCCCGAGGGACTAAAAACACCCGAAACATTTGGCGCCGTCTGTGGGGAGAGTACTACTGAGATGGCATCCGACTCTATACCGAATGCAAAGGGCAGTCGGCCTACGGCTGACCTTGAGGTCCATACATACCATGAAAGTGGCAGTGGTGACGACTACGATGTCGAAACCTATATGGCCCCAGATGGGTCATTTCAATCTAGGCGCACCCGTTCCAAGGAAACAAGGGAACAAGGCCAAGACAAAGCTGGTCCCAACAACCCAGGCGGCAAGCCTGTTGGTCAACCCCAGGCGGCAGAGGGTGCTGCCCCCGTCACCAGAGACGAGCTCATGAAATTCATGACGAGTTTCAAAGGGGAAATAAAGGACATAATCAAGAAGTCAACTGGCTCAAACAAGGGTCAGCCGGCAAAGAAGCCTTCTCCCTATGGGAAGAAGCAAATCAAAGACCGGGTGCCTACTCCTCACCCTAAGCGCAAGGGGACGGAGGGGCCCCTGATCGACCTCTCTAAACTTTGTTTCCTTGAATCAGGGAAAAGGAAGGCCATCCGGCATACACAGCCGGATGGGTCAAAGAAGACTTTCTCTGATGCTCAGGAGAAGAGAAGTCAGAGCATGTCTCAGTCGGCCTCCACTTTGACCTACTCAGACAGTTTCCAAAATGCTTCAATGAAGTATTCGGAGACGCAACAAGGGAGTCAATCACGCGACGTGTCCTCCCGTACTGGTCCTCATGTGATCCAGCAGGCTCCGTATGTGCCCTAACAGCCATACGTCCCGTATGGATCTCCATTTATGCAGTCGGCTCCCTTTGGGGGTCAGGCGGCATACCAAGTCCAGCCTATGGACTGGCAGCTTCGGCTGCTAAACCTTGGGGAACAGCCTTCGGCTTTCTCCCGAGAAATAACCAAGGTGGCACAGCCGGCCAAGGTTAAAAATGTGTTGGTTGGTGCCTACGACGGTACCACCAACCCGAAAGACCACCTAATGGCATACACCAACCTCATGTATTTACAGGGGTTGGATGACGCCGCCTGGTGCAAATGCTTCCCAGCTACATTGAAGGGCATAGCCCAACGATGGTTTGGCAACCTGCCGGCTGGGTGCATAAAAAACTTTAAGACGCTCGCATACTTGTTTGCGTCCAACTTCTCCATGAACATCCCTGCTAAAAAGACAAGTCTCGACCTAGGGGCTATTCAGCAGGGTGACAAGGAGGGACTTCGGTCCTCTGTTAGACGGTTCAATCTGATGAGAATTCAGATTTAGGGGCTATCTGACGAAGTTGCATATACAGACTTCTTTAAGAGTCTGAAGGATGGGTCAACTTTCAAATTTGACCTTGTCCGTAAGAGGGTAGCTACCCTCTAGGAGGCGCTGATGGAGGCGGAGGCCTATATACAGGCAACCGAACTCTGTTCCATCAAGCACCCATCATAGCCCAGACGGCCCGAGAAAAAAGAAAGTCGGCCTATTCAGTCGGCAAAAAAGGAAGAAAAGAAAAGAAAAGAAGTCTGAGCAGCAGACCGATCAGGTCAGCCGTCCTAGAAGAAGCAAAGGAAGTTAGAACCGTACGTCCCCAAGTACGAGTTCAACAAAGACTGCTCTTCCATCCTCATGGAGATAAAGGACCGGCTGACAATTGAGAAACCGGCTGCAATGAAAAGCTCTGTTGAGAATAGGGACAAAAGCAAGTACTGCCAGTTCCATGAGGATGTTGGCCATGACACCAATGGTTGCTATAGCCTCATGCGACTATTGGACCGTCTGGCTGATGAGAGGGCTCTGAAGTCCTATCTGGTAAAATCCAACGGCAACCCCAAATCAAGTGGTGGACAACCGTCCAAAAAGCCGGCTGCTAGCTCTGAAACCGATGAAGAGCACATCTTCACTATAGCAGGCGGCTTCGCAAGCGAAGGTCCTACCATCCGGGGTGCCAAGGATAACATCCGAAAATTATCCAACCCAGAATATGAGGGTCAGGCGTCGAAAGACACTTTCCCTGAGATCTTCATCTCTGAGAAGGATAGGAGTATGGTCAGGCGACCTCACGATGACCCCATTGTCATCGAATGCAAAGTTGTCAATCAACGGGTTGGCCGGATCTTAATCAATACCGGGAGCTCGTCTGACCTGATCAGCTACCAGTGCTTGACAAAGCTCAGGTACAAGCCTAGCAGTATGCATAAGGCTCCTCACCCCCTAGTCGGCTTTGGGGGAGGAGTAGTGCATCCGGCGGGGAGGATTGACCTTTCCGTCCGGCTAGGGGACAAGGGGGAAGGACGACACATGGTCGTAAAATTTTTAGTGGTCGAGGAATTGACCGCCTACAACCTTATTCTGGGTCGTCCCACCCTCAACGAGTTCAAGACAGTCATCATCCCTTCTCTTATGCTGATCAAGTTTGAGAGGGATGACGGATCAGAGGGTGCCTTGAGCGGGGACCAAAAGACGGCTAGGGAGTGCTATCTCTCAGACGTCAGGCCAACTGCTTCTGTAGCCGGTCATAATGAGGAACCCACTGACTCTGAGGACAAGGAAGCCGCGCCTGCTCCCAGGGCAACCGGCACAAAGCGAAAGGCGGACCAGTTGGCCCCCGCTAGAAAAACAAAATAGCAATCACTAGTCGGGGAAAGGCCGGATGACTCCCGACCCCAGCCGGCTGGTAAGAGCGTTGATGTCGTCCTGGACGACAGCCGTCCTGACAGAATAGTCAAAGTGGGGACGGTTGCCCTTGAAAAGTTGGGGGCAGACTTGCTCCAACTTCTGAGAGAGTTCAAAGACATTTTTGCCTTTGAAGTGGAGGAGATGCCAGGCGTCAGCCCAGATCTAGCCGTTCACAGGTTAGCCGTTGATCCCAAAATGAAGCCAGTTAGGCAAAAGAAGAAGGATCATGGCGAGGAGAGGTCTCAGGCGGCAGCCGCCGAGGTCAAAAAACTCCTTGATGCCGGGTTCATTCGGAATTGTTACTACCCAGATTGGGTAGCAAATGTTGTCCTTGTCAAGAAGCCGAATGGTACCTGGCGGATGTGTGTAGATTACACAGATCTGAACAAGGCATGTCCGAAGGATAGCTACCCACTTCCTAAGATCGACAGCCTGGTCAACTCTACAGCCGACCATGCCTTGATGAGCTTCATGGACGCCTACTCAGGCTTCCATCAAATCCCCCTATGGAAGAAGGATCAGGAGAAGACGACCTTTATCACTGATCAGGGGTTGTACTGCTACACGGTGATGTCGTTTGGGTTGAAAAATGCGCCTACTACCTTCCAACGAATGATCAACACGGTTTTCATCAATCAAATTGGAAGGAATGTAGAGGCGTATATTGATGACATGATAGTCAAATCCAAGCTACAGGCGGATCACCTAGCTAACCTCCAAGAAACCTTCACCACCCTCAGGCGACAAAGGATGCTTAATCCCAAGAAGTGTGTCTTTGGTGTTGAGTCTGGGAAGTTTCTCGGATTTCTGATTGATCAAAGAGGCATAGAGGCCAATTCGGAAAAGGTACAGGCGGTGATTGACATGCAGTCACCCCGCACTGTCAAGGAGGCCCAAAAGTTAACCGGTTGCCTGGTGGCATTAGGAAGATTCCTCAGCCGATTAGGTGACAAGTGCCTTTACTTCTTCCAAGCAATCAGGAAGAGGTCTAGATTTGAATGGGGAGAAGAGGCTGAGGCGGCATTTCAGAGGTTAAAGCAACACTTGCATTCTTTGCCAAGGCTAGTGAGTCCCCTGCCTAAGGAGGTTCTCTACATGTACCTAGCCATCTCAGATCACTCTCTCAGTGTTGTTCTCCTTGCTGAGAGAGACGGCAAGCAGCTCCCGGTGTATTTCATCAGCCATATACTCATAAATGCTGAGCTCCAGTACCCAATGATTGAAAAATTTGGGCTGGCTCTTTACAAAGCAGTCAAGCGGCTGAAGCCCTACTTCTTGGCTCATCCGGTGATTGTTTATACAAATCAGCCACTCAAGCGTCCAATGACTACTATAGAGTCATCCGGCAGAATGATCAAGTGAGCTGTTGAAATGCAAAGCCTAGAGATAACTTTCGAGCCTAGGCGGGCAGTGAAAGGTCAGGCGTTTGCCGACTTCATAGTTGAAATGACTAGGCCGGCACAGCCGGAGAATACCGATCAGGTTTGGAAGTTATTCGTAGACCGAAGTTCTACCTTGAACGGTTGTGGTGCAGGCGTAATTTGCAAGTCTCCGAAAGGAGACACATACGAGTATGCACTACAGTTCAAGTTTCAAGCTTCAAATAATGAAGCAGAGTATAAGGCCCCATTAGCCGGTATACGCATGTGTAAGGCGGCAGGGGCAAGGAAGGTTGACGCCTGTTCTGATTCTCAATTGATCGTTAGCCAATTCAATGGTGACTATGAGGCCACCCATCCGGCAATGATCAAGTACCTTCAGGAGGTCAAGGATGAGGCGGGGACATTTGATGAATTCCATTTAAGTCAGGTGCCCCGGTTTGAAAATAATCAGGCGGATGCTTTGTCCAAACTGGCCTCATCCGCCACTTGTGATACGCCTAGGTCATTCTTCTAGGAGGTCATGGAAAAAAGAAGTATTGAGCATGATCCCATTGGAATCCTTTACCGAAGCTCTACTTGGATGGACCCCATCCGGGATTATTTGGTAGACGACACTCTGCCGGATGCCCCTTCAGAAATGGCAGCACTAAAAAAGCGAGCTCTGAGCTTTGAAATGTACAAGGGGGAACTCTTCAGAAAGGGTTACCTCCAGCCGTTGTTGAAGTGTGTTACCCCAGAAAGGGGAAAAGAGGGTCTAGAGGACCTGCATGCGGGCTTTTATGCATCACATATAGGCGACAGGTCTCTAGCAAAGAAGGTCAGGCGCCAAGACTACTTTTGGCCCACCCTTGAGGCAAACTCCATGGAATTGGTGAAGAAATGCGACAAGTGCTAGAGGTTTGGCCGGCTCATACACCGTCCGGCAACAGACCTTACGGCTATCTACAGCCTGGTTCCATTTGCAAAATGGGGCATGGACATCTTGGGTCCTTATACGCTTGCCACAGGCGGCAGAAGATACATTATGGTGGCTGTAGATTACTTCACCAAGTGGGTTGAGGCCGAGGCGGTCAAAGGCATCAAGACAAAGGACGTCATCTCCTTCATTTGGAGGAACATCATCACCCGGTTTGGGGTTCCTATGTCTATGGTCTTTGACAACGGTCCTCAATTTGAGCCGTCTTGCCTATTGAACTTTATGAGCCAACACTCCGAGTCATGCTCTATGACGAAGAGGCTAATTGGGAGGCCATGCGTCTAACATTGGATTCACTCCCGGAGCGCAGGGGCAACGCCGCCTTGCGTCATGAGATATACCGCCTGAGAATGACGAGGGCTTAAAACAAACGAGTACACAAGCAGCCCCTCAAAGTAGGGGACTTTGTGTTACGAAAAATGGAGGCAACCGGTAGGGAAAATGAACAAGGAAAGCTAACCCCTAACTGGGAAGGCCCCTACCGGATTTTTGAAGAAGTAAGAGGCGGCGCTTACCGCTTGGAAACACCAGACGGCAGGTAGTTAGCCAGAACTTGGAATGTAGATAACTTGAAAAAGTACTACTTCTAAGGAGATTGTAAATACTTTTTGTAAAGAGTAAATGAATGAAAGGAATACCTTATTTCAATTTTTTGTATTAAGTCCCATGTGCAATGCACAACCGGGCATCTTCTAAGTCCCCTATGCAATGCACAACCAGGCATCTAACAAGACCTAACTGTGCAATGCACAACCAGGCAACCGTTTGTTCAAAATAAGAAAAGCTAAGTACCTAACTTAGCTATTTAAAGGCCCAAAGCCAACGTATTCTAAACCGACTACTTTAAACCCTAAGCAGTTATCCGGCGACGCCCATCCGGGTGAATTCGTCGAAGAGAGCATCTCCCTTCCGGGTGGTACATTGTTCTATGCGTCAAAAACTCAAACGGCTTTAACCGGTTAGGTTAAAAATAACTCATGTCCGTTCGAATGACCTATCGCAAACAAGATACACCCGGCTATTGCCCCAAGGCAATACAGACGGTAAATTAAATCTTGTTAAGCATCCGGCTTTGCTCAAAAGCACTACATCCGACCCCCGCTTCTATCCTGAAGATCAACCCTAATTAACTTCGAAATCATATCTTAAAAATTGTAACCGGCTATTGCCCCAAGGCAATACAACCGGTAAATTTTGTCATATAATGCAACCGGCTATTGCCCCAAGGTAATACAGACAGAGAAATTAATCGCCAGCCGCAGCCGGCAATAATTTGGATTAAACCCTGTCTAAATAGAGATACCTGGTTATTGTCCAAAGGCAGTACAGGCGGTAATCTATATTTTTGTACGCATCCGGCTTTTGCGAAAAGACATTCAGCCGTATACGATTTGAAGCGCATACATCCGGCACGAGGCCGCATGCATGCCACCATAGGCCTCGACAGGTATCAAGTGGTAACCCGTAGCCGGGTGAGCGTCAGATTAATTCAGCCGACGCAGCCGGCAGATTGAACTTGAATCGATCCTGTTGTATAACGGTCAAGGACCGCCTAATCGTTCATCTGGATGCTTATGGACGGCTGCCTGCTTAGAGTTGGTAACTATAAGCAAACAACCATCTAGGGGCAAGTAGAACCAGTGCATCCGACATATCACAAGATTTCGTGCAAAGCAAAGTGCAAAAATTGAAAAGAAATGAAAATATGCAAAGCAAACCGACACAGTCGGTATATATATATTAAAATTTTAAATTCAAATGTTAACCGGACCCCAATCCGGGAAAGTGATACAGAAATTAACGGCTCGCAAGCCGATAAAAAGAAAGAATTTTAAAGATCCTACTACTGCTGTTGCTGAGGTTGTTGTTGTTGCTGCTCCGGCTGCTGGCCCTAACCGGCATTAGGGGCATCCTGGGTCTGCTGGGGTTGAGTTTCCTCACCCAGTACTTCTCCCTCAGCCTGCTCATCCCCAATGCCGGCCCACTCCTCGAAGGGCGTTGGCTGCTTAAGCCCGAGGACTTGAGCATCAAATACTTCTGTTGCGTATTTGTACCTCAAGTCGAAGAAGGCATACTCGGTGTCCGGGTGGATCATGGACCATGCCATCTTCATGCGCGCTTCGCAGTCGCTCATTCTCGGTGACCAGCCGGGTCTGCTCAGCTGACAGCTGGTCCAGAGCTTCTTTCTTGGACTTAACCAACTCGTTTTTGGTTTTGTCCAACTCCTCCCTCAGCCGGGTGACCTCATTCTTCAACCCGACTCTCTCCTTTTCTGCATCCTTCAAAGCTTGGATGTCGGCTTTGAGCTGCCGGTCAGCAGCCGTCTTGTTGGCTGTATCAGCAGCAGCCGTGAACTCTTGGATGAGTTCCTCCTGTTTCATCTCCTGGGCTTTAGTTTGGATTTCAAGCATTAGGGAGTTGTATTGGCAGACATCAATTAATTCCGCTGCCCATTTCTGGGCATCCCTTACCTCCTCTTGCTTCTTCCGCAAGGGGGTTTTCAACCCATCCACCCTCAGCAACGCCTACAAGGTCAGCCGGAAAAGAAGTTAGTTTCATTCATTAACAGACCAGCAGCTAGCAATCTTGCACAAAAATACACCATCCGGTAAATAAGCAGATTACACAAAGATACCCCATCCGGTAACTTACCTTAGCCAGCAGTGAGGTAATCCGGTCAAGGTTGACCTGGCTGATGCCCGGCACAGCCTCCCTCTCGGACCGGGTCAGGGTCCTTAGCATTCTCTTGGCATAGTTTTGCATATCCGGCCAACGAGAAGCTATATCTGCATCATGAGAGATATCGCTTAAGTGTTGGGAATAAACGGTTCCTATATTCAGCCGGTCGCCGACAGAGTCCCCTGACTGAGAAGCATGAGACTTGACTCGAACTGACCCAAGCGACCAGGGGGGGTCAAAAGTGAAGTCCATACCTTGTTTATCAAGATGAGGGGTGCCACCACCCCTAGCCGCATTTGAGCCGGATACAATAGCAGGTACCCAGCTAGAAGGAGTCGCAAGCTCCTTAGATCCGGCCTCAGCCGGCTCTGAGCTTAAGCCCAGACTTTGCAGACTTTTGCCTGCGGTCGTGGACCTTTCAGGAGTCGGTGCCATGCCGGCTGATATTGGTGCAGGGCCGCTTGCTACCCTCCGGCCTCCTTACCTTTTGGCGCAAGGAGCGAGGAATGTTCTGGCTCCCCGTCTGTAAGAAACAGTAAAAACAAATCAGTACCAAAGTTATTTGAAAGATATGCAGGCGGCATAAGATCAGGCAGAGCTTACTCCGCTCGTTCGGGCCGCAAGTTAGGCCCGTTTTTCTTCTAGCTGCTCCTTCCTTATCTCGACAATTGACTTAGCCGGGGCCTTTTCCAGAGGAGTCATTGCTAGTCCTTTCTCTGCAAAATAACAAAAGAAAAAAGATGTAAGAGCATCCAAGCATCATACAGGCGGCATAAATAGCCGGGTAAGCAGTAAACCTTTGTCCTTAAAGGTGCTGAGACCACAGGCGGAAAGGAACGCCTCGTCTTTGAACCAGTCCGGATGAAGGACCCAAAATTTAGGGACAATGATTTGTGTCCCATCATCCAGAGGCTGAGTGGTTTTCTTAAATAGCCCCGGCTCCATAATGGCATCCCAAGCCTCAGCCGGCACCCTTAGTAGGGTGCACTTCTTTCCCAGTAGAGCCGGGTTCTTATTGTAACGACGCATCCGGTGATTAGCAGCCGTTGATGGGGAATAGACGAAATAAAACTTGCTCTTCCAGCTCGTTTACTTGGAGGGTTTCTCCAAGGTCATCATATATTTCGGATGCGTGGTGAGTGTGTACCACGCATTCCAGCCGCCTGGGGCACGGCTTAAGTAGTGCATATGCGCGAACGCCTCCCAGCTAGGCGTCACATCTTGCATCTCGCAGGCGACAATGTATCCAATGATATTCACCCAAGAGTTGGGTGTGAGCTGCCAGACACCCAGGTCATAACCCCGAAGAATGGCCTTAATTGTTTTATGGAGTGGGAACCGGAGGCCGGCTTTGAATGCCGCCTCATAGCAGCCGAAATAGTTGTCGGCATGCTCTAGGTCGTCCTCCCAGACGACGGTTGCCGTAGCAGGCGGGACACCAACCTCCCAGCCGGCTCCGACTGGGCTTTTTCCAAGAATGCTGGGAGTGTGGCGTTTAGCGTCACAACGTCCCTGGCGCTCATGTTCGCCTCCAATGGATTATTTACTGAAGGCTAGTTGTATGCCTTCTCATTGTCTTGAGGGGCATCCGGTGTCATGGTAGACTCTGAAGATCCGGCTTCCTGATCGGATCCCTCACCGCTTGAGCTCCCGGATTCTTCAAGAATCTCATCACCGGGCGTACTCGGTACGCCCGGTTGGTCAAAAGGAACATCTTCAACCGGAGTTCTGGATGAATCATCTGATTGGTACTCGGGGTCAACAGTCGTTTTCCTTGTCCGAGCCATTCTGTCCTGCACATGAATAGAGACGGTCGGATTTGTAGAAGAGTAAGGGTGTTCCACGCATCCCCAGACGGCATCCCCAGTCCTAGATTCAGCTTTATCCGGTGACCGGTTGACAACTACCCTAGGCCGTGCCGTGTGTGTATTGGGAGAGTCCATTATTCTCTAACAACCTATGCAACCGGTAAACTCAAAAGGTTACAAGGGGGCAAAGGTGATACCTTGAATGTGTGAAGACGTTTGTAGAAGACTTGTTTGAGTTTCCAAAGTGTGGCTTGAAGAGGCCACCGGCGGAGCAGACCATTTGTGTATGAGAATCTGAAGCACAAAGAGAAACAGTCAAGCATTTTGGAGAAACATCACCCAAAGATACCTCAAACGGTATCACAAAAGCTTGTTCAAAGATACCCCAGACGGTATCATAAAAGTTTTCCCAAAGATACCCCAGGCGGTATCAAGGAAGCTTGCCCAAAGATCACCCAGACGGCATAAAGGCTGGCTAAAGATCTAATGAATTGGGTTGTAGAGCGTAGTTCAAAGACCCCCTAGGCGGTGTCGATGAAGATTGCTCAAAAGCCCCCCAGACGGCGATAAGACCGGCTGAGGGTCTTATGAAGGCAAATAAAATAAAATAAAATAAAATACTACTCAAAAATGGCCCAGGCGGAACATTTCCGAATGAGGGTCAATTGAATGATTTAAAAGAACGACTTAAGGATACCGCAAGCGGTTTCCATGAAGAATTGCTCAAAGACCCCCCAGACGGCAAAAGAACCGGCTAAGGGTCTCACAAGAACAGATCATGAGCGAGTTATGAAGAAAATTGCTCGAGCATACCCCAGACGGCATATGTCCGGCTAAGGGTATGGTAGATCCCAGTTGGAAGAACAATTGTTTGAGGTTATCCCAGACAGTCCATAACCATCTGTAGGTTTAGTTTTGAAGAGTAATTGTCCAAAGATACCCCAAACGGTCCAGAACCGGCTGTGGTTTTATATGTGGAAATCCTTTGTTTCAAGGAACCCCAGACGGTTCCTAGCCGCTTGAGGGTTTATGAAATGCAAGTTATGATGAGCAATGGTTTGAAGATGACCCAGGCGGAATATTACCGGTTGGGGGTCTATTGAATGCAAAATATTAAGACTATTGTCTGAAGATGTCCCAGACGGCATGTTGCCGTCTGTGGGTCTATTGAATGCAAAATATTAAGACTATTGTCTGAAGATGTCCCAGGAGGCATGTAGCCGTCTGTGGGTCTTTTGAATGCAATCACTTGAAGACAATTGTTCAGAGATACCACAGGCGGTATATTACCGTCTGTAGGCCAATGGAATGCATTTTTGGAAGTCCATTGTTTGAAGATACCTCAGACGATCCTTTACCGTCTGAGGGTCTGTTTTTGAAGGCCATGGTTTGAAGAAACCCCAGACAGTTGACAAGGGTTAAATCGGTCGCTACAATCTAACTCTCAATCAAACAATACTTATACGAACACCCTATAACCAACTACAATGGCAAATAAAGGTTCGGTCCACGAGGAACGAGAGTAATTGCAAATCAATCTTAAACCTAAGCTAGTTCGAAATCAATGGAAAATGGTGTTCTAAAATAATACTAATAAGATGGAATAAATCAATAAACTAAGACACTAGGGAGAACGGGAATTCACCAAACCATCGGTAACTACGCAACAAGGAATCACAGAGACAAACGGGATATGCAAAGACTATATGTCTGATCAATATCATGTGATAGGAAGACAACGGGCAATACTAAGCTTGGATTTCTCATGCACTTAACATTACTCGATACATAATCAAACCACATTCAATAATGAAATACTCAATTCACAATCTCTTGTTCAAATCAAGGATATCATGCAATCAAATTCAAGATTCTAGGTTAGCTACTCCTATTATAATGAATTAACATGCAATCGCATATAATCAATTTAATCACAATCCGTTTATCAAAATCAATCCTCAATTACATAGATTACCTAGGCCGGGTTTCATCCCGAAACCCTAGTTAGGAGACTACTCACACATATTCATAATCAAAGCAATAATGAATTCCAAAAGCATAATAGATATAAACATGAATTCTGATTAAGGAATAATAAAGCTTGATTAATAAACAAGAATGAATAATACCAATTGTATTGATGCGAATCAATGGAAAAGTTCAGAACTTTGATATCCGTCGTCAATGAATAATACAAAGAACCTTCGCAAATCTTGCTTCAAATCAATCCAAGAAAACTAAAATCTCTAGAAATATCTGTAAGAAAACTAATGAATCTCTAAAACTAAGAACGTTCTCCAATAACTCTCTACAAAGGCTCTCAAAACTCTCTCTCTAAAACTGTCTTTTAACCCTTACAATCGGGCTATATATATATATGTTTTAAATCGGAAAGTAAATCGCAGGCTGCCCTTCGTGAATCGGCACGGCCGTGCTGGAAGTGGCACGGCCGTGCAAGCATGGCAGTAGCTGATCCGCAATATCTTCAATTATGGCACGGCCGTGCTAATGCCTGGCACGGCCGTGCTGAATCTGGCACGGCCGTGTTAATGCCTGGCACGGCCGTGTTGAATCTGGCACGGCCGTGCAGCATAGGCAGGAAGGTTGCAGGCACTTTGGTCTTCTTAAAACAGTCACAACTTCTTATCCAGAGCTTCGTTTGAGGCGTGCAATATATCGTTGGAAAGCTCTTCACGTCTACTTTCCAATGCAATTAGAATCACTCCATTATCATTTGTATACCGAAAGTTGTGAGCAAAATAGTGAACAGGTGTCATATTTGTGAACTGTTCTGCCTTGCATGCTACTTAACTTGCCTTTCAAGGCCTTGAGAACTGCAGCAAAGCCTTAGCTTGGTGGACTAGGATAGATAATAGCCTGATTACGCACCAATGGTTTGGGACTCGACATAACTTGGTCAACTATACCTGTTAACACACCAAAAACAGACCGAAACCCGTGAAGCACGTAATATGAAGGAAACGAGTGTAACAAGGCAATAAACGACCAAAACGGGCCTAAATACATCCAAAATCACCCATTTATATGCCTTAAAGCGCGCCCTAATGTGCGCTTGTCAAAATCCCCCAAGCTACACTTTTGCTAGTCCTCGAGCAAAACTAAGGGATACACACACACATGATCAAATAAACTATTGCCATTACATATAAATCCAATTTAGCACGGAATGAAGTCAATGGATCCTACTTAGAACAACCATGCACGGAATGAAAACTCACTCAAACAAGCAACGAGACACACAATCCAAGGTATCGTTGATCAAAATGCAAACAAAACCTAAACCAAGCATAGAGAACAAAGAAGTCATGCTTCCCTCTAAACCCAACCAAACCGGCCACGTCCTCCCCTTTTGCTTCAAATCACCACCCTAATTGGCCCCTCGTGATTCCTCGAAGGAACCGGAAAAAGTGATATTTTGAGGAAATAACAAAGGTATCCCGACATCTCGATTACGCATAATCTTTCCATAGGGTTGAAAGGTATCTCCCTCCACCGTTTGAGAACCGAACACCTCTAAAGTCTAAGGGTCTTAAAGGGTTGTAATGTATTGGCAATGGGTAAGGTAGGTGAAAACAATTTAAAAAATGGGGTTAATTCCTAAATGAAGCGCAAGAATCACAATTCTCAAAAACAATAGTTCAAAAGATGCAATTCACATTCCACAATAAACATTGATAACACTTTTACACATCCCAAACTCTCTATGTTATACACACTCAAATCACCTTTTTCAAACTTCAAAGCTTTTATTCATATGTCCTCGCCTTTTTCACAATTCGGACGGCTTTTCTCCTTTTTTTTATTTTCTTTTCTTTTTCTTTTCTTTTTTTTTTTCAAAAACAAATTTTCATATTACATCTTTACAATTAAGCTCACTTTCAAACTTGCTCAAACCAACTATCGATCATTATTCTTGATTTATACACAATAAGCTCAAACAAACCTTGCGAGGTAAACGCTTCACAACTAAGGGTTGGTAAAACATCGGCCATCGGGTTTGTAACATGGGTAACCAAGAATGGAATTAAAGGCTCAACATGGTTAGCAAGTAAGATGATGTAAAAAGAAAATTAATTTGTAACAAAACAAAAGGAACAAGAATAAGAAAAATGAAAAAGGTGCCCTCTTCCTCCCTTAAAAGTGTCAAGTCGGTCTTGGGAGCTACAAGTCAACACAAAGATCGAAACATGCGTAATCAAGGATCCAAATATGCCACTCAAGAAGAATGATGAAGGCTAGAACAATAAAACCTCACGGGATTCAAAAACAAAGCAACTACCAATTAAGGGGATCAAATCCACAAATGGGAAGCGACTCCATCTTACCACAGCCCAAAGGCATAGAGTTTCACATGACAAAAGTGTTCTAACCAACTACCTTCGCCTAGACTCGTCTACATTGATCAACAATAGACTCAAACTGTGTATTCATCACTGGCTTAAGTAGAAATAGATATTCCACACACATTCATTCACGTTTCGAATCCAAATATGAGCATTACTCCAAAAGTTTATGCAATTAGACAAGTTTATCATGATCCAAAAATATAGGAAAAGACTATGAGGCAAATCATATAAACTAGACTACACATTCTCATAACAGAAGCTTTTCCTATATTGCACACAAAAACAAAAAAAAAACTAAAGGAATAAGGGAAAGATTTCACCAAATGCTTCTTGAAAACACACTAAGACAACATGAGATGCGGCGAAGCTCCTAATGCTACCTCCATGAGTCTTCATATCTGCACAGGTTAGATAGAAACAAACCAAAACAAAACCAAAAGAAACTCGTTTTTTTTTTATTTTTTTATAGGAATATGAAGAAAAACAAGGGAAAATCAACAGGGAAACCATTCACCCCCCCCCCCCAAGCTAGTATAGACATTGTCCTCAATGTCAGGCATCGAGAGACTACCTAGAAGGCAAAAAGGGAAAGAGAAAATTACCTCATTGACTGGGTCTCGGGTTGCCTCCCGGAAGCGCTTCTTTAACGTCATTAGCTTGACGCAACACATGGATTACAGGTTACCCATAATCAATACTTGCCATTGCAGTGGAGATAAGCTCACCATTCTTATTCTTGACAATAGTCACCGCCCCTTTCTTAGGTACTACAAACACAGGGGAAACCCTTCCTTGATGTGTTGGAAGGGGTTTAAGCTTTACCTTTGGTGCTTCATTAGCCTCCTTTGTAGTGGCCACATCTAATGCATCTAGAAATTGCTCCTCCATGTCCCTGTTTTCCTTGTTCTCATTCAACTCAAAATCATGATTAGTATAGAATAATTCGTTACGCATATCAGAGACAATGGAATCAACAGTGTCAACCATCATGCAATTATCAGAATTAGAACAAGGATATTTCATAGTTTTATTTAAATCAAAATCTAAAACCTCCTTTCCTACTTTCAATGAAATCTTGGCACCCTTTACATCAATAAGGGCCCCCGAAGTAGCTAGGAAAGGACGTCCTAGAATTATAGGTATATGAACATCCTCATCCATATCTAGGACCACAAAGTCAACATGTATGACAAACTTCCCCACCCTTAGGGGAACATCTTCCACTTTACCCTTTGGAAATTTCATCGATCGATCGGCTAATTGAAGGGATATGTTAGTGGGAAGAAGTTCTCCTATATTTAATCGTTGATAAACAGAATATGGCATGATACTAACACTAGCTCCAAGATCACACAAAGCATTATCAATATTCATTTTGTTTATAGCACAAGGGATTGAAAAGCTACCCGGATCTCCTAACTTAGGAGGCATTTTGTTCATTATTATAGCACTACACTGTTCAGTGAGGTTAACAGTTTCTACCCCTTCACAGTTTCTTCTACCACTCAATATATCTTTCAAAAACCTAGCATAGTTAGGAATTTGTTTTATAGCGTCGGTGAATGGTATGGAAAGGTGAATTTGCTTCAAAGTATCTAAAAACTTACCGAATTGAACATCCAACTTATGTCTCACAAACTTATGGGGGTAAGGAAGTTTTTGCAATAGATTGGGTTCTTTGACTTGTGTTACTTCCTTTTCATTTAAGACCTCTACAGTTTTATCATTCTCTCCGGTCCTCTCCTCCTCACTCTCTATAACAGTATCAGTGGTAGGTGTAGTCACAGATTGACTCCTAGGGGGTACTACTTCATCGCTCCCCCTCAATGTCTTTCCACTCCTAGTGGTGATAGCATTTACAGAGTTTTTAGGGTCAATACCTTGAGGTGGGAGTTTTGACACTCCAACCCCATCCTTTATAGCACTAGCCAACTGAGAAATCTGGGTTTCAAGCATTTTATTATGTGTCATCACTTCATTAAACTTTTTGTCACTGGTGGCCATGAAAGTGTTGAACATTTTGGTCTGTGCTTCCATCATCTCCTCCAAACTAGTCCTTTGCGATGGTTCTTGAGCATTGTAGTTGTCATTAGAGGCTCAGGAGCCACGCGCATTAGACTGTTGGGGATTTTGATTTTGGAAGTTGTTCCTGTTACCATTGTTATTCCAATTTCCCCTGTTATTGGCATTCATGTTCTGATTGTATTGCCCTTGATTACCTGCATTTTGTTGGTAATTATTCTGATTACCAAAATTACCATGTTGATTATAAGACCCTTGGGGATTTTGGTCCCTTTGGTTCCTGTTTCCCCACTGGTTTTGCTGTTGGTAGTCAGAATTATTACCCTGTTGATTATAATTGTTCCCTCTTTGATTAGGTGGTAAATATCTGTTATTGTCATTCCTAGGTCTATTATCATAAGACAAGGCATTGACTTGTTCATTATCACACTCATTACCATCATTATAGTTGGATTGAAATTGGGAATCTACGTTACAGGCAGAGGTATCATGGTCATAAGACCCACAGTTTTCACAGAATATACATCCAGCAGGCATATTATTAGAGTTAGAGTGCATACCTGCTCCCTTAGAATAGGATGGAAGATTTTGATGCGGTGGATCGTTGAGCTTCTCTTTGATAATTGGCATTTCCTTACCTAGATTTACAATTTGCGATGTCAAATTCCCGATTGCATTAAGATGGTCTACCGAATAGACCGCTCCTCCACTCTTGCTCATGGCCTCTCGCTCTCCATCTTGCCAATCCATGTGGTGTCGTACCACATCTTCTATGATATTAATGACTTCTTCTTCGGTTTTGTTCATAATGGGGCCACCTGCTCCCGCATCCAAACTGGTCTTCCCTTGAGGACTCAATCCTCCATAGAAAATCTGTAAAACTTGATATGTTGGGATTCCGTGGTGTGGGCACTCTCTTTGATACTCCTTGTACCTTTCCCATGCTTCGTAGATTGACTCCCCACTCCTTTGCCGAAATCCCTGGATCAAAGCTCTAGCATCGGCCGTCTTCTTTTGGGAATAAAATCTTCCCAAGAATGTTGTCGTGACATCATCCCAAGTGTGTAGAGAGTTCGGCTTCACCTCATTCTCTAACCATTCGAGAGCTCTCCCAATAAGTGAAAAGAGGAAAAGCTTCAATCTCACGAACTCTTGATTCACCCCATTAACCTTGATGGTATTGCAGTACTTCTCAAATTCGTTCAAATGAGCCAAAGGGCTCTCATGCTTGGCACCACTAAACTGCCTTCTCTCGATGAGGGTGATCATAGCCGGCCGGACCTCGAAATCATTGGCCTCAGTAGTGGGTGGAGCAATCCCACTTGAAGCTATATACGCCCCAGGAGTTCCCAACTCCTTAAGGGGTCGTGGTGCTGGCCGATTGGGTTGGCGCGGTATGTCTGCCATTGGAACCTGTTGTGTGTTGTGTTCCTTCCCTTGAGAGTTTGATGACGTCAATCGAGATTTACGATTGCTCTTCAAAGTTCTTTCGATTTCTGGATCGAAGGGTATTAATTCTCTCTGTTTAGACCTGCGCATACACACTAACCAAACCAATTAAATAGCAGGGCTACAAGTGTAGCCAAAAGGGAAAAATCTTTTTGTGCTTTTTTTATGATGAACTAGACTCAAGAAATCAAAAAGCAATTAACAAACACCGTTCCCCGGCAACGGCGCCATTTTGAAAAGGGTTAAATCGGTCGCTACAATCTAACTCTCAATCAAACAATACTTATACGAACACCCTATAACCAAGTACAATGGCAAATAAAGGTTCGGTCCACGAGGAACGAGAGTAATTGCAAATCAATCTTAAACCTAAGCTAGTTCGAAATCAATGGAAAATGGTGTTCTAAAATAATACTAATAAGATGGAATAAATCAATAAACTAAGACACTAGGGAGAACGGGAATTCACCAAACCATCGGTAACTACGCAACAAGGAATCACAGAGACAAACGGGATATGCAAAGACTATATGTCTGATCAATATCATGTGATAGGAAGACAACGGGCAATACTAAGCTTGGATTTCTCATGCACTTAACATTACTCGATACATAATCAAACCACATTCAATAATGAAATACTCAATTCACAATCTCTTGTTCAAATCAAGGATATCATGCAATCAAATTCAAGATTCTAGGTTAGCTACTCCTATTATAATGAATTAACATGCAATCGCATATAATCAATTTAATCACAATCCGTTTATCAAAATCAATCCTCAATTACATAGATTACCTAGGCCGGGTTTCATCCCGAAACCCTAGCTAGGAGACTACTCATACATATTCATAATCAAAGCAATAATGAATTCCAAAAGCATAATAGATATAAACATGAATTCTGATTAAGGAATAATAAAGCTTGATTAATAAACAAGAATGAATAATACGAATTGTATTGATGCGAATCAATGGAAAAGTTCAGAACTTTGATATCCGTCGTCAATGAATAATACAAAGAACCTTCGCAAATCTTGCTAATCAATCCAAGAAAACTAAAATCTCTAGAAATATCTGTAAGAAAACTAATGAATCTCTAAAACTAAGAACGTTCTCCAATAACTCTCTACAAAGGCTCTCAAAACTCTCTCTAAAACTGTCTTTTAACCCTTACAATCGGGCTATATATATATGTTTTAAATCGGAAAGTAAATCGCAGGCTGCCCTTCGTGAATCGGCACGGCCGTGCTGGAAGTGGCACGGCCGTGCAAGCATGGCAGTAGCTGATCCGCAATATCTTCAATTACGGCACGGCCGTGCTGAATTTGGCACGGCCGTGCTAATGCCTGGCACGGCCGTGCTGAATCTGGCACGGCCGTGCTAATGCCTGGCACGACCGTGCTGAATCTGGCATGGCCGTGCTGAAAATTGGCCTGGCACGGCCGTGCTAATGCCTGGCACGGCCGTGCTAATGCCTGGCACGGCCGTGCTGAATCTGGCACGGCCGTGCAGCATAGGCAGGAAGGTTGCAGGCACTTTGGTCTTCTTAAAACAGTCAAAACTTCTTATCCAGAGCTCCGTTTGAGGCGTGCAATATATCGTTGGAAAGCTCTTCAAGTCTACTTTCCAATGCAATTAGAATCACTCCATTATCATTTGTATACCGAAAGTTGTGAGCAAAATAGTGAATAGGTGTCATATTTGTGAACTGTTCTGCCTTGCCTGCTACTTAACTTGCCTTTCAAGGCCTTGAGAACCGCAACAAAGCCTTATCTTGGTGGACTAGGATAGATAATAGCCTGATTAGGCACCAATGGTTCGGGACTCGACATAACTTGGTCAACTATACCTGTTAACACACCAAAAACAGACCGAAACCCGTGAAGCACGTAATATGAAGGAAACGAGTGTAACAAGGCAATAAACGACCAAAACGGGCCTAAATACATCCAAAATCACCCATTTATATGCCTTAAAGCGCGCCCTAATGTGCGCTTGTCAACAGTCCAAACCGTCTGTGGGTCTACCAAATGCAAGAAATGAAAGAAAGGGCTTAAGGTGCCCCAGACGGTGTAAGACCGTCTGTAGTTCTACTCAAATCAAGAGAAAATCAAGGGTCAGACGGTACCTAAATGGGTGATTGGAGAAGCACTCAACCAGTATCCGGATGCGTTCGAAAAAGGAAGCTGGTTGCACAATTAAGCAGCCGGTATCAAAGCTCTCAAGAAATTTTTGCAAAATTTGTAAAGTGAAGAGGAGAGAGGGGGTGTGTCTCTATTTATAGACAAACCTAGAAGGCAAATCGCCACCTTCTGCCTCAAGCATTTGAATTCGAACTTAAAGAAAAAAGGCGGGAAGAAGACCAACCGTCGCCTCCCCTATGCTTGACACCAGTCACAGGTGACACGTGGCAAGCCACGTCACACCTGTGAGGGGCAATTGTTTGGGGTAAAAATTACCCCTGCCACATGGCCCAATGAGGATCTGACACGTGTCACCCTCATACAGGCCCAAATGGATCCAATTAAAGGATTCCACGTGGCATTTAACCCCCAATGGGGGAGCAGATTCTCATCTGCTATAAATAGGGGAATCATCCTCATTTATTGGCATTCATAAATACATACACAAATCCCGAGCAATATTAATTGCGGAGTCTCCTTGAATCAGAGAGAAACACCCATTTTACTTTCCGCACGCTTACTCATCCGGAATCATACTAACTTGATCTTCGGAGGCGGAACTCCACCCAACCGGAGTTTCGTGGTTTTGCAGGTACATAAGTCAGGCGCTCATACCCAGTATAGTAACTCTCCCAAGGGACTAAAAACACCCGAAACACTTATTTTTCTCATTATTGTTTCTAACGACTAAACTTGTGACATAAAGGCCAAATCTAAAAAACTCTTCAAACATGGCTAGATATGGCCACACATTGCGCGCGTAATTAGCCACCCTACTATATTAAAGTTTTAAGTTGTGCAAAACAATACTTACCTCCGTTTTTTTTAGTTGACATGTATTCTTTTTTAGGAAGTTTTTTTTTAGTTGACACGTTTTCTTTTTGAGTAAAATTTATACTTTGCATTTACTAGCTACCCCACTTGCTTTATCATTCTCTCTTACTCTCTCTCCTCTCCTTAATATGTGTGCCTAAATTGAACGTGTCAACTAAATAGAAACGGAGGAAGTATTAAACAAGTGAATTTATGTAAGGGTAAAGTTGTAACTTTTGATGTGAACACGTCTCAAAATACTCTCAAGTCTCAACATAGAATTGTTGCAATAATTGTGAAAGTTCTCAAAATAGCATTGTTACATTTAATTGAGAATGGAGGAAGTATTAAGAGAATGGCATTGGGTGATCAAACTTTTGGTCATGATGAGTGATCAAGAGATAATGAATTTTTCGTCATTCAAAGAATTAAAATATGAGGAGAGAAAGGCAGGAACAAAATTTAACTCATGACCATAGATGGGATTTAGGCATAGCGTACTAACCAATTACGAGGTAAAAGAAGTGGGTCATTCTTGGTACATACCTAGTATGTATAAGCAACATACATACCGAGGCATATCATATTGGTATTTTTCTGTGAAACTTTAATTTCAATGATATATTTTGTGTACCATTAGAAACTTGTATAGTATTATTGCAGTCTCAATGGTATGTACTATCTAATATTACATTTGTACCATTGAAATTTATCTAGTCCATAAAACTCTATTTATGTTACTAGGAAAATATCATGATATATTTATACCATCAAAATGTATTATATTACCATTACACTATCTAATGATACTATCTATTTTAGGGGTGTCCATTCGGTTTTTGGTTTGATTAAGGCTAAGTCCAACCCAATCTAAAACAAATTTGGTTTTTAATTTTCAAATCCAATCCGATCCGAATTCCTCACCAAATCCAATCTGATTCAATCCAAATTAAAATTCGATTTTTTGGAATTGATCAAAAAAATCTAAATTAAAAATGTCTAATGTGATTATAATAATAAAAATACAATTATAAAAATTCAATTATTGAAAAGCATGGTTGTATATGATTAATACAAGTGTTGAAAATATAGTTTTACATGATAAATATTAATGTAATTATAAACACACATTAACATAATTAATATTAACAATTCTAATTTGTATAATCATAGTTTCATATTTCGGTTATTTCAATTTTTTTGGATCCAAACAAGGTCAATCTGATCTAATCCAAATTATAAAAAAATCAAACCAATCCGATTCGATATAAATTAACAATTCGGTTTGGATTCGATTAGATTTCGGTTATCTTGCTTGGAGAGTTCTATCGAACCATCTTTAGAAATTGTGATCGTAATCGGGCCGATTACTTCTCAAATGCGATTGTAATCGGGCCGATCACTTCTCAAACATGTTCAATCAATATGTAATCAAGATGTGATCGTCATCAAGACGATCATCAATCAAATGTGACCGTAATCGAGTCGATCTCTAATCAAAGGTGATCGTAATTGGGCCCATCATCAATCAAATGTGATCGTAATCAGGCCGACCATCAATTAAGTCAAGATTTTGGATAAATCGCTCATCATAAAGCTTAAAGAAGAATAATTTATTCATTAATTGCTCATCACGAGGCTCAAGAGTGAATTGCTCATCACGAGGCTCAAGAATGAATGGCACATTACGGGGCTCAAGAATGAATTGCTCATCACGAGGCTTAGGAGTAGATAATTATCTTCTAGCGGATTTCTTCTACAGGAATTCAAGTTTGACGTGCCATGTTAGTATCAATCGTGTGATGATAGTGTTATCGCGCGACATTGGTTTTGACGCGCCGCGCTGGAATCGGGTCAAAACCCTCTCATTTGGCTTATGTCGCTCGTGCTTTTTCGCTCGTTTGCGCTCAATTCTTCATCAAATTGCCTCAAGTCTTCTGTAAAGGTTCCTCGTCCGCCAGGGACTTAGTGTACCTGCATCTATGTTTTAGACCATAGGACTTTGCTCATGTTTGCTTAAGGTTGACCCAAGACTTGGTGTACTTGACTCATATATTGTGTAACTCAATGTACTCAAATAGACTCGATGCGTTTTGACACGACATGGCTTATGACTCATGTGTTCAGACTCAACTTGATGTGGTGACACAACATGACTTAATGTGGATGTGCTCGTGCAACTCGATGAAAAAAATTTCTGTCATTTTTTGTGGAGGGTTCCAACTTTCTCCCGAAAATAAAGACGTGAAAATGAAAAAAGGTATAGTGTTGGTGAAAAACAAAGTTTTAGAACTTCCCTAAAAGGGAAAAAAGATGAAAACAATGAATCAAGTAATGATGCGTGTTGAATGAGCTTAATCAAGTGTACGTATTGGTCATTGCATCTCATGGTGCAAGGACTGTAGCATCCTAGACTATCTCAGTTGATGATTCGATAATGAAAGTACTTGGGTAACTTAGGCTCGGAGGCTAAGTACTTCATACTTTGGGATGCAATGATGATTATGATAATGAGTGATCCGAAGATGACAAGGCATGCTTCTGAGTTATATCAAGATTTCATGAGAAAGGGTTCCTAAGAGAAGGATTATTTGGATATGTATTTGTGATGTGTGTGAAAGTGACACTAAGGTTAGGCTGCAAAGGCTAAGGGTATGGTGAAATATTTTGAGAAGAGTCAAATGATGGTGACTCTTCGGCCGGGTAGGCTAATGAAGTAGGGATTAAGCCCCCAAGTCTAGCTTTAAATGGATAGGGATGAGCATTGGAGATCCCTTGATATGATCATCCATTAATGTGAGTGAATGAATACATTTTTAATACGGCTGCACCCGAATGTGAGGTTGTCTATGTATCCGTTAGGAATCAGGCCAAACGTAGCTCTAGTCGAACCTTGCACAAGTGTGTGTACACCTCAAGGAGGTCTTTCAAGGGTTGAAATGGGGGTAGGCTAAAGGTTAAAGAAGAAAGGATAAATGCTTAAGACTCTAAATAAGCCCCCCAAGGTGTGCAACCTTGCGTTTGAATCTTGGTATTTGTATGCTTGAGGTTTCTCACTTCTGAACTTGTTTTTACTTGTTTTTGCATTTGAGATATGCTCTTGAATATTCTTTAGATAAGTGTGAGAAATTCCGATCATGCGGTCTATCACTCACTTGGCATTCATGTTTCTCAGACACGATGTTGAGCACTCAATAAGAGACGCAATATGAGACGTGTTCATATCAAAGATATTGAAACACTTGCCCTTTTGCGCACTTTTATTGCTTTTTTTTTTAACTTTTGAAGCTTTGGTAAAAATCACTCAAGCTTTTGTACTTAGCTTTGAAAATTGCATAAGTTTGGTCCTTGATGATTGCTTTAAAAGGATTTAATATACTACTCATACCAACAAGATGCATCTTCTTTTAGGGAGCTCATGTGCTAAGATACTCCACAATTAAGCATGCTTGGCTAGGACTAGCCTTGGGATGGGTGACCTCTTGGGAAGTTTTCTTGGGGTGCGCATGAGTGAGGACAAAATGCGCCAGAAGGACTTGTGTTGGTCTGTGGGGACAGTTGTTAGCCCTTGATGCGCATTTCGTGACAATAGGCCCCTCCCTAATTTGTTTGGGGTTGGGGTGTTACATAAATAATGACTAAATGCCTTTCTCCTAGATGGACTCTCAGCTTAAGCTATGTAAAAGCCTCTATTTCAAAGCACAAGACAAGCCTTGTAATTGTCTTGCTTTATGTACTTAGGAACTTTAAAAGGAAAACTAAGTTAAAATGTCAACTTGTTTGTTTCAGTTAAGCTATTCATAGCATATTAGCATTTGGTTCAAAAAAAATGAAGAATTAATATACCAGTAGTCTTGGTCTTCTGGTGGAAAACAAACACTCATCTTTTATATTTTTTTTATAAAGACACGTATCTTTTTGCACAAAGGCACCACAAATGCATCTGATGGCTACCACAAATTGCTTATTACACTTGTTGTGCTTTAGCCAAGCATCTAATATATTACACTGATTTACATGACCCTTATTACTATTTTGTGATATTGAAATGTTATCCACAAAATGAAACTGGAAATAGAGATGTATCCAAAAATATTAGGCCTTGCCTCCACCCTCCCAAACATAAATTCCACCGGATTAATACAATCAACCTGCTCCTATGGCTAAATGTAGCAGTAAAGCCAAACAACAACCAATTCAAAATCTAGATGCCCCTAAAATCACTATTCCTTTCAACACTTTTTTTTCTAGCCGTAGGGAATCTTTCTACTCTCGCCCTACTATGGTTCATGTTTTAAGCATGTCGGCGCTCCAAGTAAAAAAAGAAGTTAGAGATAAAAGAGTCACTAACAAGTTTTAGGAACTTGTAAATCGTTCACGGGTGTGAAGGCTACACCCCATTCACAATCATAGAGATTGCTAACTCCATAGTGGCCCGGAACCATGACTGGATGTTCGGGGATAATGGTACGAATCCAATCTTAAAGAGATTGAACCCGCCCTAAATAGGCCTCTACTTAATTCTTATGATATTCATGTGCGCTTTTCGATCAACATACATACATCAAATTAATCCTAACCTATTTAATCTACGTTGTTTGATTATTAATGCACAAACAAATATATTATTGGTTATCACTTGAATTAAAATCATATTAAGCCTAAATAAAATTATTAATTATTTTATTAGGCGTGATTTCATGTACAAATTCTCTTTAACCCTGCAAGAAGGGACGTGATCAAGCAATAACGATAATCATGAATAATCAAGCAACACATGATTAATGCAACAATCATCATCATCATCAAAACATCATCAATACATTGTTAGTAGTAAGATCCTAGGCATGATAATAAACCGATTAATAACAAATCCTAGCATGTCACTAATAACAAAATCAAAGCGTTATCCTAAACATGATATTGAAATCATAATAACATCCTAAACATGATACTAGGAATTAATATAACATTGTAAGCATGATTTCTAATCTAAAATCAAAAGAATAATTAAGTAATCAAATTACTTACTTTGACGCCTCAACCTTCTTGCTATTAATACAATACACACGTTAGTAAACTACAAGAAAGTTAAATCAATAAAGCAAATAAATCAAATATGAATTGAAATATAGATTTGGGACCAAATCCTCAGAACTATCAACCTTTCACGTCGAGGTCGAAGGCAACGTCGAGGATGGCTTAGAGTATTCGAATCTCGTGAATGAGTTATTGTTACTGATTTGGGAGGGTATTAAGGATGTGTTTAGGCTAACGCTTAGAACATTGGAATTGAGAATTCCGGGTGTTATGATAAGAATTATGATGGTTACTGAGGGTAATTGTTGATGATCTGAAACGGGGAAAACAACCTCTATTTATAAGGAAAAAAAGAGAGTCTGGACGATTCAGAAAAGATCAGAATTTGGAACGGAATAGAACTCTTTTTGACGCGGGGCGACAAAATTGTCGCGACGCGCCAGTCTCCATCGCGGCGCAATGAAGCTGACGTGTTGCGTTGGTTTTGTCGTTCTGCGATGATTTCTGAAGATAATAAAGCCGCACGAGGTTTGATTTCTAATAGAATTAGATTTGTGAAATATATCCGGACGTCTTTAAATTTAACAGGATAAGGACTATCATATGAGAAATTTTATTCGGCTTCGAACTCTTTTGAACTTTATCT
The DNA here is from genome assembly GCF_001683475.1 of Chenopodium quinoa. Lineage (NCBI taxonomy): Eukaryota > Viridiplantae > Streptophyta > Magnoliopsida > Caryophyllales > Amaranthaceae > Chenopodium > Chenopodium quinoa. The sequence goes on from NW_018744093.1 coordinate 4,075,263, forward strand.
TTTCGGAAAGGATAGATTAGAACCTTCTAGAGACTTCTAGAAGTTCCTCAAGAATCCTAATTAATTTAGGATTAAAAATAATATATTTAGACCCTCATATGATCATTGGGTAGTAGGTAAGGTGGGTCCAGGCTTAGTTTGGGCTCAATTTAGTATTTTGGCCATAACTTATTCGTTTTAAGTCGGATTTGGGCTTATAATGTATCGTTTGAAATCTCTTTTCAAACCCCATCCAACTAAACTTTAATTGGACTGGGAACATGGACCAAAATAATTTAGTTTGGACGTTTTTATGAGTTGGACACGAAATGAATGACTTTAAAGACACGAAATGAATGATTTTGGGTTTAAAGGCACGAAATGAATAGTTTTAGGCTTAAGGAGACGAAATGAATGATTTTGGATTAAATCTTTTTATGTAGATTTAGAAATACGGTCAAGGTCTAAGGGAATTTCGTGAGATTCTTAAACTCTTAGCCGAACTCGTAAATTCAAACGTGAAAGGTACTCATCATTGGGTTTGGTTTTTTGGAGACACAATAAGGTGTCTACACTAGCACTCCACTATGTACCTCTCATTCTTATTGATTTAAATGTCTACAAACATCACTTATTCCATGAATTTGCCTTTTAAATGTTATAATAATGGATAACAAAAACACCATATGCTTTGCTTGTTAGCATTTCACAAACCTCATAGGTAAGCCTGGATGCATATGGTAACTTTGAGTAAAAATCAACCTATCTCATTGCTGCTAATCAAATACAAAGGGATAAGCAAATCATTACTTCAGACTTACATCCAAACTTGACATTTCATGTCGGTATTATTCAACAAATAATCCTAAAACAATACATTATAAGTACTTAATAAGTTGCCATGCAAAAGGATTCTCACATAAAGAATTAATCTATGAGAGACAAAAAGGTATACTACCATTATAACTAAACATCATTGCTTAACAAAATAAGAGCACCATAAATAATTTAAATAATACACCTTTTATTCAGCATCAAACTTTTTACAACCACTACACTATGCAGGACCTTTATTCCTAATTAAACCTTAATGATGTTCAATCGACAACTTGACCTAAACACACAATACAATTTAAGATCGATGAAATTCTATTTCTAAAACAATAGGATCATGGCTCTGTTAAAATACAACACCAACTTTGCCAGCTTCTAAATCCCCATCTGAAAACACTTGTGAAATTCCATTCATTATTCTGCTGTAAACATTACCATTGACCCTAGACCAAATCTCAACAACAACATCCCATGTTGTAGCACCATATCAAACCTGAATTTGTGTATTCATATTAACATCAGAAAAGACCTGATTACCAAAAGTTACTAGCCTGGAACATCCTGTAGATTTTTAAGGAAAATCAATAAACACTAATACAATTTTAAGTATATACTTTTCATGAATTAAGCACAGCAAAGAAGCCACAAACCAAGTAATCTCTTTCAAAGCATGCTAGTGTAATCACCCAAAGGAAACAAAGGCCTATTCCCAGTACCAAAGTATTCTCTAAAATCAAAATTAGATGTATCAATTTCACCACTCGATACACTACTTTGCGTAGGTTCAAGTGAACTTAGCCTTTCAACAATCGATTCTGAAATTTCCTTACATAGTATATTCGATTCCCACCATAGTAAACCATAATTACTTCACCATTACGTAACTGATTATCGTTCACATACAATTTCCACCCAAAATCAAGGCACATGTACTCTCTTGTTCCCTTTGTAACTTTGAGCAGCTGAACATTCTACACTTGACTATTACTCCCTCACAGGACCTGCACTAGACTAAACACACTAGCCAACATAGATGTCCAGCTTTGCGGAAACTCCTACGAATTATATTAACAACATTAGCAGTGCAGAATAAGGAAAAAAAGCTATATATTAACTTTAAAAAAACTTACATACCAACTCATGCCTACATTCGTCTCCAAAAAACACGAGATGGCTTGGTAAATTTCTATACATACTCATAATTCTTACCAAGGAACTACTTAGTGCATGATTTTACAAAAAAGCTCAAAGCAGAGCCATAACACATACACATGTGCTAAGCAAAATGCACTTTCCAAATTTACACATTGGAATTTATTCTACATTCAAAGTGCTAGCCACACAAAATCCAAATACTTATAATATAGTCCAATACCAATCAATTATACATTCAGAATATTCAGTTATATACAAGTCCACCAAATAATAATTATATGCAATACAAATAAATTAGCACATCATGCCAACATCTCATAAAGTAGCATAAAAAAATAAGAAGCAAATATAAATACCTTGTCAGAACACCTTTTTTTTTTTTTTTTTTTTTTTTTTTGCCTCAATACAAATTAAGAAGCACACTATTATGAAGCCATGCATAATCCTGTTTATATAGAAAATTCCCCAATACATTACTTGTAGAATGAAATTCAATGACACTAACTACAATTTTAAGACCTTATTAAGCATAACAATAATTGCAGGATTAAGTAGTCAAAATTTCAGATTGACTGAAACTTACATGCCTTAAATTAAAATAAATAACGCCTTAGCTATACATGTAACCTGTTAATAATCAGAGCCTAACAAACATAAAAGCAGTCCTCTACATTTATATCAATAGTATATGCAATTGACTCACATAATTATGAATTATGAATAATACTATCCACCTAATTATTGGGAAATGCCTTTGAAATGTCCTCTGATTATTAGACAGTTTAAAGGATTTCAATTTTTCTTTTGTTTTGGTTTAAGTTTGTAATTCCAATTTTCATGTGCTTATCTGTCCATATGTTTGTTTTTCCATTTTAATTTCCTTGTATTAAATTCTTTTCATACAACATAGTATTATATGTCCATTAGTTTATTTTTCCATTTTAATTTCCTTGTATTAAATTCTTTTCATACAGCATAGTATTAAGTGCTTTTTGGCTGAAAATGTAATCTATCTAAAGATTAAAACACGCACCCTCCAACCATACACCAAAAATAAATAGGATATTAGAACCAAACTCAATATAAACAAAAGCCATTTGTTCAAATAAATCTATTGCTGCTGTAATATTATACTCTACATTTTTCAACTTTCAAATTATTTAGCAAATGTCAATGTATAAATAATAAAATGTACTTAAACTAATGATCAATAAAGCCAATATGAGTGTTTATAGATTACGTATACACCCAAAGCTAAAACCATCGACTCTTTAATCTTATAACTGTTACACTTAGCCTCCCTAATGATCAACTTTACGATTTCTACGCTTCCTAATTAAATTCGCAAAATTGGGGGGGGGGGGGGGAAGATGCCCGCGTTGCGGGCGCTCCCACAACTAGTTTAAAAAATATTTCAAATAATTCATGAAAATGTCAATTTTACCGTTAAGATTAACTATTTTGTTAAAAAAAATACATAATTTGGCAATCACAAAGATTAAACTTGAATTTATTCAAAAAAGGAAAAATTGGCCGCAACAGCACCAACTATTACAAAGGTGCGTGTAGTTGCGCAACCTTTCGAGGGTGCGTTCTGCATCACAAACTATGCACTTGGATGCACATAACAACATAAATGATATCAAAAAACTGATATTTCACCGGAAAACTAAATTTTGCCCGAAAAACTGGACTTTTTAACTTTTTTTTAGATTTTTTTTTTATCCTAAAGTGAATGATTTATTAAACTCCTCTACCACTCCATTTAATTTTCTTCCTATATCTTCCTATCACTCTCTTCGTCAACATTGAGGAAAAAGTCCATTGGGAGTAGAAGATATATTAAGGTACGCAATTCTCATGCCCCAAAATTAATGTAATTGAGTTTTGTCTTATTGTGGGTAATTGAGAAGGAAGATTTTATTTTTAGGTTGATAATTGCAAAATTTTTTAATGGATAGATACGGAAGAATAGTTGACACGTGCAATTGAGGTGATGAATGGTTTGGTCTCTGAGAAGGAATTATTAGAAGGTGGAATAGAAATCAGATATGGCAAAACAAATTTTTCAACTTATGTTGAAGAGTGAAAAGTAATTAAATCGGAAAGCAACCTTATATTTGTACGTAGTGTTGAAGAGTGAAAAATAATTAAATCGGAAAGCAACCTTATGTTTGTACGTAGTATTTTTAGGGGCTTGGTATCACAAAGTAACTTTTATATCCTAAAATTCGGTGAAGGATTACTATTCGTCGTCCTTAAACCCACAATTATTAAAGAAGACCTCTGCGAACTTTAAAAAGGAATCACAATAATGGTGGAAGTCGAGAGTGATACAAATATATAGGGAGAAAATTTAATGGAGTGATAAAGTAATAAATCAATCACATGGGAAATAAAAAAAATTAATATATTAAATTGTCAATTTTCGGCGAAATTTCAGTTTTCAGGCGAAATTTCAATTACTGGTATCATTTATGTTGTTATATGTAACCAAGTGCATAGTTTGTGATGTAGAATGCACCAAAGGTTGTGCTGCTACGTGAACCTCTATAATAATTTATGTTGTTGCGGCCAAGTTTTCCTAGAAAAAAAAAAAACGAAAAACAAAGATTAACTTGAATTTCCTCATAATTTTCCTTCCTAAAGCAAATAGAAATTGAGAAAAAATAGACAAGACAAGGAAAAAAAATAACAGTAATAATGAAGAAAATTTCATAATTTTCATTTTCATTACCAGAAAACAAGTGAGAGAGCCAAAGTGAGCTGTAACTGTAATATGTTCAATTGTTCTCCACCTTCTTAGATCATCCATCACAATTCTCACTCCCTCCCAATTTTCTCTCTCCTCTTTTGTCCTCAGATTTCTTAAACCCTAATTTAACCCCCAAAATTTCCCAGATTTGCGTCTAATCTCAAGCAATTGATCATCATCGTCGTGCTATCCGTCCCTAAATTCGTAGCTATTTTGAGGATTTACATTATTTGTCAATGCAATGGTGGTCTGTAAATGCCGCAAAGTGAGTCCTTTTTTATGCTCTTCGGTTCTAGATTCGTCAATTTATCCTAATTTTATAGTTTTTGATTTGATGGCATGCTTAATTTTTAGCTCTTATTATAGGATTAAGCTGTAGAATTGGATGATCTTGCTGTTTTAGACTGATCGAGGGATCTCTGAATTTATTCGCAAAATTGGGATATATTTGTTGTCAGTTTGTCTTAATTTAAGAGGTTTTAGGACGAAATTCTAACTTTGATTGGGATCAATCATTGGTATATGAATGTTGGGATGAAAAACCATGGTTTATCAATGAATTTGATATGTTTTTCCTGAACTTAGTGTGGAAATTATTAATTAGTATGTGGCTTATCGGGGCTGCATGATATATAGCTTAGAATTTGATTCGAGGAGCGACGGAATGCTTGTTGTTTGTTCCGTTAGTCTTTATTTGCTTTTTTGAATTGATGATTATTACGTGTGAAATTAAGAGTAGTGCTTACTTATGTTTTTTGTGGGTTTCAGGCAACTAAATTATACTGTTTCGTGCACAAGGTTCCTGTTTGCGGAGAATGCATATGCTTCCCTGAACACCAAATTTGTGTGGTAATTATTTCACATTTATGCCTTATGCCATGTACATTGTTATGTTTTGAATTTTCTATGTATCTCTTCTATTTAAATACTGTTTACTGATAGTCTAATACTATATCATCTTTTTCTATGAGTTCTGTCCTAACCTTGCATGAAAATTGTGCATAGTCTTGTAATGTCTCAAATTGTTGAGGATAACATTGAATTTTATTGCTTTGAAAAGATTTCTCACTGTAGACTGTCCAGCATATTAGAGGTAAGTAAACATAGAATGTATGGAGTTGGCCTACCAAAATTGTGATTTTCTTTGAGAAATCTCTCGATTAAACTTTCCCTCTTGGGTCCATTGATCATCATCAATTCATCATCAAGAAGGTATTGTGTGGTATGATGCAGACAGAGACTGAGCTTCTGTCAATTGTGCCTCACTTGTGATTGTTGTAAGATACGGTTTTAACTCTTAATCCAAAATCAAACAGGGTTCAAAATCATATGTAGATTGTGTCTGTTCCAAAACCTCCTTTGGAATATTCATATTTCAAGCTAACTCTATTAATATTGTGATTGGTGTCATACTACACTTTCCTGACTTGGGCCTTGACAAAATCCCTTCATGAAAGCTGCAGTTATACTTATAGGCAGGGGAGATATATTTTATATAATATGACCATGGATAAGAGTGGGAATGCACTTTTACATCTGCACTCTTTATTAATTCCTTATTGCGATAGGGAAACTATTAGTTGATTGTTTCATAAACATTCACTCCCTAAATAATTGCATCAATTTGATTGGCACGCTTGCCAATGCTCATCTTTTACCTTTAATATCTTTAATGGTCTATTTAATAAAATATTTAAAACGGTTGAATTTTTAAAAATGTACATCAAGAATTATTTAACAACATTTTTCATAATAACTTTTGTTTTGCAAATATTAGTAATAAAACAACTTAAAGTTCGTATAAAGTAGTGGAAATGTTAAAATGATGCTTTATTAAGTAACGGAGGGAGTACCTCTTATAAATGTGATGATCTAAGGAAACATCTCTTCCCCTCTGTAATATCACTGCTTGCTAAGTTAAATCTGAAGAGATGGGAGCTTATGGAAATCAATCCTTTAGGTTTGTCTTTATCTTGTAAACTAAGTAACTTATTTGAAATCACGCTTCTCATGCATAATAAAAAATTTACTCGCATTACATGCTGTTGTGCACCAAGTTGCAGATCCAGGATTATCTACAAACCAAATACCCTATTGGAAATTGGTTTTTCTGTGCACAAAAACAAACTTGTTTTTCCTAGTCAGTTCTTGTTCAGCACCTTGTGGTGGATCCATCATTCTCATATTGGATATGCACAATTGTAAGAACGGAAATTTAGGCCTGTTTGATCATTTGATATTTTGCTCCAATTTTTTTTTTTTTATTTATTTTTTATTTATTTTCATTTCTTTTCGGTCACCATTCTTTTTTATATTATCAATTTTAATTACTAGTATTAAAGTTCAAAAGAGAATCTTGAATCCCAATATGTTATACTGCTATTATGTTTATACTTTATTGTCAAATTAATTTAGTACTATAACTTTGTATCTTAATTATTTTACCTTTATTTTATTTATTTTGATGAAACCTAATTAAAAGATTCTATTCTGAAATAGCAAGGTTCTATTCTTTCTCGAATTAGTTGGTATAATGAACCAATTGAAGGATGCCGACACTATAACTAAACAAGAGGGGTCAAAGTGGAACACCATTTCGGACTTATGGACATAGATTTAATAAGCAAACAACAATAAGGCAAAATAGAATATATTACATGTAAATATAAGTGCAGGTGGGAGAAGTAGATGGTTGAAGGATGAAAATGAGAATTAAGGTAAAAAACTGAAGAAACAAAGAAGAAAAATAGGAGGAAATAGTAAACATACCTTAGCTTGAACTGACAAAACTCACTAATTAGCACAGGAGATTATTTCCGTTTTCCGTCAGATTATTTATAAAGAATGTCAGTGTATGCACATGCACACTCTTAGGAAATTCTGGAGACTTGTTTCTATGCTCTAAGATGTCAGTGTATGGAATTCAATAACTCTATGGTATGATAATGGTTAAACACATACTGAGTTGAGGTATAGTGCCTGTGACTAACTATACTTGAAAGTCCTAGATCACTGTCACTGTGCTCACTAAATATCTATTCAACGTAAAAGCATCCAGGCTGGATAATGGTACACCACTGAAATGGAGTGTGCTACGAACTGAGATTTCTAGAGAAGAAATTATAGGTTAAAGAGAGATTTAGATTGATACTTCTGGAATTGCAGCAATAAGCAGGATAGAATATCAAGTTTTTAAGTACCTTGATTCACTCCCAACAGCTAATTTCTCTTTCCCTACTCTCCCATATTTATAACATATTCTAGTTCTCATTTTCCTCTAATAGCTGACTATCTTCCTCCTCAAGATACTATTAGCATAACTACTCCACCCCTTAGGCTAAGTCATATTAAATTGAAGATTATCTGTATACAAATTGTAATACAGATGTTACGAGATAATGGAATGAGGTGATTAATCCTCATGAAGATTTACATTAGAAATAGAACCCTCATATCTTGTTTCTTATATATTATTGTGAGTTTGTGACAGATATTAAATTATGATATATATACTGAATTAAAAGTTTATTTTATTTTATTTTATTTTTTTTGGTGTGTCCATGGAAGTATTATCCTTCTAGATTCAAATACTTCCTCCATTTCACGATAGTGCATCATATTTACTTTTTACACCCTCATACTCTGACCATTTTTTATTACTAATATGTAACAATAAATATCATTATATTGAAAATGATGCAACTATTGTGAGATGGAGGAAGTATATGATTATTTATTTTGGCAATTGCTACAGTAATTTTTCCAATTATTTGTGTTGTTTGACGTAGAGTCAGAACTGTTGTGTCCTCACTTTAGTGTTTGGTCAGTGTTGTAATAAAGGAAAGTCATTGTGGACTGGTGGTAAGTGGTGATATTTTTATTAACAATATGAATTTTATGCATCTTTAATTGCTAGAAAATCTGATCAATGTATTGTAATTCTTAAGCAAACTTACTTGCTGTAGAGACTGTTTGTACTCAATATCAAAAGTGTATTTTTTACATTGTAATATATTATGACTTGAATTTAGCCATTCTTGCTTTCTTATAGATAATTAATTTGAAGACTTAGGTACTGTGTTGAGACTGTTGACTTATTTATGCATGCCCTCTTTATGTAGGTCCGCACCTACTCAGAGTGGGTAATAGATGGAGAGTATGATTGGCCTCCTAATTGCTGTAAATGCAGTGCTGTGCTCGAGGAAGGAACAGATCCTCAAACTACTCGCCTTGGCTGCTTGCGTATGTTGTTATTGAGATAATCATTTGTAATTTGATTATGCATTCTAATTAGATGTTAATATGATTTGTATGATCTTTTTTCAGATGTTATACACACAAAGTGCTTGATTTCACACTTAAAAAGTTTTCCTCCGCACACTGCACCAGCTGGATATGTCTGCCCTGCATGTTCAACTTCAGTGAGTCCTGTTTGTTAGATTTTTTTTAATGCACATATCTTCATTTTCTATTCACCGCGTTCTTTGTTATGATTGTTGGATAGATAATAATCAAGTAAGGTAGTGATATTTTCATCAAATATGTAACTTGTTGGATAAAAAGTTATGTTGTATTTGTGGATGTACTCTAAACTTGAGTCAATAATTGCTTAAATGTGGTAACATAAAAGAAAAATATTCCTCCTTTCTCTTTTATTTGCAACATGAGGGGATGCACAATTTATGAAGAGAGGAGAGATGATAAAAGGGACCCATATTATAAGGATAGAGGTAGAAAGAACCATAATTTATTTAAAGTGTTGTTGGAATTTTTGTAGTATCCTTAGTAGGATTATGATGCAATAAAAAAGAACAGAGGAAGTATATATTTTAAAATGCAAGTTTCAAAAGAGCTAAGAGAGAATTATATAAGAAATAAGCCCCTCTTATTGATTCATCTAATGGGAATTTGTAAGGTCCACACCCGAAGCGATCCAACATGGATACAAGAATGTTGACCCTTGGGGAAGAGCACTGTTCCCTAAAGAGAAATAACTTTATATTTAGTCTTGAATTTCAGGCTCCACTATTTTCTTTTGTATCCATGATTAATAATGTGGTTTCCATCTCGGGTGCTCTTTCTTATAGTTGTTTGAAATGTAGTCCGCGTAGGATTCATTTGAAACCAAAATACTTTCCCAAAAAGCTGGGCTTGGTGTCAAAGAATGATGATAAATGATATATCTCTTAAATTGTCTTCACTGGCATCTTTGATTATGTGGAGCAATTTCTTTCTTATGAGGTCTCCCCTATCAAGGTCACATGCTCATTACAGCATTTTATTGATCTTTTTATTTTTATTTTTTATATATCCTTTCTTGTTTCCCATACTCCATGTGCCTATAAAAGTTCTTATTTTGACTTTTCGTGAAACGATCATCATTCAAACAAGAAGAGCGTTTAGAGACGGTGGGAGTACATTTTTACCGTAGAAGGTTGTGATTCTTGTGAAGGTGTACTGAAGTTATACTAGATTAAGATTTTGGGTAGGGAACCTATTGTTGCCTAAAGTTCCTTGCTTTTGCTTTGTTAAATAGCTTTGGGAGGCTACTTTTTGTTTCACATTCAATAAATATGTCCTTATAATTGCTTGTTTTGTTGATTGTTTGATACTAATCTACTCTGTTTAATTACCATCTAACTTCCAAATGAGTTGATAGCAGTTGCTTTTACTTAATATTTAAGTAATCATATGAATTCAAATTTTAGAATATTGTAATGGGTGGAACTAGACCTCCCCAGGTGGTAATTTTGTGAATTTGACCATGGTTGATTAAATGTAATGCCCTCCTGTCTTGTTGTATTGCTGTAAATTTATGGGTGGTTCCGAAGTAACATAGGTATCATATAACCTTATTATTAAAAGGGGGAGAGGGAGGGGGGGGGGACTTTACTATTTTTTTTATTTTTTCTTACATTCTGATTTTGCCATCTTTATAATAATTGTTATTGTGGGTGGGTCCAATGTAACATAGATATTGTTAACCGTTTTTAGTAATTGGTAACTGCTGAGGTTTTTTTTTTTTTTTTTTTTTTTTTTTTTTTTTTTTTTTCCAGAACATTCTGACTTCTTTATTTTTTAGTATCATTCTTGTTTTTAATTTATAACATTTAACATTATTTTGTGGGTATAGATATGGCCTCCAAAAAATTTCAAGGACTCTGGATCACACCTTCATTCAAAGCTTAAGGAGGCAATTATGCAAGTAAGGCTTTTGATGTTTGCATGTCAACTACTTTACTCCCTTATCCCTCTGATACAGAAAAAATTAACACGTAAAGTGCTTTCTCCCTACCATACCTTCACCCCTTTTGTAATTTATATGAAAATGTAATAATTTTGGTTGTTTCTACCTATGTTACTCGAACTTGGGTACCCATGTCTGACACAGATTTGTGTCCAAGTGTTTGACTCAGCTATTTTGTGAAAATTTTCCATGATTTTGAACTAAAATGAATTGTCGAAGTGTCCTACCCACGTCCGAGTGTCCGACATGGGTACTTGAGGTGAAATGAAGAGTCCGAGTAACAATCGACATTTGCTGAATGAGCTATTTGTAGTTATCAAATAAAGTACTTTCTCCATTCTCTGCCTTATTTCCTTATTATCATCATAATATTAATGTATCTTTTTCAATGAAACCCTTGGAATGTTTTCATTGTTTAACCTAAGAACACTTTAAATCTGAAGTCTCTTGATCTCCTGGGATTCTTTATTCTAAGCTGATTGTCAAATTGCAGACTGGTCTTGAGAAAAATGTTTTTGGAAGCCATCCTGTCTCGATGACAACACCAGACCGTGGCCCTCCCCCTGCCTTTTCTTCAGATCCCTTGAAACGTGTATCTGGTGCTGGAGGCATCGAAGGAATAAAAAATGAATCAACAATTGGGGTCGGAATAGGATCATCTAATGCTACTACACAAGACATAGTAGAGATAGATGGTTCTAGTCATGAGCCTAATTATGTAAAAGCTGGAAGTCCTGCAAGTGTAAGACTTCTATACGAAGGTTTTAATGTTTATATATTGTATTGGCCTTGAAATCAACTTGATTTGATCCTCTTGTTCATTCAATATATGATCTCTTTGCTTTTCATAATTATTCTATTAGATACTTTAGTGTCTAAACTTGATGTTTATGTAGGCTGGGGCTAGTACAAGGAAAGGTACTATCCATGTTGAAAGGCAAAACTCTGAAATTTCATATTTTGCTGATGATGAGGATGGAAACAAGAAGAAATACTCTCGAAGAGGTGAGGAAGCTTTGCAACCAATGTATTTCTTGGTCAAAATTAGTGCTTGTTTGGTTGACAACAACAAATTGGGGGGGGGATTCATGGGAATTAATAGATTAGATAGTTGTTTGGTTGACACAAAAAAGTAAAATGGAGGAAGTAAAATTCATGGGAATTTACACTTCCCATAAAATATGGAAAATAAATTACTAAGCAGCCCTTGTTCAAATTCACTTGTTGTTAACCAAACAAATAAGTTAAGTAAATTTCTAGGTAAATCAATGTTAGAATTACTTTCATAATACCCACTCTTTTTATTATGGAGTAGTTTTCATGTATAGGTAAAAGAAAAAAAAACCCATATAATTTAATATTTTCCACTACCTCTTAGTTAATTATTTATTTATTTTAACTTCCCTTCACTAATCAATCACGTGTGGGAAAATTTAGTTTTAGAAACTTTAGTGCATAATATGATAATAGTACAAACTTGGGCTATTTTAAAGTGCAAAATTGACATTTTATCCAGTAATCGAAGGAGGGGGAGTATTACTTCTTTTAAAATATTTATAAAAATTTAAAATTTTGAAGTGAAAGTAATAATTAAGGCTTGACTTTAGAAAATTATGGCAACACCTTTGGTATAAACCCGGGTGCACGTAGAGGTAGGTGCACCCAAGGGTAGTTTTTTTGCTCATTTGATATCCTTTTGCTCATTTTAGATTTTAAAATGAGCAAAGAATGAGCAGAAAAAACCCTAGGGTGCACCTTGCACCCAAGTGTATATAATTTTTTTTTTTTTTTTTCTAAAATATGGGGGGCATAATGAAACTGGATTAAGAGTAACTGTTAAGAAATCATGTGATTTCTGTTATGACAATTTGGGTTGCAAAAGGTTAAGGAAATTCCAAGCTAGCATAGAACATGCCTTCTGAAAGAATTAATCTGTCTTCAAGACTACTTAATTTGCTTTACTATGATTACAATTCACTTGTTCCCTCAGCTTCATTGTGATAATCACAGCTAAAAAAAGAACCTGAATTTTGGTTGCATATTTGTTGATATCTAATTCATTTGTTGTTATTGTTAATTACTTTCTCTGTTTCTAAATGATGGTTACTGAAGATACACATTTTAGGAGGGTAGGAGAGAGTGTAAGAAGTAGAGAATGTGTAAGAAAAGGCTGGAATGAGTGTTGTATGTAGTGTTTGTGTAAGAAAAAGTAAGGAGGAGTGTGTTTCATGTGGGGCCTGTGAGATTAGGTGGAAATAAACATTTGCAAAATTAGAACTATAAAAATTATCAATTAATTGTTCAACATTTGAAATCTGTACCTTTTAACATTTATGTTCAAAATCTACCTTAAAAATACAAACACTTATTTTTGATAGACTCCTTACTATTTACCGTCAACGGGGCCCACTTCTTTGCTTTTATCATTTTTTTTTCAACTTGAAATGTCATGCTTGGCCTTAAGTTTGATTTATGAACCCGTTTTGCAAACTGAATTCTTCTTAACATGAGTTAAGAACCTAAACCACCAATTAAATACCCAAAGTCTGAGGATTGGATATAAACCCAACTTAGTAAACCATAGAATTGCAAATGCACATCAATTTCTCCAGAAATTTCAGAAAAATACATGCTAACCTACTCAATTTCAACTTTTCAAGTACACCTCATAGCTTAGTCTTCAACGAGGCAAAATTTTCAGTGATTTTGATATTTGAATTCAAATTAATGGGGATAAGGAGACTTAGAAGGTGTTTGGTTGATACGGGGAAGGGAATGGAATCAAGAGAGGGATTGAGACTTTAGAGGGAATGGAAAGCAATTCCCTTTGACATAAGGTATTGTGTGGATTATTCAACCTACCTTCTTTCTTCACCTTTGCTCCACCACACTCTCCCCCATTTTCATAATGTTGTTGTCAACCCCTTTCCGTTTCCACTATCACCACCACAAGTTGCTGCTGCTAAATTCTTCCTCATTGCCTCCACCGCCACCCCTTTTCTCTCCTTTCATTGTTTCACCAACACCATGGCTGAATTTGTGGTTTTAAAGGTCAAATTCGAATGTGAAATTTCGGATCTAGAGGTTTCATGGTCGAATTTGACCATATCAATGATATGTGAAGTTATTTTTCCGTTTTTAATCTTGATTTTTATTTTCTTATTTTAAGGTTGTGGGTTTTTAGGTGGGTGGTGGTGGTTTATAAGTGGGTTGGGTGGGTTTTCAAGGTGGTGGATTATTTCTTCAGTTGGGTGGGCTAGTTTCGGGAGGGTGGGGCTGGTTTTTGGTGGGTGGGAAGGCTGATTTTGGTGGGTGGGGTAAAGTTCAATGGAAGTTTGGGTTTGTAATGGGTAGTGATAGGGTGGCGATTGTTATGCTGGCAAGGTGGCGGTGTTGGGGTAGTGAATCAGTGCAGCCGTGGTGGTTGCAGTTGTGGTGGGTGGTGGTGGTTGTACAGTTGTGATGGGTATGGTGGTGTATCGGTGGTGTGGTGATGTATGGGTGGTCTTGAAGAAAGGGAATAGAAATATCATGGGGGTGTGGGGAATGAGAGGAGTTTGGGGGTAAAGAGAGGGTAAAGATAATGATTAAAATGACATCACAAAAGGAGCTAGCCCTACTCATTCTCTTTCCCTTTGATGATACCCCATGGCCCATACCAACCCCCCCCCCCCCCCCCCTCCCCCTAAAGATAGTGAGAATTCCTAAAAGAACAAAAGGTTAGCTGGGGGAAGTGAAGAAGTGGGGTTCATTAATGGTAGTTGTAACAAATTCAGTCAATGCAGTGCTACTCAAAGATTTTATGTTTTTAAGGCTAATCTTTGTAAAATTTAACAAGGTTGCTATTTCCAATAGCAATGTTTAATAAGCATTTTGGGGAAAAAAAAATATGAAGTAACTTGTGTAACCTACAAAAAAGAATCGATGAAACTAGAAAGGGTGATGATCATAGAATGGAGGGAGTATTATCGTCATAAATATACAACATTATTGAACAGTAGTAAATCAACTCAGTACGATGATTTTCATGAGACGAGCAGATCTTCTATAATGCAAGCCATGCAACTTCTGTTTGTGAAAAGTGGTGTTGGTTAAGCACAGGGTTTTGTATTTATCAACTGATTTGACATTAACTTCAACAGGTCCTTTCCGTCACAAGTTCCTGAGAGCACTGCTGCCCTTTTGGTCCAGTGCTTTGCCCACTTTGCCAGTAACTGCCCCATCTCGTAGGGACTCATTAAATGCTGACGATGGTAAAGAAGGGCGTGTGCGGCATCAGAAATCATCAAGAATGGATCCGAGAAAAATTCTCCTTTTCATAGCCATAATGTAATGTTTACAAATATCTGCTGTGGGCCGTCTCATCCTTTTATCTGCATTTCTATGTTCTCCTTTGTTCTTTATTTTTTTTTTTTAAAGCTTTCTCGGTGGTTGCAGGGCATGCTTGGCAACAATGGGTATCCTCTATTACAGACTCGCTCAAGGTAGCCTAGAGCAAATGCCTAATGATGAACAATAATGATTTGCTGTGTAAGGTATTAATACCATCCTACACTGACAGTCTGAGTCTCTGGCAGTTTGATTCATCTAATTTGTAAACTCATAGCTAGGTGGTTGGTGTTTTTTGTTATCTTTTTTTTGGTTCTTTTAAACGTCACTACATGTTCTCTATATAGAATTTTATTTGTTCTTTTCTTCCATTTTATTGGGGAATTAGGGATGTTTCAACTGTTGTCTGCACTGTTTGCTTGAAGAGCTCCTGTATGCTCTTCTTCAGCAGGATGGGTTAAACTTCACATCTTCCCCTTTGACCCCCTCTTCTATTTTGGGACTTAAAATCTGTAAAATCCTAGGGTTCATCATGCGTTGTTGATTGGACCCCTAGTTTGTTCTTGTCCCAGTTTTGATTTAGCAATTTTTTATTTATTTATTTATTTTTTTATTAAGGAAATCATGAGCCGGGAATATTATTGCAAGTCAAGTTCTGCCAAAGTCGAAATACTTTGGGGGGAAAAAAAATATAATAAGGGAGGTTTTTTTTTTCCTTTAATTTATTATTCATTTTTTGGTTTTTGATTTACCCTCAAATAAAGTGAAGTACTTTATACTTATATACGAAAGGAAATTTTGTTAGGAAAAATCTTTTAAAGCGACCTTTTTGTTCAAAAAAGCCTTTTAAATCATTTTTGGCTAGGAAAAACCTGTTTATAATTTTTTTTTTGTTGAGGACGACCAAGTGCCATTTTTCGACGTGAAGCATGTGCGTGTCATCTGCCTTATTTTTTTCCTATCCACACCCTTTTTCCTAATTCCACTCTATTTTCCTTTCAATTAAACTCTCTCTCTCCTTTATCTCTCTCAATTTGCCATTGTTGGAGTTCAGCCGATTCAAATAAGCTACAAGCAATTGAAGGCTTTCCCAACAAATTCGACCAAAGGTAATTGCTTAATTTATCAATCTCTCATGTTTTCGATAGTTTATAAAAAAATTAGGGTTTTTCTCCCATGATAATCCTGGTAGAAAATTCATTGCCTACAAATTTTAGAGCAATAGAGGAGAGAGAGGGTTTAATTGTAGGGAAAAAAGAGTGGAATTAGGAAAAAGGGGTGTGAATTGAAAAGACACGTGACACACACATGCTAGGTAAATGCCGGAAAAAAATCGAGTCAATGTTAGAAAGTAGCACTTGGTCGTCCTCAACAAAAACAAAAATTATAAACAGGTTTCTCCTAACCAAAAAAATTTAAAAAGGTTTTTTTTGAACAAAAAGGTCGTTTTAAAAGGTTTTTCCCGACAAAATTTCCTATACGAAATATAACATTACTCTATTTTAATATAATATAATGGCAAATTATTAAATTCATACTACTTCCGTTTCGTAATAATTGCAACACTAAGTGTTGCACAAAGTTTTAGGAAATTTATTGTGGGACCAAATGATAAAATTTTATAATATAAAGTACAGTTAGGATTACTAAAAGAAAATACAACAAAGTTGAGATTACTATTTACAATTTTTCTTAATATTACTTAACTCTTGTCAAGTATCAGATTTGTTTAAGCATGGTAACTTTGTTTGTAAATTCTGTATTAATAAAATATATTATCGAGTTGTTCACGAGCTTATCGAGTCGAGTTAGAGTTTGCTCAACTCATACTCGTTAACATCTCGAGTCAAGTCGAATTCGAGTTGAGCCAACTCGAGTCGGGTTTTGACAGAATCAAGTTCGAGTTGCTAATTCAATTAGCACCTCTAATGAAATGACAAGTTGTGGCTCGTGTTTGGACATACATCATGATCAGAATTTGACACGAGTCAGGCATGCATGAGCAGTTGAGCACATACGACAAGCCGGTCTATGTGTCTCCTCGGTGTTTTATTGAAATTATAGACTATGCTTGAGCTTCATTTATCAAAGACAAACATGAGTCCGACACGACCCAACTAAACCTTCTATCCCCATGGGGTCCGAGCGAGCTAACAAACGACAACGTTAGCTTTTCAAACGATGTCGTTTTGTCACTATATCTATTTTTTTGTGTGTGCCAAAGAAAATACATATTACGAATGAGAGTAGGAGGATTTGAAAATGTGTCCGCCTATCATACACATGTCCTTCATCTTAACCACCATTGCTCTGAAAAAATTTCTCCAATTATTGATGTGAAGGGACTGAGTTTTTTCTAATCTAAAAAGTCATTTGTAAACCCAAATTTGGAGTTGAATTTTAACTGGAAATTTGAAGGTAACCCATCAAATGCTGAAAAAAAAATATGAGGTCTCAAGTGGTGAAGAAAGGCAAATGTAAGTTCCCAAACATAAGCTTAACTCTCATTTTCATTCACTACATTTTTATTTACTAAATTCTTAGAATTAACTTACCAATTGTTACAAAATATAATAAATGTGTATGCCAATTATGGCTTGTAACTCCCATAAATAGACTCTTTATAGTCCATATACATTGTAACTCCCACTAGTCCATATACATTAGTCCATATACATTGTAACTCCCACTTGATGACATGAATGGACTTTTTATGGTCCATATAGGTTACATATTCTCATCATGTATATATGTAGGATGGTCTAATGAAATGGGATGATCAACACAATTACTTTCTACATCCTCTCTAATATTCTCCCTTTCCTTTTATTTCATAACACGTTATCAGCACCATTGTTTTAGCTATCGAAAATCGAAAGAAATCATAGTCAAATTATATAACAGAGGAACATAATCATCTATGTAAGGTTTTTATTTTATGATTTTATTTTTTACATAGATTGATTCACGTACCCACAAATTTATTCACGTTATGTACTAGAGTTTTTGAAAAATTGTAAGTTATGCCAGTTTACTTTATGTTATGCTCCCCCTGCTTACTTCATCCCTCCATCATGCAATTAGCTTTCTGGGTCCTATGTTATGACAGTTTACTTTAGGGGCTATGGGCTTGTGCATTTAATTAAATCCCTACTTCAAGAAGTCTTCCTCCCTTTTCCATAGCACTGTACTGATGTCTAATGTATTACACCATTACTAATTTTTTTGTTTTTTTTTTTGTAATATAAGATCATGCATACGTAATATCTTCCCTAATTTTGATATCATATGATATAATGTTAATCGATAAGTAATATAGGTCTCTTTTTGATTATTAAACTCTTACATATTGTTATGTCAGACTTATATTTGAAATTTCCCAACTTAGTAATTTCTATTTGTTGTGAGTGCACTAGTTATTTCTATTTTCTATTATATTTTATCATGATTGCTACTGATATAATTTATCTTGTAATATTATTTTTGTATAGTGAAAAATGTCGAATCTTGCCAAGCTTGAATTTGTGGCCCTTGATATTACCGGAAAGAATTATTTATCATGGGTGTTAGATGCTGAAATACACCTAGATGCTAAAGGGTTTGGTGAAACAATCAAAGAGCCTAATAAGACAACATCTCAAGATAAGGCTAAAGCCATGATATTCCTTCGCCATCATCTACATGAAGGGCTCAAAAATTAATATTTAACTGTGAAAGACCCACAAATTCTTTGGAGTAATCTAAAGGAAAGATATGACCACCAAAAAACAGTAACACTCCACTAAAGCTCGTTATGATTGGTTGAATTTGAGATTGCAAGATTTTAAATCTATTAGTGAATATAACTCAGCTATGTTCAAGATAACTTCCCAATTGAAATTATGTGGAGAAAATATTACCGATTTAGAAATGCTTGAAAAGACATACTCCACTTTTCATGCAAACAATGTTGTCCTGCAGACACAATATAGAGAGAAAGGATTTACCAAATATTCTGAATTAATATCTTGCCTTCTTGTGGCTGAGCAAAATAACGAGCTATTAATGAAAAATCATGAATTACGTCCTGTTGGCTCTACTCCATTCCCTGAAGCGAATGTGACAACCCATCACGGGAAAGAAACTATAAACATAGACCATTCCAGCAGTAGTGGTCGAGGTAGAGGTCGTGGTCGCGGTCGTGGCCAATGGCGCGGTCGTGGTCGTGGGCATGGATATGGTAGAGGTCGTGGAGGTCACTTTAAAAACTCACATTCTCACCAGAAGTGGGAACGTAGGGATGATAAATTTAATAAAGAGAGAAGTGAGACTGATATATGTTACCGTTGTGGAGTGAAAGGACATTGGTCTCGGGTTTGTAGAACTCCAAAGCATCTTGTTGAACTTTACCAAGAATCATTGAAAAAAGGAAAGAAAGTTGAGGCAAACCTTGTTCTTAAAGATGGTAATGAAAAAAAAAGTGATTTTGGCAATACAACTCATCTAGGAGTTGCTGATTTCTTCACTTCCCCGGAAGGGAATAATTTTGATTTTGGCAATACAACTCATCTAGAAGTTGTTGATTCTTCACTACTCCAGAAGGGAATAATTAAAATTATATTTATTTGTATGAATTTTGAGTAATAGACTCAATCTAGTGATTTACTTATGTTATTTTCTATGGTTGTAATAAGGACATATATGCTTTATGAATTTATGAACTGTTTAGGGTAAAAATTACCCATGACAAAAGGACCAATCCGGACCTGCCACGTGTCCACCACGTGGGCCAATCAGCGTCCGCCACTTGTCACCCTAAGAGGTCCAACATGGACTAATCAGGCCACGCCACGTGGCCACCCATATGCCAAATAGGCAAAATGGCCACCAAGGCCCAAAGTCCGAGAGAAGCCCAATTTGCCCTGGTTAACCTAAACCTAGGATTGGCACGCTTCTCAAGACTATAAATACTTAATTAATCCTCATTAAAGGAGATTCAGCAATTAATGACTCTCACCTAGAGAAAACCAAAACACATTGATCACTCCTCACCTAGAGGAACCAGATCTTCCAACCTTTACTTTTCCGCACTATTCACTCCTCAAGCAAGTACTAACTTGATCGTCGGAGGCGGAGCTCCTACCACAAGGAGTCTCCGTTTGTTTTGCAGGTACAGGCGCACGGATCCAGTCTCGAAATTGTAACTCTCCCGCAGGACATTAGAAAACCCCGAAATATTTTGGCGCCGTCTGTGGGGAGAGTACTTTTGGGATGGAACCACAGTCTGTATCGACTCAAAGTGAGAAGCGTTCCACGGACGACCCTCGGGTCTACACTGACCAAGATACTGACAATGAGGTCGAGGTCGAGACTCACACGGCCTCTGACGGGACCCTAAGGGCCCGACGCACCCGTTCTACCGAAAGGAAGGATCGAGAGGCTGGTCCCGGTCGGCCAGCCGACCCACCGCCTGAGACTCAGCAGGCGGCCGAAGGATCTGCTCCTATTACTAGGACAGAACTCATGACTCTCATGAGTACTTTCAAGGGAAAGATCCAAGAGCTTGTCAATAAAAAGGCGACTGCTCCACCAAAGGAACAGTCGGCCAGATCAAACCACTCCTAGTTGAAGTTACATGCGCCTCGCATGAAACTACTGGGTACAACCGGCAATATACCAGCCTCCGAGCATCCGGCCAGGCGGCCAACTACTGCAGGCGTCATACGGCCGAATGCAAAGAGTCAGACGGTCAAGCTTGTAAGCTATTTATTATTATCATATCATTATTATGATGGTAAAAAAAAAAATAAAAAAAAAATAAAAGAGGCTGTTAATCACCATCTTTATTATTATTATATGATGCATGCTTTTGTTAGCCGTATAACCACAAAGCATTATTAATATTTCCTTTGCATGCAAGCTACACTAATCTCTTAAGGAGATTAGGCCACGCATGTCTACTCCTATTTTTCCGAGTCTTAGCCAGCTAACTCACTAAAGCTAATTCACTAAAGCATGCAGCTTTACTCAAGTATACATTATACAATATATGTAGTAAATATAATATATTGTTTTGGGAAGAACCGCCATCCCTCATTTGAAATCACAAGTGAGCTCAATCTGAGAGTAGGAAGCTCCATGCAAACAAGCGGCATCATGACTCAATGAGCAGCCAGCACTATACAAGCCCCAAGCAGTCGGCCTTGTGTACTAAGCGCAGGAAAAAGGGGGCTAGTGATGTGTGGGAGTCGTATGTGTTTAATCATCATATGCTAATAAACAAAGCTCACCCTAAAACAGGCAGCTTATCATTATGTTACCCAATGCCGATCAAGTAAAGTTTGTTCTTGTTTGAAAAATAGCATGAGTCTATTGCAATATCGAGGCACAAATGGCATTATCATGCGAGACAAAGGCAGCGTAAGCAAAACGTGTGTGTGTTGATATGCATGGCTGAACGCAAGGTGTAATAGGCGGCCACAAGTGCTCTTCAAGACGGCAGCCGGCCCCATCCCAGTCACAAAAACAGCCAGCCATGTGCGGCACTTAACGCAGCAAGCCACCATCAAAACAGCAGGCACTCGGTTGAAAGAACATAAGCTAATGTGGGTCTTCATGCTTTTGTAATGGGGGCCGAGTATTCTGATCATTTTGGTCTAAATAATGCCCAGCACGATCAGAAAAACATTAATACAAGCGGCAATTATGTGCCAAGCTAACTCTGAAATACACGGCCAAATGCCGAGTTCGAGGCGAAAAGGTTTCAACTCCATGAAAACTGAGCAATCTTCGAATTTTGTTAGACAATGCATAATAAGCAAGTCAACTGGTACTATGTTGATAGCTCAGACGGCCATCTCTATGCATTTGGAGATACATTCGGCTACAAGCCATCACCATGCATTTGACTAAAAGGCTAAAATCGACTGGTATTGTTGATGGCTGCCCCTTGTATGTATTCAAAGCAACACACTTCTCGCTGTTTGCGTTTCGCATTTGGATGGCCGAATGCTTTGATGAAGGAGCAGGCGGCATCCAGATGCAGAGAGCTCGATTTGAGAGTATGCAGCTCCCAGTATACAAGCGGCCATCTATATAGGCGCTAAGCATTCGGCTCTTCGCTGTTAACCCTTGCAAACAAGAGCTTAATGGCTCCTACTTCAGAACGCATACAAGCATCCAAAATCAACACTCGGTTGATTCAATACAATCGGCTCTATAATCATTCAACGACAGCCGAGAGAATTATTGCTTATCTCATACTATCAGCTAGCCTACAAGAAGGATACCGACCATTAAAACCATTCGCAAAGAACGAAGCGGCATTCGCAACCATTGATTATTAAAAGCATAACTAAGCTCAAGTTCTTGTAACCATGAAAGCAGCCGGCCTGCTCCTCATGTAAGTTCAGGCTATGAGATTCTTGAATTTCGAAGGGTCCTGGTCGAGTAAATTCAGGCTATGTAAGTTCAGGCTACGAGTTTTGTGCTTGGACTGAGCAGGGGCTTGAGTAGGCGGCCCCAGCCCAGTCCCAGCTTGACGCACCAGCTTGCTTAAAACAGTCAGCTACCTGATCATTCGGCCATTTAA
Source organism: Chenopodium quinoa (assembly GCF_001683475.1). Lineage (NCBI taxonomy): Eukaryota > Viridiplantae > Streptophyta > Magnoliopsida > Caryophyllales > Amaranthaceae > Chenopodium > Chenopodium quinoa. The sequence continues at coordinate 4,098,132 of NW_018744093.1, forward strand.
CGTCGAACTTGGAATTGCTTGTTAAGTCCAAAAGGGATACATCCAACATCCTCATGTATTACAAGCCGATTATGGGAGTGTGTATCAACAAGATGCCCAGCTAGCAACATCACAGCCAGCATGCTCCACATGTAAGCTAAAGATAAGTGCTTCTTGAAATTTCGAAGTATCATGGGCAAACAGCAGTGAATCAAGCGACACCATGCTGGCTCCAAGCATCTAGGCTTGATTGTTTGTAAAAGAAACGGCCGCATGGTTACAGCCAACGGTGTCAACTCGCTTAAAACAGCCGGCCACCTAGCAAATCAGCCTGACCATATTGTGTGAAGCTTTGCGCTTTAACCATATGCTGCTGCCCATAATCCAGTTAAACGCATGTGTCACGCTTACCAAACCTCTTAAAACAGTCGGCCAACATAACAGGCGGACTTAAGTGGTCGGATGCTCCACATGTTAAGCATTGTTAAAGTCGAGTAATATATGGCTTTGCAAATTGTATATATGTCGACAAAATTCAGGATAAATTTGCAAGCCATGGAGGGTCGGATCATAGCTACTCGGCTTGGTTATTGTTGAACTCCTTATAAGGGCAATATGAACTCACCTCCCTCCTAGCATGTAACAATGTATGACCATACAAAATAAATGGACGGTTGACTAAAGCTAGTTGTCCGAGTTTCCCTCACTTGAAGCTCCATGTTTCAAATTAAATACGGACAAGATAAGCTGGCCGAATAAAAATGAAAAGCAAACGTCCTCCATGTGCAAAGCTCAAACACCAACAGCAAGCAACTCTAAATGCCGAGTTCGTGTGTATAAAACAGGCGGCATGCCGAATGTCTGGTTCTATGGTTTGCGTGGTTTCATAGGCTTGTTAAAGCTACCTCAATCATTATTATGATTATCCCAGAAGGGTGATCACTTGTCATTCTCATTTAAAGAATATTGCCTAAGTCTATCAAGCAAGAGAGGCGGCATGAATAGTAGTCGGCTCCCTATACGACGAAGTCTCGTAGCTATGAAAGCAGTCGACCCTCATTAATTTCACTAAGGGGCTAAAGACCGGCGGCAAATGTGTGGGCCGAACAGCAAGGTCGCAAACCACATTAAAACAAGTTTAGCACGACCACCTGTCCCCATTTGAAGAAAGTAGAGTCATCAATCCTCCATGGAAGGGAGCTAAGTGATCTATCTACTCTAACACTTGAAATTATTTCAATACTTGATACTAATTCAGAGGGGCATGCCGCCTGTACCTTTATAGTCGGCTACTCTCCATTGAGTATTTCACTCTATGATCAGAGGGGCATGCCGCAGTACCTCTATAGTCGGCTACTCTCTGCTTTGATTATTTTACTCTATCACCAGAAGGGCATGCCGTCTGGACATACAATTGGCTACTCTCCATAGAAGATGGCCGACTGGTTCCAAAACAAACGGCCACCCTCCTATACTTAGCTAAAAAATGATCAGGGCCTGGCCGACCCTGTGCCTAAACAGGCGGCTACCCTCCTCTTACTTAGCACCTACGTTCACCAAGAACTATCCAAGGCCACAAGCCGAATGATCAGTCCAGGCGCCAAGCCAACTGATCCAATCTTTAAACTAATACGACTTGTCCCAACATCATAGCAGGCGTCCGACGGCATCCCTCCGGATGAAATTCTTCGCAGAGAGCAGCTCCCTTTTGGGTGGAACATTGCTCTATAAACTAATTACACGACACCTATACGACTGTCCCCAAGGGCAACCACGTAGCCGTTTTTGAGACAAGGATAACTCTACCACTAACCAAACCAGTGGTAGCAGTTGACATCTGAGTCGGATGACCCCCTGTATTACTTGGGATAAATGCAGGGGGTACCTCTTGAGGTAATAGCCAACAAACATTGGCAAATCAAGGGGATCAGCCGGCCTCTGCCGCCTGGTACCTCTACTGCTCAAGATAGAGTGTGACGGAGACTGAGTAACTCCCACGTTAACTCATAGTCACTCTCTCAAACTTAGTATGGAGCCTAAAAGGTATGAGTCGCCCGCCTGTTTTTAGCAAACAGGGGCTCTCAACCACTACTCCTGCTAGGTTAACAACCTTTGAGTTAATAGCCAAGCAAAACTTGGCGAATCAAGGGGACCATGTATCCGGCTTTCGCCGCCTGGTTTCCCTACTACTCAAACAAAATAGGCAGTGATTGACTAACCTCAAGGTTAACCAGTCGCCCTCCTTAGTACAGAACCTAAAAGGTATGAGAGATCCGCCTGTTTTTTGGCAAACAAGGGCTCTCGACCACTATTCCTACTAGATCTGACAAAAGCTACCGCACAGGCATAGCTACTCTGGCCAGGCGTCCCGTTCACGGAAACAGACGACCTGTCCCCATCAAACTTGGTGAAATTCACCAAATATTATGAAACCATACCAAAACATTTTGGCACCACTATTCTTACTAGGTTGGCTATACTTAAAGCTGTCGTCTATAACCTAACAGGTGTAGCTACTTCGGTTGGACGTCCCGTCTGACGCCTGCTTCTATGCAGCCACCAAAGCAAACGACCAGCCATCCCCCAACGAAATAAACTAAGTACCAAAATTAGTATATTGAATCAAAAGAGGCCAATGGCCGAATAATGCTAAATGCTTACCCCTTGTGCAATAGTTGACAGTCCACCTGATCAGGGGCTATCTGCATAGTGGGGCAAAGAATCGGCATCTGTCTAGTTCGGCGGCAATCATTATTATGATTGATTAACTTCGAAAATGTCATACCGCCCAAGGTATCAAAATTTTCTAAGTTAATCAAGTCCATCTCCCATTAGAACTAGACAAGATGCCGACCTAGCAAAGCTTCGAGGGTCTAACTTTCGAAAGGAGCAATCCCTCCTGGAAAGAGAAATTACTCCTTCCGAGGGGCAAATGTTTAGGGTAAAAATTACCCATGACAAATGGACCAATCCGGACCTGCCACGTGTCCACCACGTGGGCCAATCAGCGTCCGCCACTTGTCACCCTAAGAGGTCCATCATGGACTAATCAGGCCACGCCACGTGGCCACCCATATGCCAAATAGGCAAAATGGCCACCAAGGCCCAAAGTCCGAGAGAAGCCCAATTTGCCCTGGTTAACCTAAACCTAGGATTGACACGCTTCTCAAGACTATAAATACTTAATTAATCCTCATTAAAGGGGATTCAGCAATTAATGACTCTCACCTAGAGAAAACCAAAACACATTGATCACTCCTCACCTAGAGGAACCAGATCTTCCAACCTTTACTTTTCCGCACTATTCACTCCTCAAGCAAGTACTAACTTGATCGTCGGAGGCGGAGCTCCTACCACAAGGAGTCTCCGTTTGTTTTGCAGGTACAGGCGCACGGATCCAGTCTTGAAATTGTAACTCTCCCGCAGGACATCAGAAAACCCCGAAACATGAACTATTTGCGTGTTTTTATTGATTTATTATTTTATTATCATTAATTTTATGCTTAATTTTCTACATGTATTGTATTTCGTGGAGAACATGGATACTACTCAAGTTCAATTTACTATGAATGGTGAAGAACTATGTCTTGCTGACAATGCAACTACTCATACAATACTTAAAAATAAAAAATATTTTTCTCATTTGATAATAAAAAGAATTAATGTGAGTACCATATCGGGTAGTACAAATATCATTGAAGGCTCCGGAAGAGCCAACATAAAATTGCCTTGGGGAACTAAAATTAAAATAATTGATGCATTATACTCCCCATTGTCTCAAAGAAATTTATTGATTTTTAAGGATATTCGCAATAATGGTTATCATATTGAGACAGTAAGTGAAGAAAATAATGAATTTCTTCAAATCACGACTGTAACTCAAGGCACAAAACATGTTTTGGAGAAACTACCTACATTCTCCACTGGTTTGTACTACACAAAAATCAATACTATTGAATCTCATGCTATATTAAACCTGAAGTTTACTGATAACTTTGTTGTTTGGCATGACCGGTTAGGCCATCCCGGTTTAATAATGATGCGAAAAATAATTGAGAATTCAAGTGGACATTCTTTGAAGAGCCAGCAGATTCTTCATAATAAATTTCCACGTGCTGCTTGTTCGGAAGGCAAGTTGATAATTCGCCCATCACTAGCAAAGATAAATTTTGAATCAATACGTTTTATGGAACGTATACAAGGAGATATTTGTGGACCCATACAACCCCCATGTGGACCATTTAGATATTTTATGGTTTTAATTGATGCATCGACTAGGTGGTCACATGTGTCATTATTATCAACTCGTAACCTGGCGTTTGCGAGATTACTTGCCCAATTGATTAAGTTACGGGCACATTTTCCAGATACTCCTATTAAGACTATTCGTCTTGATAATGCTGAGGAATTTACTTCTCAAGCTTTCAATGATTATTGCATGTCCATTGGGATAAAAGTTGAACATCCTGTAGCACATGTTCATACACAAAATGGTTTGGCAGAGTCATTAATTAAACGTCTTCAGTTAATTGCTAGACCTTTGCTTATGAAATCCAATCTCCCAATTTCTGCATGGGGACATGCCATATTACATGCAGCAGAACTAATTCGCATCAGGCCAACAAGTTATCACAAGTTCTCCCCATTACAATTGGTTTATGGTCAGGAACCAAATATTTCGCATCTAAGAATTTTTGGATGTGCGGTTTATGTCCCAATAGCTCCACCACAACGCACTAAGATGGGTCCTCAAAGGAGGTTGGGGATATATGTTGGATTTGAATCCCCATCAATAATTAATTACCTTGAGCCTACAACAGGGGATTTATTTACGACTCGTTTTGTAGATTGTCATTTTAACGAGTCACTTTTCCCAACATTAGGGGGAGAAAAAAGAGAGTTGGAAAAAAAAATTCAATGGAATGAATTATCATTATCCTATCTTGATCCTCGAACTAAACAATGTGAACTGGAAGTTCAAAGGATAATTCATTTACAAAGTTTAGCAAATCAATTGCCAGACTCGTTTGCTGACCCCAAAAGAGTGACTAAATCACATATTCCGGGTGTAAATGCTCCATGTAAAATAAATGTCCCAGAAGGGCAAAATAAATTTGTTAATGAGTCTAAGCCATGTCAGAAACGTGGAAGACCAACAGGTTCCAAAGATAAGAATCCTCGGAAAAGAAAAGGAACAATGACTGATGATGGTCAAATTGAAGAAAAATTTTCCGAAGGACCTCCAGAAGAGACTTTAGACATGATACAAGAAGAAATTCAGGTACCTGAAAATGAAGAAATTTCAATAAATTATATCATGTCTGGAATTACATGGAACCGAAATCAAATCGACGTCAATGATATTTTTGCTTACAATGTAGCATTAAATTTTGTGGTTAATAATGAGGATCATGAACTAAAATCCATTAACGAATGTAAACAAAGAAATGATTGGAAAAAATGGAAAGAAGCAATTGAAGCGGAATTAAAATCTCTAGGAAAAAGAGAAGTATTCGGACCCGTAGTCCGTACACTTAGAGGTGTAAAGCCAGTGGGATATAAATGGGTCTTGTGCGAAAAAGAAATGAAAAGGGTGAAGTTGTAAGACATAAGGCACGATTAGTTGCACAAGGATTCTCACAAAGGCCTGGTATTGATTATGAGGAGACATACTCTCCTGTGGTGGATGCGACTACTTTTAGATTTCTGATTAGTCTGGCAATAAGAGAATGACTTGACTTACGTTTGATGGATGTAGTCACGACTTATTTATATGGTCCACTGGATAATGACATTTATATGAAGCTCCCAGAAGGTTTTAAGCTGCCAGAAACAACAAAGTCTAGTTCTCGAGAACAATTCTGTATTAAATTAAACAAATCTCTTTATGGATTATAAAAATCTGGGCGTGGTATAACCGTCTAAGTGAGTATTTGTTAAAAGAAGGTTATAAGAATGATCCTATTAGCCCATGTATTTTTATAAAGAAATTTGGATCAGGATTTGTTATAATTGTAGTGTATGTTGATGATTTGAATATCATTGGAACTCCTGAAGAGATTTCAGTAACTGTCGATTGTTTAAGAAAGAATTTGAAATGAAAGATCTTGGAAAGACAAAATTTTGCTTAGGATTACAAATAGAACACCTAGAGAATGGAATCCTTGTGCATCAATCAACATACATAGAAAAAGTTCTTAAAAGATTTTCTATGGATACAGCGCATCCATTGAGTAGCCCTATGGCTGTAAGATCCCTTGATGTAGAGAAGGATCTTTTTCGACCTCAGGAAGATGATGAGGAATTTCTTGGTCCTGAAGTACCATACCTTAGTGCAATTGGAGCATTAATGTACCTTGCAAGTCATACACGACCCGACATATCATTTTCAGTTAATTTATTGGCAAGATTTAGTTCATGCCCAACCCGAAGGCATTGGAATGGGATTAAACATATACTTCGTTACCTTCAAGGTATGAAGGATATGGGTTTATTTTTCCCTAAATTGTCCAAAGAAAATTTGGTTGGTTTTGCAGATGCAGGTTATTTGTCTGATCCACATAATGCTCGATCACAAATTGGATATGTGTTCACATACGGTGGTACTGCCATTTCTTGGCGTTCCATGAAACAAACCATTGCAGCTAATTCTTCCAATCATTATGAGATATTAGCAATTCACGAAGCTAGTCGTGAATGTGTATGGTTAAGGTCGGTAATCCAACATATAAAAGACGTTTGCGGTTTATCATCCGGGAAAGAGGCACCGACAACTTTATATGAGGATAATGCAGCTTGTATTGCGCAACTTAAGAAAGGATACATTAAAGGCGACAGAGCACATCTCACCCAAATTTTTCTTCACTCATGATCTTCAGAAGAATGGAGATATAAATGTTTTGCAGATTTGTTCAAGTGAGAATTTGGCAGACTTATTCACTAAGGCTCTTCCAACCGCGACATTTAAAAAGTTAGTTTATCGTATTGGATTGCGTCGTCTCATAGATCTTTAGTGACATAATAATGAGGGGTAGTAATTGCGTGTTGCACTCTTTTTCCCTTATCCATGGTTTTTTCCCACTGGGTTTTTCCTGGAAAGGTTTTTAATGAGGCAGCATATAAACGCATTAAATCTCTCTTAGATAATTTGCATCCAAGGGAGAGTGTTACAAAATATAATAAATGTGTATGCCAATTATGGCTTGTAACTCCCATGAATGGACTCTTTATAGTCCATATACATTGTAACTCCCACTAGTCCATATACATTAGTCCATATACATTGTAACTCCCACTTGATGACATGAATGGACTCTTTATGGTCCATATAGGTTACATATTCTCATCATGTATATATATAGGATGGTCTAATGAAATGGGATGATCAACACAATTACTTTCTACATCCTCTCTAATATTCTCCCTTTCCTTTTATTTCATAACACCAATTTAATTTTAATCTCATTTTCATTAATTATTGCCAAATATAGCCTTGTTCCAAACTAAACGATAAGGTAAACTAAAAAAAAAATAGCCAATTCAATCATATTATTTGGATAATTCAAAAGTTAATTAAGAGGGAGGTATAATGAGGGGGAGTAATAAGAGTATCTAATATAATGAAAATAAATAACAATCCTTTAAAACTTGTATATAATTTAAAACCTACTTACGTGTATAGAATTAAGCCAATCAGAAACAAATAAAAAATTAATTAAGTTAATGAGGGAGGCTAGTGGTTCAATTAATTGATGAGTCAAACAAATAATTAGTTGTTATCTGATCTAAATAATTCCCATATTGCATTAGATTAAGATAATTGTGCTGAATATTAAAGTATAATCTTAGCATATCCTTAATTGAAAACATTTTAGTTGAATGATGCTAACATGGAGACATAGCTCCTCGTGTGAGTGTAATTCAGTTACTTTAGTTAATAAACGCCGGCCTTACAAATCTCCATTTTGGAACGTATGATTAAACTCTAAATAATTAAAATTAGCTATTGATTTTGTAGGACCGGGTGTCCTACATCAACTGACAATTGACATAATTATTAGACTTAATAAATAATAATAATACGGAGTAATAATCTTTTCCAATATATAAGAAGAAATATGGTAAAGTGGGATCTAATTTGGTTCGTTTAGATGAGTACTTTTAGAATATCAAATTATATAGAATTTGATTGTCATATAATTAAAGATATTAACGATTTAAGATGAGTATCGACATTCGGCACACATGCATGTAAAAGGAAAATGAGAAGAATTTTAAGGATTAGAGGGAGTAATTAATAAAATTAAGTAAATTATACAAGCCAATATTAATAAAATTCACCAATAATAAAGTATTAGGTATTACTAAATGTAGTTTTTGTAAAAGAAAAAAAAAAAAAAAAAAAAACTTTAATGTAGTTATATTTTAAGATTAAATTTACTTAGACACGTGAGACAAAGAATGTAGAGGATTAGTAAGGTAGGTTTAGGCAATGGTGGATACCTAAATGGTTGGTGGGGGTAAAGATAGATTTAATTTAGAGTAGAGATATCAATGAGCCGATGCATCGTGAACCTCAAACAAACTCGGTCAAAGCTCATTTGTCAAACAAGCTTGCACAAGAATTTCAAGCTCATTTAATAAACTAGTCCAACTCGAACAAAGTGATTCATACTTGGCTCATTTAGGTTCACTAACAATTCGTTCATTATTTAGGTGCTTATTTGTTACCCAAAGCTCGAGTTCAAATTAAATGATATACTTGCGAGGTAAAGCTTCAATATCAAAAAACTTATATACATGAGGCAAGCTCGAACAAGCAAAATAAATCTCGGTCAAGCTTGACTCAAGTTCGAGCTTGCTTATTACTTATCAAGCCTAGGTTGAACAAGCTAATACTCGGCATGGCTCATTGATATCTAGAAGCCGATTGACGCATTTTGACATTTATCATAACTTTGATAATCTTTGTCTTTCTTACTACTTTTTTTTAAAAACCTTGTTTTTCTTACCACTAGTATCATATAAAACACAGTGTTAATGAGTAATAAGACAATTATTGGATTTATCTCATTATATAATATTGAAATAAAGATTTTACAATTTTTACAAATACATAATTAGGAATTAGATTGTTGTTATGATAAAAGCGTATTATGTTAATTATTATGGAAGGTATAGAGTATTATTTATAACCAACTCCGATCATTTTCAGTTCATATAGACAAACAAGTAAAAAGGGGAGAAAACATTGGTATTATACATTGACTCCTCTTACGCAAAAAGAAACGGATAATAGTCTTTGTTTTGCACAAAAGAAACTGTGGTTCACTATTTTATTTTTGGAGAAAATGTCAAAGAAAAGTGTCTAGTGGTTCTAAAATTATTAACAAAAATATCTAAACTTCTAGATAAAATTAGCCAGTAACATTTGTAAATAGTTACATTTGCATTTCCTATCTCTTCACCAATAGAAAAACATAAGTTTGCACAATTGCACTTTGCACCCTTGTGGACTTGTGGTAACACACTAACACTGGTAAGGCTTGCTAACTCCTACTCTGGCGACTCAAAATCAACCCTCATTGCGAGTGGCATAGAGAATGTTAGGATGCAATACTATTATACATTTGGATGAACAAAAAAATTAAACGAATTTAATACTGCTGGTTGCGAATAAACAAAAAATAACTTCAAATAAGTTTGGATAATTGACTTAAGACTATTAGCTCAATCGGATCGGGTGCACAAGAGATTCCTTGGTGTTAGGTACAAGTCAATTGTTGTACATGTTACCATAAATAATTAAAAGGTTAAAAAAAAAAAAAAATTACCTTGTGTTTATAAGCGTAACTAAGCATCGCAAGCTCATGTAATAATTTGTTTATTGAGATTGAAAAGCCACATGTTCACATGAGCTAACACACCCTTGAATATTAACCATTGTAAATTCTCCAAGAATTAAGTAAACGTGTTGCTGAAGAACTTTAGTTAGAAGATATTTCGTCATGTAAGATGTAGAGTTCCGAACTTGTTAAGACATAACAATACTCCGTACTATGCAACAGGTTAGTTGAAATTTCAAAGGTAACACACTAACACTGCATCAACCAAGTTAGAAATCCTATGATGATCGGAAAAAAATCTGTCACAGTGTAGTAGTGAATAAATTATATATGGAATTATTGATAGCAAGAATTACTAGTTGAAATAGTAAATCAGATCTTAAGTTCAATATTACTCTTGTTCAAATTGTTGTTCTAAGTAAGGATGGGGTTGCTTTAGTTCGTTTTTATTTCATTGTTGAAACTTTGTTCCAAATAAAATACTACTCCCTTCCGTCTTATAATATAGTTCCTGTTTATGTTTTTTCACAATATTTAAGAAATAAGAGGAGAAAGTGGATGAAGTATATTAATAAAAGTGAAAAGTATAATTATAGACAAAAGTTAGAGAGAAAAAGTGGAAAAAAGTACAAAGTATGTGCAAAATTCAAGGGTAATTTAGAAAGTACAATGAATAAAGTTAAAAAAATGAGAGTATAATGGTCTTTACATACTATCTAAAAATAAAAACAGGAACAATATTTTGGATTTTCAAAATAAGAAAACAGGAAGTATATTATGGAACGGAGGGAGTACAAATCAATAAAAATAACATTTTTATCCAATTATTGCCAAAAGTTCATTTAGTTTGACATTTTTTTTTTCCCTTTTAACTCGTGTGCAGTAATCAGTCAGTTTATGATATTGGCTTCTCTTGTCTTATTATAAAATCTGAATTATAATTATTCTTAATCATTTCTACCCTCTTTAACAATCATTACTGATATTATTTGTCAGCCTTTTTAATTTCCATATCCAATCAGAAAAAGCAAACTGGCCCAATCATTGTTTAAATTTTAGATTATCTGAACATTGTCTTATATGCCACCAATACTGCATCTTTCATTCTGTCAAAATGATATTATGTGCAATATATAAATGCATTACTAAACATTACATTCAATAATATTCAATACTATTCTCTAGCTATTAATATTTTTGATATCATAGATTGAATGAAAACGGATACAGATGTCAAGTACTCGCACCGAATGATATATGAACATAGGAAAAGGACATCCGAAAATGGACATGCGATTATTAGAGTTTAAGTAAAAAAAACCATAAAATCAACAAAGTGCGTGGTAGTTAATAATTACTTACCTGTCTTGATTAATCAGGCTAATATTCTCTATTAATGTTTTTGATATCATCGGTTGCATGGAAACGAATACAGATGTTAAGTACTCGCACCATATGAACATAGGAAAAGGACATTCAAAAATGGACATGGGGTTATTAGAGTTTAAGTCAAAATAAGTCCACAAAATCAACGAAGTGGTAGTTAATAATTACTTACCTGTCTTAATTTATCCAGCTAATAGATTTTGACAGTTAAAGTTTCTAATTTTGATGGACTTTTTTTTCATTTGTATGACTAGTTTTACTCTAGGAATAGTTTGTCCTGTTCAATTTGGTTATGAAGTTTCCTCTGATGTCCTGGTCCTTTGCTGAATTTTATTGTCATTAATAACTAAAAAGGTTTTCAAATGTCAATATATATTTGTCTAATAACATAATTAGTAGAGTTCAATTGTTTGCAATAAAATATAATTCCACGTCCTTGCAATTCGCAGGATAAAATTATCCCTTCTGCCTTGCTCCAAATCATAACCTTTTCGTTGATTGCAATCGTTTAGACTTTGTAATCACACGTATTCTAATATTTTATATTTTATAAGTATATGCTTTAGGCCTCTGAGCCATCAAAAGGGTTTCTTTAATTCTCTTAATCCTTAATTTAATCTACATTACAATGGTCTTCTAGTATGTAATGGCCTGCAATGGCCCCATTAATCATTTAGAGCCTAACTACACAACAAAAGTGTCGTTTTAGTATTAACGAAGTCAATCTGCAACTTGCTGCATTAGTTTTTGAGTATAAATGTCCTTCGATATCTTGGTTTCCTTCAAGCTCGAACAAAATCTAGCTTCTTCTAACATACTTCTAACACACTTAAGCTCAATTAAGTAAAAAAATAAAAATTAAAAAAAAACAATAAAACTATGATGATGGAGGGGGCAGAATGGAGCTCCTTTAACGGAATTTCTGTCAATGATGAGGCCAATTTTATGGCTCAGTTGTTTCCTAATTGTTCGCTTGAGCAAGAGCTAGAATCGTGTAGCTTGGCATTGTCATCCTCTTGCTACTCTGGTATGACAGAGGATGACAGGCTTGACAGCAGTTCATTTTTTAGTACCGACGATAAGAATTTTAATTCATATTGTTTGTCCCAAGGGAGTAACTATAGTGGTGGCAGCAGCAGTACTGTTGGCTACCCTTATCATGAAAACTTTTGCTTGAGCGAAACTCATCAAATTTTTGCAGCTAATGATAATAGCTGCCACTTTCCTGTTGATTTATGTCCATCTGCTTCGAAAAACTTTATCCAGCGCTTTCCAGGTAACCCGATGGAAAGAAGTGACAGCTTGAATTTGGAAATCAGCTGTGGTGGCAGTTTTGAAGATCAGCCAGAGTTTTCGGAAAATAAGAATTTACAGCTGAAACAAGAATATGAGATGTCAGAAGTCGAGCCAGCTTCTGAGGATAGAAGCAGTGGCTTGTTTGAGAGTGGAAAGAAAAGATCTCGAATTTCAGAGGTAAGATTGTTAAACTTTCATTATGAGCCTTTTGAAAGTGTTTATTATATTAAATTACAATGTCTGATCATGGTATTGCATTGTATGTTCAGAAAGGAAAGAGGAGTGTCAGGACAAAGAGGAATCAGAAAAATGGTTCTGATGACGAAGATAATGCTCCTGACTTTACTAAGCAGAACTCGAGTACTAGTTCAGAAGAGCTCGAGGAATGCAACGGGTCTCAGGAGTTGGGTTCAAAAGAGACTGCAACTGTCAAAATGAATGGTAAAACAAGAGCGAGCAGGGGAGCTGCAACTGATCCTCAAAGTCTCTACGCAAGGGTAAGTGTTAACAGTTTACATATCAATAACAATGCATATCGCCCTATTGGTTAATCATTGATTATTGATTAAACTTATTTTCGCTATATTGCAGAAAAGAAGAGAGAGGATTAATGAACGATTAAGAATCTTGCAGAACCTTGTTCCTAATGGAACGAAGGTGAGAACACTTCGATTTTAGCATATCTTATTTTTTACTATATTCTAAGTCTTTATCAAGAAATGAAAATCTTAAGGATCTGATTTTGGTTGACAGGTTGACATAAGCACAATGCTTGAAGAAGCTGTCCATTATGTCAAATTTTTGCAGCTTCAAATCAAGGTAAAAGGGATATGATGACATCCTTAATGTTTGAATTTTAAGAACAGAAAAACGCGTCATGGTTCATTTCAAAAAATGACTTCATCCAAGACAATAATATTCTACATATCATTTAAAAATATATATAATGAAGTCAAACAGATGGCAAACCTTATTTTTAATGTTTGTGCAAAGATACGCTAGTCACAAATATTTTAAAGAGTAGTTTATAATTGAGTCCCTTACAATATTGAAAAAACATACAATGATCAAAATGCAATAATGTAATATTATATTAATTGGTACTAATTTCTTTCTCTCTTTGATTTCTTGCAGCTATTGAGTTCTGACGAGATGTGGATGTATGCGCCTCTTGCATACAACGGAGTGGACTTTGGTCTTGATTCAAAGATCAGCGCGCAGCTATGATGTACCTAAAAATCTATGGCTCATGTAACTTCATAACACATGATACCAACACTAATAATAACTAAGCCCTTGTTATCTTATCAGTAAACTAAGTTACAAAGGCAAACATTTTTTGCTGAAACCTGTAAGAAAGTTCAAGTGACAGTTTACATTTGATCTAGACTGACATGGATTACCAATTTGTGTCCGTTGATTTTTGCATAATGGACCTTGTTCGAAATACATTGTTTCTTAATGACTTGTTTTGATCACATTGGTTTTATTCTTGTTCTACTGATGGACTCGTCGTTGCTTGGTGTGGGTGATCATGTAATTTGTAAATAAATATGATTGAACGATTAGAACTTTGCTCTTAAAGACAATGACTATAGAGTTACTTTGGGGAGATATATAGAATATTGACAATGTTTCTACAGCTATATGTACTATAGTAGCAACTAGCAAGGCTGTCTATCTGGCTTGGAATCTGTAGCAAAGTTGCATTCGAGAAATATGAGAATGGACAAAATTTCTGATACAAATGCTAAATTGCAAGCTGTTTCTGTTTGGTTTAAAGAATCTTAATTCCTGGTATCTTTAGGTGCACATTTCATCCAAAGTATAGCTCATTACATAAACAGAGAAGCTACTTACAAAAGAAAAAAAAAATAGTGTAAAATAAACTCTTTTAAGTTCCTAAAATTGATGCTCAGTAGTTCTGTAGCTGTCAATGAAATGGTAGCTGTAAAATACATTTCAAAAAGAATTTATAGCAAAAATCAGCAAATTGGAGCCAACACGACCAGCTGCCAAGTTGAGTCTGTTAGGGGAGGAACTCATTTAACCCCAACTTTGATGGCTGACACAGGTGGTCATAGGAGTGCAATAACTGTCTTCTCAACTTGCAAACACCACCCATCATGACTGTGTCAACGGACACAAGTGTCTGCAATGGGCAGGTTTACCATAGTCGTTGCCTCAAATGCACCACACCTATGTCAGATGACATATAACAGAGGTGTGGAACCTTCATCATTATTGGTTTCTTAGATCAATTCCAACCTACAATGCCGTTGCAGTTGACATGGGTGCCTGCCAGTGGTGAAGAACTCCGCCTTCTCCCATGCTCTATCTTGAACAGGGCTGCTGCCATGGCCATGTTAATAAAATTATAAGCTCAAGTGCACAACAGCGCATGGCAGCCTTATTTACTCCTACAAAATCCATATTTTCTGTGGATTTTTTCCAGCAAATGACTGCACGGCCCTGAAATATCTTGCAATCAATATACTGCCGTACAATTTTCTTCCTCGTGTTTGTCTACAAACCATTGATCAGAAAGCACTATATCAGTGTATTGGCAGTCACAAATACATTATGGGAAGGATAATCTCTTCTTGCTGGGCTTGGTCTGGTTATCGGATATTCAATCAAACCCGTGACATTGTTTCTCCTACCTATCATATTTTTTAATCATGCTTAACACAATCGAAGCAGGTACATCAAGATCGACTCTCACTTTGTCAACAAGCGTATATTCACATTCAATAACTAGCTGATGTTTTACTAAATGTCTTTCAAGTAATTAATACAATTTATTTAAAGTCAATCTAAACATGATTTCCTCTACACATACTAGAGTTCATGTACAAAAAACTTAATTGGTATGTATGAAATTGTGTAAACAGTTTTACTAAAAAACATACATATGCGTATTATTACTTAGAATGTAGAGAAGGTTAGAGTCTTCATTATGTTTGGACTGTTAAAAAAAACCTTTCGCGACTAGTCTTTCCTAAATAAGGGATGTAACAGATCACCTTGAACAATGTAACAAGTATTTTATTACAAAGATATATAAGTCCCTCCTGCATAAGTATCACCTTCATCAAATCACAAATTATTCTAAGACAAACTGATCACAAAGAAAAATAATAGATGGATCAGACAAAAGTTCTCTGGTGAATTTTTAATACGGTGCATGAACTAGTACAAGTACATAATCTGGTTGCCAAGTCACATATGATCTTGTTCCTCTCGAAAAATCCCTATAACTGTCTAGGGAGATAGTATACGAAATACGATCATTAGCTAACAGACGCAGTTGTTGATCAGGGGATATTGTGTAAACAAGTCATCAATCAACAAGCACTAATCCAAAATAATATAATTATTAACAAAAATACAGAACATTGAAGAAGACATTACTAATCAAAAAATGGCGTAAGCAGATATTTGTCTGTATCAAAGTATATTCTCTAAATTATATTATATATATTTAAATTTTATAATAAGGTCTCATTTGTAGCTTGAAAGATCTTAATCTTAGTCTATTTTATTTTTCATAAGAACATAGAGAACTCATTGCACGTCCTTGCAAGTTGCTAAGAGGTGGATTCTTTCTCTAACCCCCCATCCAAAAAAATTATTCTTTTTCTTTTTATTATTCTAAAAAGCAATTAATTGTCTGGTACTACCAATTATATAACTCGTACTACATACATTCTCTATCAATCATTGGATTGTATTTGTAACCATTTCTCCATCCTTGTTCATTCTAATGTTTTTCTAGCCCCGGTACATTCTTTGATCCGTCCGAAACTAATAGTCACATATACTGATTTAGCATTTACTTTTCATTTACACACACATTGGCATCGTTCATGATGAGGGAGTGAATAGAAAAAACGCGACTATAATAAAGGATTTCTTATTTGTAAAAGTGTTGTCTGTTATTACAAAAGGTTGGGACAATGTGGAAACTAATTCTGAATGGACGTGTTATTATTATTTTATGACTACCAACCGGAATAGTTAACTTCCTGCTATTAGCTGTCATGGGTCCCATCGTAGTAGACTCGTGTTGCTGATGTACATGGATAATGACATTAATATTTGTTAATCTTCTCAACAACTAATCATTTAGTTAAACAGAAAACAGTTTATGGAAAGGTCAATTTTATTCTCTACTTCTTTGTTCTGTTAATTGACATAATATATAAACTAAAACATGATCATCTCATCCATCCTCATCCACATTATTAACTAGCTTATAAGCTTCGAAAAAAATAAAAATCGAAACCTAAATAACAGTATAACAACAAACACAGCAGCATTCTCCTTCTCCTCCTGCAATACTTCGATTCTACTAATAACTCGAGACGGTATGGAAGGAGGAGAATGGAGCAATTTCAATGCTGCTGTGTGTGTCAACGAAGAGGCTGATTTTATGGCTCAATTGTTTCCTAATCCTAACGACGTAAATCTCAATTACAGCCATCATCATCATTACCACATTATTGCTAATAATAATAACAATAATAATAATAATAACAATGCAGAAGGTGGTTCATCTTATTATTCTTCTGATTCCACCTCTAACTCTCAAAATATGTACCGTTATTCGCAAGAGAGTAGTTATAATAGGAGCAGTCATGATCATGAGGTTCATTATCACAATTATTTTGGTGATAATAATCATCATCATCAACAACAATTAGCAGCCGCGGCTAGTAATGCATCCTCGTTGCCTATTGAGTTTCTCCAGTGTCATATGGGTGATCATGACAATGGCGCGATCAATGATGCAGACGTCGATGAAGATCAGTCTCAGTTGGATCCTGCTGCTGAGGATAAAATTTGTGATTCCTCTTACAATTCTAAGAAAAGAGGCAGAGTTTTAGAGGTAAGCAAATTTCTTACGTTCTCTTTTGGTTACATTCAGATTACTAGTTTATTTACGTCTCAAAATAAAATGTCACGACTCTATTTTTGTTCGTCTCAAAATAATAGACCACTTTATTTATGGTGTACATTAAATTTTGAATTTACATTACACCATTTATTAGAATCCTGGAGAAAAAGACTACGATAGCATGGTAATGTAAGACAGTAATTGTATTCTAAGTCAATTCCTTACAAAAGTTCGCAAATCAAATGCGGCTTATCATTTAGTTACAGAGGGAGTACAATATTTCGGGTGATTGATAGTATTATTGAAAAATGCAGGGTGTTCAAAAGGGAAAAAGGAGTGTAAGGGTGAAAAGAAGTCAGAGTCTATCGGCCTTAGGAGGCGATGATGATGAGAAGGAAAACGATGGAATAGCGGTGAATAGACAGAGCTCAAGCAGTGGTAGTTTAGAGGATGATTGCAGCTCTAAGGGAACTACGACGACGACGACAACGACAACGACTGTTCTTAATTCCAATGGTAAAACAAGAGCCAGCAGAGGGTCTGCTACTGATCCTCAAAGTCTATATGCAAGGGTAAATCACCTATCTATAATTTTTACCACAATTTGTTCTTAAAATTCTATTTTTTTTGGCAATGTACATGAACTAAATTGATTCTTTTTATGAAGCAGAAAAGGAGAGAAAGAATTAATGAGAGATTGAAAATCTTGCAAAGTCTTGTGCCCAATGGAACTAAGGTAAAAACACAAGGATGAATATTGTGTTTATTTGTTTTAAAATATTTGTTTTTCTCTTTTGTTTCAAAATTTGAGATTAATCTATTTGAAACATATTTATCTCTATTGGCATTACATATTACATATAGGGTGACGATTTTTACTACACAATATTTTATCCATATCTTTGAAATTGTACTTACATATCATGCTCGTAATTGCATTTGTATTTATATATTATAAGAAAAAACAGTCTTGTTATACGTTTCACAGGTGTTTTAAAAATATCAAATTTCATACATGATCAACAATATACATTGAGAAACATGGACAAGTCAAACCAACATTAAAAAAAATAGAGGAAATACTACTTTTTATATGGAGTAACAAGACATGTCAATATCGTAACAGAAAATGTGACAATTACATTCAACCAACGTACATTATTGTTCAACTTTAGGCTTTTGTTTAAAAAAAAAAATCATAATATCATTTTCCAATCATAACTTGCCATAATATACTTGCAATATTAAAAGGAGTATTTGACTTTTTTTTTTATTTTTTTTTTGACAAGAGAGTATTTGACTAATTTATCATGCGGCATAGTAGCATATTCGTTGAACTATATTTTATTGAATAATTTGGTTAAGGAATGTTCATAAAGTCAACTAATTGTTTACATGATATGTAGGTTGATATCAGCACCATGCTTGAGGAAGCTGTGCAGTATGTCAAGTTTTTGCAACTTCAAATCAAGGTAAAAATATTACAAAAATTATACTTGTGCATTAAATAAAGTTATTATCGCGTCTTTAAAAATTTGTTATTTTGCAATTATATGATTTAGATTAAATATTAACCATAATTCACGTAATTTTTGCAGCTACTAAGCTCTGATGAGCATTGGATGTATGCACCAATTGCTTACAATGGAATGAACATCGGGCTCAATTTCCAGTTTAAATAACCTTCCTAGATGATCTAATTAAAATCGCGACAAAAATGTTCCCTTGCAAATTTTGTTCAAGATATACGAAGTATACAATCTCACATGTAATTAAGTAAAACTTTATACTCCTATACAAAGTTTTCTTCCCATTATGTTGGGTAGGGAAACATAACAAATCTCATAATTTGTTTCATTCATTCTTGTAATCCTTTGTTTTATGATTTTTTGTTACTCCATACTATTAAAAAAAATAATAAATAAAAAAAAAAAAAAGAATATGAAAATTTATTGTCTACATATTTGGGTCAATGACAAATTATTAGATTTAGTCATGTATGCTAAATATACATGAAACCATCGACAAATTATTGACATCAAAGCCTTTTTTTTTAAGGTGCACAATTATTAGATAGAAATAAGCTTTTTGAAATTGTCGTCATATACACAATTAACCCATCGACAAAGATCAACTTTAAAAGTTCTTTAAGGTTTTTTTTGGTGCACAATAGTTGGATGGAAAGAAGCCGTTAGGCCCTCATTGTTTGAATGATGCAATAATTGACTAACAGTTTATTGAAACTAAACTTCACATTGCACGAAGATGAACCCAATCCAAGGTTATATTTGTTTGATGGAAATCATCTTTTTGAAAAATCATTTTTCAAATGAGTGGTCGATTGAAATATGACTACCATAATGTTTTAATAATTATACAGTTTGATTGACGGACTTATTTTTCTCAAGTGATAAAGTATACTTCGTATATCTTTACTTCTGGTATAAAATAGTATCATTAACATTTTTTTTTTATTTATCCAATTTTTAGTTTCATTTATGTAATTATAATTTGTCGAAGGAAAATTTTTTATGTATTAAAATTTTTAAAAATTATATTTGCATTGTAGATATTAAAATATTAATTGAGTCTCTACTATAATGTGAAAAAAATGAACCGATAATATTGTTTTATCATTAAAATACTATGATAATTATATCTCAAATGACCACTACTATTAAAACATCCTTCTAATTTTCTTATGAAAAGAGTTTTCCTTTGTTTTTTTTGGTTATAGGAAGAATTATGAAGAAAAAGAAAATTAAAATGCAAGTAAAAGGGAGGGTCCTTGAGTTCTGGTAATGTAAGTAAAAGGGAGGGTCCTTGAGTTCTTGTATTTTAATAAAATTAAAATGAAGAACTCAAGTTGAAGAAATATCACTTTTACTCTCCCTCAGAACTTACAGAGATATATACAAAGTAGCTGATGAATACTCTTGACATGCTGATGATGGCCATTGATTATTCCGGGCTTTCGTCTTCTGCCAAGCGACTCCAAGGCTACTCTTTGAATGGTGCTGCTAACCGGACATATGCTAGTTTATTATCATTGCTTAAGCTTTTCTTTTGGTTTTTCTGTTTGCTGGAATGTATTAATTCCACTAGCTCACTGCTTGCAAATTTTGTTGTTTAAAGGCATTAAAGCCTACTGTCAAAAAAAAAAAAAAAAAAAAAAAAAAAAAAAAATAGAGGCATTAAAGCATTATGGGTGCTCCTTTTGTCTGTATGACACTACTACTGTATTATCCTAGATTCCTACTTCCTAGTTGTTCTCCTTTCCTGTTTAAGTAATACTGAAAAACATTTTAAAGGCCCTAAATCAAACATTGAATCTGCCATTAGCCACTAGATGCGCTTTATTTCTCAGTATTTGTAGACTTAATTGTGTCTGTACAACCACATGCAATTAATAAAACATTCACCCTCGCATGTTTAAACATCATATCTCAGGTACCTGTCTCAGTAAAAGTTTTTTATTCATCTTGAATCGCTGCATTCCAACTTGAATCCCCTAAACACCATTGAGGACAATGACGATTAAGGATGAGGCAAGGTGTCACGGTCCGAGTGATTCAACACCAGATCGTGCAACGCGCTCTCGTCTTTTGGCGACAAGGGCGCAAGCCTAAAGCAAGGAGGTTCGTGAGCACACAGCAACACGGACCTACGGTGTCTCAAGAGGGCACACGAGAACAACGAGTGCGGAGTCGGGGCTTGTGACGGCCGATACTTCGAAGCGGGCACAAGCGGAACCGACGAAAATGAGGACGTCTCTAGGGTCTCTTGGTTTGGTGGGGGATGCTTTAAAACAAGGCAAGCACAATATCTATAAAGGCTTAAACAACACACAAGTCTTAAAGCAATAACAACGGGGTAGAGAGCTTTGATTGAATAACCATTCGCTCCCTAAAGAGCTTTATATTGCATTAGTAGAGAATTACAAGTGAACGTTGAAATGACAGTAACACAATAATTCTCCCTAGGGTCTAGAAAAATAAAAAGAAAGACTAAAGAGACATTACATAAGGAAAATATAAGGAAAATAAAGAAGAATACATAACAAAGAGGTTGGATTCTAACATCCTCCCCCACTTAAGTCGTCGACGTCCTCGTCGACTTACAAAATCTACACTAAGATCTTAGCAGCTTCAGTCTTCTGTTGTAGGGGCGGCTCTTGTCCTGGTTCTGATGTTGGCACGGTAGCTGCGTTGCGGTTGCTGTCGTCGGGATCTGGATGGTAGGGTTTTAGACGACTAACGTGGAAGACGAGGTGAATCCTCATCCACGCAGGCGGTTCTACCTTGTATGCGTTCTTCCCAATCCGTTTAGTGATGCGGATGGGGCCTTCATATTTCCGAATGAGGCGACGATCTCTCCCTCTGAGAAACTTCAGCTGTTCTGGTAAGACCTTCACCATCACCATGTCCCCAATAGCAAAATCAACTGGCCTTCTGTTTTGATCAGCCCATTTCTTCATCCGGCGCGATGCTCGCTCTAGGTAGGCTTTTGCAATGTCGGTGTTTTGCTTCCACTCTCTTGTAAAATCTCGAGCCTGAGCACTCTTACCGCCCTCCCAGTCAGCCACTGTGTGCGGGAGGAGAGGTTGTTGACCCATGACCAACTCAAAGGGGCTTTTGTTGGAAGAAGAACTCTTTTGAGCGTTGAAGCAAAGTTGTGCGACGTCCAAGAGTCTCACCCAATCTTTCTGGTTGGCACTCACAAAGTGACGTAAGTATTCCTCGAGAAGCCCATTGAATCTCTCTGTCTGCCCATCAGATTGATGGTGGTGGCTTGACGACATGTTGAGGTCAGACCCCATCATTTGGAATAGCTCAAACCAGAATATGCTCGTGAATCTGGTATCCCTGTCGCTTACTATGCTCTTTGGCAATCCCCAGTACTTCACAATATGCTTAAAGAAGAGAGATGTCGTTTCTTCTGCTCCGCAAGCCTTCTGCAAGGGTACAAACGTTGCGTATTTTGAGAACCTGTCTATCACCACCATGATAGAAGAGAACTGGCCAACCTTCGGGAGGCCACTAATGAAGTCCATCGACACACTCTCCCACGGTCGAGTTGGTACAGGAAGAGGTTCAAGGAGGCCCCCGGGCTTCTGTCTGTCAACCTTGTCTTGCTGGCACACAAGGCAGGTTTTGGTGTAGCTCATCACATCTTCCTTCATTCCTGGCCAGTAGTACCCCATCGCGAGTAGACTGAGGGTTCTCTGCCAACCAGGATGTCCCGCCCACAGCGTATCATGGCATTCCTTCAACAACATTTTCCTCAATCCCCCTACTTTGGGGATGAACAGCTTTGTACCTTTGGTGAAGATGAGGCCATCTTCCAACCAAAAGCGTCTAGTCTTCCCTTCTTCAATCATCCTTGTTACGGTTTTTGTCATCGGATCTGATTAGGGGATTTTTCCCCACCAATCACCATCTGACAAGTGGACCAATCAGGTTCCGCCATGTGTCCGTCACATGGGCCAATAGGAGCCTGCCACGTGTCAAGCAATGATCCGTCCACTATGGACCAATTACGACATGACACGTGTCCTTCCCATAACACCTGGGATAACCGGTCACCTAGGCCCAACTTCCGAGGGAAGCCCAATCAGCCCAAGGTTAACCTAAACCTAGACTGACACGTTTCCCGAGGTTATAAATACCTCCCTTAATCCTCATTAAGAGAGATTACACGCTAAAAAGCAGATTACACACATTAAACACTCTCACCTAGAGAGACCCAATCACTTTAATTTCCGCATTAATAACTCCTTAATCAAGTACTAACTTGACCGTCGGAGGCGGATCTCCAATCATCCGGAGCATCCGTTTGTTTTGCAGGTACAGGCGTCCGGTTCCAGTCTCGGAATTGTAACTCTCCCGCAGGACATCAGAAAACCCCGAAACATTTGGCGCCGTCTGTGGGGAGAGTACTTCTGAGATGGCATCTGTTTCGGGGTTTTCTGATGTCCTGCGGGAGAGTTACAATTCCGAGACTGGAACCGGACGCCTGTACCTGCAAAACAACGGAGACTCCTGATGGTGGGAGCTCCGCCTCCAACGGTCAAGTTAGTACTTGTTTGAGGAGTAATTAATGCGGAAATTAAAGTGATTGGGTCTCTCTAGGTGAGAGTGTTTAATTGCTTGATCCCCTTTAATGAGGATTAATTAAGTATTTATAGTCTTTGAGAAGCGTGCCAATCCCAGGTTTAGGTTAACCTTGGGCTGATTGGGCTTCCCTCGGAAGTTGGGCCTGGGTGGCCGGTTTCTCCATTAGGCATGGAGTATGCCACGTGTCATGACATAATAGGTCCAAGGTGGACAAATAAGCGGATGCCACGTGGCAAGCCCTGACAGTTCCAACTGGGGGACACTTGGCAGGACCTGATTGGCCCACGTGGCGCATTCCGATTGGTGGGAGCAAAATCCCCTAATCATTTGCCCCTCACAGGTGGCACGTGACTGGTCACATGTTACCTGTGACAGGTGTCGCACTGTAACAGGCGACGGCCTGCTACAGGTGTCACTCGGCGAAAGGCCGAGAGATTCTCCCGCCCAAATTATGAATTCTGGAAGTGACCCTTCGCCTTCTCACTTCGCCTATATAAGGGAGTGTTGACTTCAGTCATTTTCACACTTGAGAACTTTTTGAGAGAACATTCGGACCCCTGAACTTGCTCTGACAATTTGGACCCTTTCTGCCTACCGCCTGTTCTGACAAGCCGACTGCACAGGATTTTCAGAACTCCATCAACGTCACTCGTTCAGGTAACCGTCGTTCTCTTACTCTTAATTTTCTCTTTATTTTATTCTTTTTTGAAATGGCACCACGGAAGCACACGACACGACCTAGGTTAGTGATCAGCCGGTCACCGGGGACGGCTGAATCTAGGACTAGGAGTGCCGCCTGCCCTTTTCCGGACCCATCTTTGCCCTTTATACAAAGTCCGACTGTATCTGTGTCTATGCAGAGCATGATGGCCAGAACAAAAAAGACTGCCAGTATCTCAAATTCAGACGGCTCCTCCCGCAGGGTGCCGATTAGTGAAACATCTGACCAGGCGCCAGATGTGGAAGTGAAACAAAGCGGCTTGAAAGCCGGCTGTTCTGAGGGAGGAATCAAAGTGACCCCTTCCCATTTCACAGTTGACAATTCTTCATTCTCTCCTGCTCCTTTTAAAGGAGAGGAGGCGGGCCCCTCCGGGAGAGGGGAGGAGTCGTCCTCTTCGGACTCGTCAGAGGACGATTCTGAGTCTAGCTCTTCTGGCCATGCTTCTCTGGACACAGAAGAGAAAAACAATCGCCTGCAAGAGGCGAGGCTTTCTCACGCAGTTGAGAAGGGGGACAATTGGGCGGAGCCATCCGCCTCTTACCGAGAGCAAAATACCCCCTACTACTGCACGGTACCTTGGGGCCGGATCACAGCCATGCAAGAGAAAGTGGAGAGCTTTATCGCAAACCACACAATTGGCCCCGGCTTTTTAGTGTTCGTGCCGGATCCAGAAGACACAGTCGTCTGGCCGGCTGGTACCAGTTATGATAGCGCCTGCTTTGGCTGCTACGAGGCGGCTATCAAGGCTGGGCTGCGCTTCCCATTACATCCGGCTGTTCAGCGGATCTTGGATGGGTATGAGTTGGGGTTATGGCAGTTAGCCCCGAACTCCTAGGTCAACGTACTCGGCTATGTGGCCGGGTGAGAACTGCACGGGGTGGAGCCGAGATTCGAGGCTTTCGCCCACATGAACTACCTCAGCTGGACCCCTAAGGTAGGCGGTACCGGCTGGTATCAATTGACGAGCCACAGGGGCTACCTCATGACGAG
Organism: Chenopodium quinoa; assembly: GCF_001683475.1. Lineage (NCBI taxonomy): Eukaryota > Viridiplantae > Streptophyta > Magnoliopsida > Caryophyllales > Amaranthaceae > Chenopodium > Chenopodium quinoa. The sequence goes on from NW_018744093.1 coordinate 4,123,365, forward strand.
AGGTAAAGCAAACAAATGGAAGGACTGGCGGTGCACCTTCTTCATCATTGAGAGTTCAGACACAAATCTGAACAAGCGCTTCAACAGGTGGAACAGGAATCCGCCCCTTCTTGCAGGCGGCCGTAGCATGCCGCCTGTTCCCCCCAAGGCTAAGAAAAAGATCCTAGATAAAGGACTCTTTAAAGTAGAGTCGAAGGTGAACTCTACTTCAGGGGTACGAGAGCAAGTACCCCTGCACTGCGTCCCGAGCTTCAAATGGCTCTACGACGAGTACTTTTTGGCCGCCTGTGGCCTCAGCAGTCGGTGCTCATGAGGTAGCCGGCCTGTCGAATACTCTGTTGTTCCATTCATTTCTTGTTATGACTTATTAACTTTGCTATTTTTTTTTTGCAGCAGACGCCATGAGCAAAATTACCGCCTCCAAGACTGCGGCGGCCATGTTGCGGGCCTCCATCATGCAACAAGCTTCAACCGACTCCCCCAAGAAGGGGGCACCCTTGGTGGGCTTCGAACCTTTCACCCTCTTTTTGGAGTTGTGTTTATGCATATACTGACTTTTTTCTTCTTTTTTAGACGGCCGCTCCAAGAGCTTCTTCTTCCCAACAGCCGGACCCCAAGGCCCGGAGGACGACTGTTGCGAGCTCTCCTGGTTCTGCCAGGAAACATGCGGCGGCTGAGAAACAGCCGGCCACTTTTTCTAAAACTCCAGCTGGGCCGCCTAGAAGTATGAAGTTGTCCTTGTAAATTTTTAGACTTGCTCCCTTTTTTACTAGGTCTAATCCGTTTGTTTATGCTTGATGCAGTCGGCCCTCAGGAGCCTGACTTGGTAGAGGTGGCCAAGTCTATGATCAAGGTCGTCCCTCCAGCTGAAAGGGAGGCGGTCCGGGGTGTCGGCACCCTTGACCTAGACGGGATTGCAGGGGTCCTTGCTGAGGTATACTTAGCATATTTTTGAGTATTTGAATTCCAGGACGCCTGTTTTCTTTTTTGTTTGGAAACTGACGCCTGTTCCCCTTTTTACTTAGGCCCTGCTCCGAGTGAACGGCCTTCGCAAGCCGCTTGACCGGAAGAACAAAGAGGTAAAGGCTGCAAAAGCTATGGCCGCCTCTGACTGTGATAAGGCAATGTTTCAAATTTCCCAAAATGAAGTTCTGACCATTGATATTCTTTATTGTCAGGCGCAGGCTACCGCCGCTATTCGGGCTCAGTTAGAGGCGGCCTAGAAGAGGAATGGCGAGCTGGAGGCGACCATCAACAACCTCAAGGCCGAGCTGAGACCTCTTCGCCGCAAGATGTCCTCATACGAAGCCTTGGAGAAATCCTTGGCCAACGTAAAGGAACGCCTGGTGACCCAGGAGAAGAGTCTTACTCAGGAGCTCTCGGAAAAGGCCGAGCAAGAAAAGAAAGAGCTGGTCCGGGAGATGATGGAAGACTCTGCTCAAATCCAGCGCATGACTTGGGGCCGCCTCTTCCCCAATGCCGACTTTGCCTCCTGGGAAAAAACGTACCGCCAGTGTTCTGATAGATATAATCAAGAGATCCTAGCACTGCTGAGGAAGAAGCGTTGGAGGAGACAGGTACGAATAGTTAGTCACGCCGCCTATGCCCCTGGACGACTGGTTGTCTGTTTCCAGGATAGACGATCAGTCGGCCATTTATCCAATCGGTATTCTAACCATTTTAAAGACTGGATCCCCTTTAGGCAGGCGGCCCTGTCATTTGTAAAATTTACCAAGTAGGAAAGTGGTTTGACCAAGTAAACATGATTGTTACCTAGTTGCCAAGTAACTGAGTAGTAGAGGTATCAAGCGGTTGGTACCGGTTGTTCCCCTTTATTCGCCAATGTTTGTTGGCTTTTAACTCAGGTTGTTAACCTAGCAGGAGTAGTGGTTGAGAGCCCCTGTTTGCTGAAAACAGGCGGACGACTCATACCTTTTAGGCTCCATACTAAGTTTGAGGGAGTGACTAAAGTAAACATAGGAGTTACTTAGTCTCCGTCACACTGTAGCTTGAGTAGTAAAGGCACCAGGCGGCGGAGGCCGGCTGAACCTTTTGATTCGCCAATGTTTGTTGGCTATTAACCCGAGTGGTTACCTAGTAGGAATAGGGGTTTGAGTGCCCCTGTTTTCCAAAAAACAGGCGGTCTACTCAAACCTTTTAGGTTCCATACTAAGTTTGAGGGAGTGACTATGAGTTAACGTTGGTGTTACTCAGTCGTCGTCACTCTTGCTTGAGAAGTAGAGGTACCAGGCGGCGGAGGCCGGCTAGACCCCTTGACTCGCCAATGTGTGTTGGCTATTAACTCAAGAGGTACCCCCTGCATTTGTCCCAAGTAATACAGGCGGTCATCTGACTCAGATGTCAACTCCTACCACCGGTTTGGTTAGTGATACAGTTATCCTTGTCTCAAAAACGGCTACGTGGTTGCCCTTGGGGGCAGTTGTATAGGTGCCGTGTAATTAGTTTATAGAGCAATGTTCCACCCAAAAGGGAGCTGCTCTCTGCGACGAATTTCATCTGGGGGGATGCCGCCGGACGCCTGCTATGATGTTGGGACAGGTCGTATTAGTTTTGAAGATTTGATCAGTTGGCTTGGCGCCTGGTCTGATCATTTGGCCTGTGGTCTTGGTTAGTTCTTGGTGAACGTAGGTGCTAAGTAAAAGGAGGGTAGCCGCCTGTTAGGCACAGGGTCGGCCAGGCCCTAATCTTTTTTAGCTAAGTATAAGGGGGGTGGCTGTGTGTTTGGAACCAGTCGGCCCTCTTCTATGGAGAGTAGCCGACTATATGTCCAGACGACATGCCCTTATGGTGAGTAAAATACTCGATGGAGAGTAGCCGACTGTAAACGTACAGGCGGCATCTCCCTCTGAAGATAGAGTAAAATACTCGATGGAGAGTAACCGACTGTAAAGGTACAGGCGGCATGTCCCTCTGAAAGAGTAAAATATTCAATGGAGAGTAGCCGACTGTAAAGGTACAGGCGGCATGCCCCTCTGAAGAGAGTAAAATTCTCAATGGAGAGTAGCCGACTGTAAAGGTACAGACGGCATGCCCCCCTTAAGTAAGAATAAAAATTAAACATGGAGAGTAGCCGACTATTTGTTAGTAGGCGTGCCCCTCTTAGTACAAAATTGAATATTAAGTGCAAACTTTTATTAAGTAGCCCTTGATTATTATCATTCAAAAGAAATATTTCTTAAGATTATCTTCATTCCAAGTTCGAGGCAACGGTTGTCCGTCTGGTGTTTCCAGCCGGTAGGTACCGTCCCTGACCTCTTCACAGATTCGGTAGGGTCCTTCCCAGTTGGGAGTTAGTTTGCCAGACTCATTAGCCCTACCAACTGCTTCCATTTTTCTAAGTACAAATTCCCCACTTTGAGTGGACGCCTGTGTACTTTTTTGTTGTATGATCTAGTCATTCTCAGGCGGTAAATTTCATGGCGCAAGACAGCATTGCCCCTCCTTTCAGGAAGTGAGTCTAATGCCAGGCGCATGGCTTCCCAGTTTGCCTCTTCGTCATATAGCATTACTCGAAGAGTCGGCTCGTAGTGTTCTATTGGAAGAACAGCTTCCGCACCATAAGTTAGGAGGAATGGAGTTTCTCCAGTCGCCCCTTTTTCAGTCGTCCTAATGGCCCAGAGAACATGTGGTAATTCATCCGCCCATAGGCCGCCTGCTCGTTCAATCTTTTTCTTGAGACCGTCTGAGATGATTTTATTAAAGGCTTCTACCTGGCCGTTTGCTTGTGGACGGCCGACAGATGCAAAGTAGTGTGCAATTCCTTGGTCACCCAACCAGCTTTTGAGAACAGGCGTCTCAAATTGGGGACCATTATCAAAAACCATAGACATGGGAACCCCGAACCGAGTGATGACATTTTTCCAAATGAATGAAATTACATCCTTCGTCTTGATTCCCTTTACAGCCTCCGCCTCTACCCATTTAGTGAAGTAGTCGACGACAACAAGTATGTACCTCCTTCCGCCTGTAGCAGGCGTATATGGACCCAGAATGTCCATGCCCCACTTAGCAAACGGTAGTGGGCTATGAATGGTAGTGAGGTCAGTAGCCGGACGGTGAATTAGTTTGCCAAACCTTTGGCACTTGTCACACTTTTTCACCATCACCATCGCATCTGCTTCTAAGGTAGGCCAAAAGTAGCCCTGCCGCCTTGCCCGTTGAGCAAGCGTCCTACCGCCTATATGGGAAGCACAGTAACCAGAGTGAAGATCGTCTAGTATCTCTCGTCCCATTTCTGGAGTAACACACTTTAAGAAGGGTTGAAGGTACCCCCTTTTGTGAAGTTCTCCCTTTATTATTTCAAAACTGGTTGCTCTTTTTTTCAGTGCTGCCGCCTATTGATGATCATCCGGCAGGGTACCATTTGTCAGATATGCCCGGATTGGATCCATCCAGGTTGAGCTTCTGTCTAGGATTGCAATAGGTTCTTCCTCAATTCTTCTCCTAACCATTACTTCCCAAAAAACAGTTCGAGGAGTATCACAGGAGGCGGATGATGCTAATTTTGAAAGTGCATCCGCCTGGTTGTTTTCTGATCTCGGAACTTGGATCAGATGGAAATCCTCAAGGGAGCCGACTGCTAGTCGGACCGCCTGTAAATACTTGATCATGGCCGGATGGGTTGCTACGTATTCGCCATTGTATTGACTCACTATCAATTGTGAATCGGAACAGGCGTCTATTTTTCTTGCTCCTGCCTCCTTGCACATGCGGATTCCGGCTAGTAAAGCTTCATATTCTGCCTCATTGTTTGAGGCCTGAAAACTGAAGCGTAGAGCATACTCGTACCTGTCGCCCTCTGGCGACTGACATATGACGCCTGCTCCACAACCATTTGAAGTAGAGCTTCCATCCACATATACCTTCCAAACTTGGTTTGTAACTTGAGAGTCCGGAGGACGAGTCATCTCAACAATAAAGTCAGCAAAGGCTTGCCCCTTCACTGCTTTTCTAGGCTCGAAAGTAACTTCGAGGCTCTGTATTTCTATGGCCCATTTGATCATTCGGCCTGACGACTCCATGATGGTCAGTGGCCGCTTGATAGGTTGGTCTGTATACACGACGACTGCATGTGCCAAAAAGTAGGGCTTCAATTTTTTAACAGCCATGAAGAGTGCAAGACCAAATTTCTCCACTAAGGGATACCTCAACTCGGCATTTTTCAGTACATGACTGACAAAGTAGACCGGGAGCTGACAGCCGTCTCTTTCAGCAAGGAGAACAGCGCTTAACACATGATCAGAGACGGCCAGGTACATGTAGAGTACTTCTTTGGGTTAAGGGCTGACCAGCCTCGGCAAGGAATGCAAGTGAACTTTCAATTTTTGGAAGGCCGCCTCAGCATCCGGCCCCCATTCAAACCTTGCCTTTTTCTTAATTGCCTGGAAAAAGTATAGGCATTTGTCTCTTGATCGGCTTAGAAATCTTCCCAAGGCCGCCAGACAACCTGTTAACTTCTGAACCTCTCGGATGGTACGAGGCGACTACATGTCAATGACCGCCTGCACCTTCTCAGGGTTCGCCTCTATTCCTCTCTGATTGATAAGGAATCCGAGAAATTTCCCAGAATCAACTCCAAAGACACATTTCTTGGGATTGAGCATGACATGGTGCCGCCTGAGTGTGGCGAAAGTTTCTCGGAGGTCCGACAGATGATCTCCCTGAAGTTTAGATTTGACAATCATATCATCAATATATGCCTCGACATTTTTTCCAATTTGATCAAAGAACACAGTGTTTATCATTCGCTGGAAAGTGGCCGGGGCATTCTTAAGACCAAACGGCATGACCGTGTAACAGTATAACCCTTGATCAGTGACGAAGGTCGTCTTCTCCTGATCTTTCTTCCATAAAGGAATTTGATGGAAACCAGAGTAGGCGTCCATAAAGCTCATCAAAGCATGGCCGGCTGTTGAGTCAACCAGGTTATCAATTTTAGGCAGAGGGTAACTGTCTTTGGGGCAAGCCTTGTTTAAGTCTGTGTAGTCTACACACATTCGCCAGGTGCCATTCGGCTTTTTAACAAGCACCACATTTGCAACCCAGTCTGGGAAGTAACATTGCCGAATGAACCCTACGTCAAGTAATTTTTTAACTTCGGCGGCTGCCGCCTGACTTCTTTCTTCGCCATGGTTCCGCTTCTTCTGCCGTACCGGCTTCTTTTTCGGATCCACGGCCAGGTTATGTACCGCCAGATTAGGACTAATGCCAGGCATTTCATGGACTTCGAATGCAAAGATGTCCTTGTATTCTTTCAATAGTTTGTGAAAGTCGTCACCCAGGACTCTCAGAGCAGTCGTCCCAACTTTGACTGTTCGCTCAGGACGTGAATTGTCTAAGATCAAGTCCGTATGCTCACCAGCCGGCTGAGGGCGGAATTCATCTGACCGCTTCTCTGCCAATGATTGCTATTTTCTGTCTTTTCGTGCGGCCCCTGTCTGGGATGCCTTTCTCTTCTTGCCGCCTGCTTCTTGAACAGGCGCACTCTCCTAGACTATTGTCAAGGTCTATTTTTCCACCACTCGACCCAGTGGCCATAACAGTGGGCTTGACATCCGAGAGATAGCACTCTCGGGCCATCCTCTGATCTCCCCTTAGGGACCCGACTATTCCATTATCCCTCTCAAACTTGAGCAACATAAGAGATGGGATTATAACAGCCTTGGAAAGGGTTGGTCGTCCCAGAATCATGTTGTAGGCCGAGAGTTCTTCTACTACCAGGAACCGGACTACCATGTGTCGTCCTTCTCCTTTTTCGCCCAGGCGGATGGGTAAATCCACTCGTCCCACTGGGTGGACGACTCCTCCTCCAAACCCTACTAAAGGGTGGGATGTCGGATGTATGCAATCAGTCTGATATTTTAGTTTCGACAGACATTTGCTACTGATGAGATCTGAGGAGCTTCCGGTATCTATGAGGATTCAGCCAAATCTCTGGTTGGCCACTTTACATTCAATAACGATAGGGTCGTCATGCGTCCCTCTTACCCCTCCTAGATCTTCTTCAGTGATGACAATCTCAGGAAATGAATATTTGGAGGGTCGTTCTTGGTGAACGGAATTTACATCTAACCGTCTGGTATTGTCTTTGTTGCCCCTAATAGTGGGGCCGCCTCCTGAGAAGCCGCCTGCAATGGTGTAGACGGCTGCATCATCCGTATCGGAGCTGTCGGCCTGTTGATTCTTTTTGGTCGACTGCTTTTTTGAGGAAGTGTTCCCCGTAGATTTCTTGACATAAGTGTCAAGATCACCTTGCTCAGTCAGGCGGTCCAGATACCGCATGAGACTGATGCATTCATTGGTGTGATGACCAACATCTTCATGATAATCACAGAATTTTTCTTGGTTCCGATTGGTTGCAGAACCCTTCATGGGGACCGGCTTCTTAATTGAGATCCGTCCCTTGATTTCCTTTAAGATAAATTGGCTATCCTTGTTAAACACATACTTTGGGGAGTATGGTTTGAATTCTTTTTTCTTCTTCTGGGACGACTGTTTAGAGGAATCAGTTGCCCAGACCTCTTTTCTCTTCTCGTCTTTGTTTGACGACTGCTTCTGTCGTCTTTCTCTTTTGTCGGACCTTTTCCCGTCTGACTGTTTTACCGTACTACAAAGATCAGTCGCCTGTATATAAGCTTCCGCTTCAATCAAGGCCTCTTGAAAAGTCGCCACCCTCTTTCGGACCAAATCAAATTTGAAGGTCGACCCGTCTTTGAGACCTCTGAAAAAGTCAGTATAGGCTACTTCATCCGGTAACCCTCGAATCTGTATTCTCATCAGGTTAAACCGCCTGATGTAAGAACGAAGCCCCTCCTTCTCGCCCTGCTGAATTGTTCCTAAATCAAGGGTCGTCTTCTTCGCAGGGATGTTCATGGAGAAGTTGGAGGTGAATAAGTAAGCAAGCGTCTTGAAGTTATTTACACAACCAGTCGGCAGGTTGCCGAACCATTGTTGTGCGATTCCTTTGAGAGTCGCTGGGAAACACTTGCACCAAGTGGGATCATCCAACCCTTGAAGATACATCAGGTTGGTGAATGCCATCAGATGGTCTTCTGGGTTAGTAGTGCCGTCATAGGCGCCTAGTAATACATTTTTCACTTTGGTCGGCTGAGCGGCTTCAGTAATTTCCCTGGAGAAGGCCGACGGCTGTTCACCAAGTCTAAGCAACCGTAGCTGCCAGTCCATAGGTTGGACATTTTTTGCTGCATGTCCACCAAACGGAGGTGGCTGTAAAAAATACTGTTGTTGCGGTACAAACGGTAAGTTTGGTACCTCCTGGTCTCTATGAAAGCCGGAGTGACGGGAGGTGCCGCCTGACTGACTCTCATGATACGACTGAGTATGCCTCATCGAGGTATTTCGCAGACTGTCTTGGAAGTTTGAAGTAGAGGCCGACTCTGACAATCGGTCACTCTTCTTCTGCTCTAGCAGTAGCCGAGCGTCTGGGTATGTTTTCCTCGACCCGTCCGCCTGAATATGACGAACAGGTTTCCTATTTCCTGGAGTAGGAAAACGGTATTTTGTGAAATCAAGGGCAGGTGGCTCCCACTTCCTAGATTTAGGATGAAGGGTCGCCTCTTGCCCTTGAACTGGTTTCCTCTTCAGTGAAGTGGAGGGTTTCTTAGCCGACTGCTCCTTGTCCAGAGCAGGCGACTTCTTGTTGATCAACTCTTGAATTTCTCCCTTGAAGTCCCTCATGAAGGTCATGAGTTCGTTCCTTGTGATGGGAGCAGACCCATTAGTCGGCTGCTGCCGAACAGGCGGTGCGCCTGCTGGCTCGCTTCCAGTTTGAAGATGTTCCCGTTCCCTCCTTTCGGTATGACGGGTACGTCGGGCCCTTAGGGTCCCGTCTGAAGCTGTGTGAGCTTCAACTTCAAATTCATTCTCAGTATCGTGGGCCGACTGAACTAGAGGGTCGTCCAGGGGACGTCTCTCTCCAGGAGTCGGTACAAACGTGGATGCTGATTTGGGGATTTTGCTCCCACCAATCGGAATACGCCACGTGGGCCAATCAGGTCCTGCCAAGTGTCCCCCAGTTGGAACTGTCAGGGCTTGCCACGTGGCACCCGCTTATTTGTCCACCTTGGACCTATTATGTCATGACACGTGGCATACTCCATGCCTAATGGAGAAACCGGCCACCCAGGCCCAAAGGGAAGCCCAATCAGCCCAAGGTTAACCTAAACCTAGGATTGGCACGCTTCTCAAAGACTATAAATACTTAATTAATCCTCATTAAAGGGGATCAAGCAATTAAACACTCTCACCTAGAGAGACCCAATAACTTTAATTTCCGCATTAATTACTCCTCAAACAAGTACTAACTTGACCGTTGGAGGCGGAGCTCCCACCACCAGGAGTCTCCGTTGTTTTGCAGGTACAGGCGTCCGGTTCCAGTCTCGGAATTGTAACTCTCCCGCAGGACATCAGAAAACCCTGAAACATTTGGCGCCGTATGTGGGGAGAGTACTTCTGAGATGGCAACCAAGTCTGTACCGACTCCTGAAGAGAGGCGTCCCCTAGACGACCCTCAAGTTCAGTCGGACCATGATACTGAGAATGAATTTGAAGTTGAAGCTCACACAGCTTCAGACGGGACCCTAAGGGCCCGACGTACCCGTCATACTGAAAGGAGGGAACGGGAACATCTTCAAACTGGAAGCAAGCCAGCAGGCGCACCGCCTGTTCGGCAGCAGCCGACTGATGGGTCTGCTCCCATCACAAGGAACGAACTCATGACCTTCATGAGGGACTTCAAGGGAAAAATTCAAGAGTTGATCAAACAGAAGCCGCCTGCTCTGGACAAGGAGCAGTCGGCTAAGAAACCCTCCACTTCACAGAAGAGGAAGCCAGTTCAAGGGCGAGAGGCGACTCCTCATCCTAAATCTAGGAAGCGGGAGCCGACTGCCCTTGATTTCACAAAATACCGTTTTCCTACTCCAGGAAATAGGAAACCTGTTCGTCATATTCAGGCGGACGGGTCGAGGAAATCATACACAGACGCTCGGCTACTGCTAAAGCAGAAGAAGAGTGACCGATTGTCAGAGTCGGCCTCTACTTCAAACTTCCAAGACAGTCTGCGAAATACCTCAATGAGGCATACGCAGTCGTATCATGAGAGTCAGTCAGGCGGCACCTCCCGTCAGTCCGGCTTTCATAGAGACCAGGCGGTACCAAACTTACCGTTTGTACCGCAACAACAGTATTTTTTACAGCCACCTCCGTTTGGTGGACATGCAGCAAAAAATGTCCAACCTATGGACTGGCAGCTACGGTTGCTTAGACTTGGTGAACAGCCGTCGGCCTTCTCCAAGGAAATTACTGAAGCCGCTCAGCCGGCCAAAGTGAAAAATGTATTAGTAGGCGCCTATGACGGCACTACTAACCCAGAAGACCATCTGATGGCATTCACCAACCTGATGTACCTTCAAGGGTTGGATGATCCCACCTGGTGCAAGTGTTTCCCAGCGACTCTCAAAGGAATCGCACAACAATGGTTCGGCAACCTGCCGACTGGTTGTGTAAATAACTTCAGCACGCTTGCTTACTTATTCACCTCCAACTTCGCCATGAACATCCCTGCGAAGAAGACGACCCTTGATTTAGGAACAATTCAGCAGGGCGAGAAGGAGGGGCTTCGTTCTTACATCAGGCGGTTTAACCTGATGAGAATACAGATTCAAGGGTTACCGGATGAAGTAGCCTATACTGACTTTTTCAGAGGTCTCAAAGACGGGTCGACCTTCAAATTTGATTTGGTCCGAAAGAGGGTGGCGACTCTTCAAGAGGCCTTGATTGAAGCGGAAGCCTATATACAGGCGACTGATCTTTGTAGTACGGGAAAACAGTCGGACGGGAAAAGGTTCGACAAAAGAGAAGACCGACAGAAACAGTCGTCAAACAAAGACGAGAAAAGAAAAGAGGTCTGGGCGGCTGATTCCTCTAAACAGCCGGCCCAGAAAAAGAAAAAAGAATTCAAACCATACTAGCCAAAGTATGCGTTTAACAAGGATAGCCAGTTTATCCTAAAGGAAATCAAGGGACGGATCTCAATTGAGAAGCCGGTCCCCATGAAGGGTTCTGCAAACAACCGGAACCAAGATAAATTCAATGCTTATCATGAAGATGTTGGTCATCACACCAATGAATGCATCAGTCTCATTTGGTATCTGGACCGCCTGGCTGAACAAGGTGATCTTGACACTTATGTCAAGAAATCTACGAGGAACACTTCCTCAAAAAAGCAGTCGACCAAAAAGAATCAACAGGCCGACAGCTCCGATACAGATGATGCAGTCGTCTACACCATTGCAGGCGGCTTCTCAGGAGGCGGCCCCACTATTAGGGGCAACAAAGACAATATCAGGCGGTTAGATGTAAATTCCGTTCACCAAGAACGGCCGTCCAAATATTTATTTCCTGAGATTGTCATCACTGAAGAAGATCTAGGAGGGGTAAGAGGGCCGCATGACGACCCTATCGTTATTGAATGTAAAGTGGCCAACCAAAGAGTTGGCCGAATCCTCATAGATACCGGAAGCTCCTCAGATCTCATCAGTAGCAAATGTCTGTCGAAACTAAAATATCAGACTGATTGCATACATCCGGCCTCCCACCCTTTAGTAGGGTTTGGAGGAGGAGTCGTCCACCCAGTGGGACGAGTGGATTTACCCATCCGTCTGGGCGAAAAAGGGGAAGGACGACACATGGTAGTCCGGTTCCTGGTAGTAAAAGAACTCTCGGCCTACAACATGATTCTGGGACGACCAACCCTGAATAATTCCAAGGTTGTTATAATCCCATCTCTTATGTTGCTCAAGTTTGAGAGGGATAATGGAACAGTCGGGTCCCTAAGGGGAGATCAGAGGATGGCCCGAGAGTGCTATCTCTCGGATGTCAAGCCCACTGTTATGGCCACTGGGTCAAGTGGTGGAAAAACAGACTATGACAATGTCAAGGAGAGTGCGCCTGTTCAAGAAGCAGGCGGCAAGAAGAGAAAGGCATCCCAGACGGGGGCCGCACGAAAGGACAGAAAATAGCAATCATTGGCAGAGGAGCGGTCGGATGAATTCCGCCCTCAGCCGGCTGGTGAGCATACGGATCTGATCCTAGACGACTCGCGTCCTGACCGAACAGTCAAAGTTGGGACGACTGCTCTAAGAGTCCTAGGTGACGACTTTCACAAACTATTGAAAGAATACAAAGACATCTTTGCATTCGAAGTCCATGAAATGCCAGGCATTAGTCCTGATCTGGCGGTACATAAACTGGCTGTGGATCCGAAAAAGAAGCCGGTACGGCAGAAGAAGCGGAACCATGGCAAAGAAAGAAGTCTCACAATTGATAGTGAGTCAGTACAATGGCGAATACGAAGCAACCCATCCGGCCATGATCAAGTATTTACAGGCGGTCCGACTAGCAGTCGGCTCCCTTTAGGATTTCCATCTGATCCAAGTTCTGAGATCAGAAAACAAACAGGAGGATGCACTTTCAAAATTAGCATCATCCGCCTCCTGTGATACTCCTCAAACTGTTTTTTGGGAAGTAATGGTTAGGAGAAGAATTGAGGAAGAACCTATTGCAATCCTAGACAGAAGCTCAACCTGGATGGATCCAATCAGGGCATATCTGACAAATGGTACCCTGCCGGATGATCATCAACAGGCGGCAGCACTGAAAAAACGAGCAACCAGTTTTGAAATAATAAAGGGAGAACTTCACAAAAGGGGGTACCTTCAACCCTTCTTAAAGTGTGTTACTCCAGAAATGGGACGAGAGATACTAGACGATCTTCACTCTGGTTACTGTGCTTCCCATATAGGCGGTAGGACGCTTGCTCAACGGGCAAGGCGGCAGGGCTAATTTTGGCCTACCTTAGAAGCAGATGCGATGGTGATGGTGAAAAAGTGTGACAAGTGCCAAAGGTTTGGCAAACTAATTCACCGTCCGGCTACTGACCTCACTACCATTCATATACCACTACCGTTTGCTAAGTGGGGCATGGACATTCTGGGTCCATATACGCCTGCTACAGGCGGAAGGAGGTACATACTTGTTGCCGTCGACTACTTCACTAAATGGGTAGAGGCGGAGGCTGTAAAGGGAATCAAGACAAAGGATGTAATTTCATTCATTTGGAAAAATGTCATCACTCGGTTCGGGGTTCCCATGTCTATGGTTTTTTTATAATGGTCCCCAATTTGAGACGCCTGTTCTCAAAAGCTGGTTGGGTGACCAAGGAATTGCACACTACTTTGCATCTGTCGGCCGTTCACAAGCAAACGGCCAGGTAGAAGCCTTTAATAAAATCATCTCAGACGGTCTCAAGAAAAAGATTGAACGAGCAGGCGGCCTATGGGCGGATGAATTACCACATGTTCTCTGGGCCATTAGGACGACTGAAAAAGGGGCGACTGGAGAAACTCCATTCCTCCTAACTTATGGTGCGGAAGCTGTTCTTCCAATAGAACACTACGAGCCGACTCTTCGAGTAATGCTATATGACGAAGAGGCAAACTAGGAAGCCATGCGCCTAGCATTAGACTCACTTCCTGAAAGGAGGGGCAATGTTGTCTTGCGCCATGAAATTTACCGCCTGAGAATGACTAGATCATACAACAAAAAAGTACACAGGCGTCCACTCAAAGTGGGGGACTTTGTACTTAGAAAAATGGAAGCAGTTGGTAGGGCTAATGAGTCTGGAAAACTAACTCCCAACTGGGAAGGACCCTACCGAATCTGTGAAGAGGTCAGGGACGGTACCTACCGTCTGGGAACACCAGACGGACAACCGTTGCCTCGAACTTGGAATGTAGATAATCTTAAGAAATATTTCTTTTGAATGATGTAAATAGTCAAGGGCTACTTAATAAAAGTTTTCACTTAATATTCAATTTTGTACTAAGAGGGGCACGCCTACTAACAAACAGTCGGCTACTCTCCATACTCAGTTTTTATTCTTACTTAAGAGGGGCATGCCTGCTGACAAACAGTCGGCTACTCTCCATGTTTAATTTTTATTCTTACTTAAGAGGGGCAGGCCGCCTATACATTTACAGGCCGAATGATCAGACCAGGCGCCAAGCCAACTGATCAAATCTTCAAAACTAATACGACCTGTCCCAACATCATAGCAGGCGTCCGGCGGCATCCCTCCGGATGAAATTCGTCGCAGAGAGCAGCTCCCTTTTGGGTGGAACATTGTTCTATAAACTAATTACACGGCACCTATACGACTGTCCCCAAGGGCAACCACGTAGCCGTTTTTGAGACAAGGATAACTCTATCACTAACTAAACCAGTGGTAGCAGTTGACATCTGAGTCAGATGACCGCCTGTATTACTTGGGATAAATGCAGGGGGTACCTCTTGAGTTAATAGCAAACAAACAATGGCGAATCAAAAGGTTCAGTCGGCCTCCGCCGCCTAGTACCTTTACTACTCAAGCAGGAGTGACGGCGACTGAGTAACTCCAAAGTTAACTCATAGTCACTCTCTTAAACTTAGTATGGAGCCTAAAAGGTATGAGTCGTCCGCCTGTTTTTAGCAAACAGGGGCTCTCAACCACTACTCCTGCTAGGTTAACAACCTATGAGTTAAAAGCCAACGAACATTGGCGAATAAAGGGGAACAACCGGTACCAACCGCTTGATACCTCTACTACTCAGTTACTTGGCGACTAGGTAACAATCATGTTTACTTGGTCAAACCACTTTCCTACTTGGTTAATTTTACAAATGACAGGACCGCCTGCCTAAAGAGGATCCAGTCTTTAAAATGGTTCGAATACCGATTGGATAAATGGCCGACTGATCGTCTAGCCTGGAAACAGACAACCAGTCGTCCAGGGGCATAGGCGGCGTGACTAACTATCCGTACCTGTCTGCAACTATCGGCCATGTAAAACAGTTGGTATAGTGTACAATTGGATATCAGAATATTCAATACTTAAACAAATTTGAAGCAAAGCAAAAAAATTCATTAAAAAGAAGCCGGTCATTAAAGACCGGCAAAATATTCAGAGCCCCGGCCCCCTGGCCGGGTAAATACAAAAAAAACGGCACGCAGGCCGTGACAAGAAGACATAAAGCTTAACAAGGGGGCAGATCTTCAATATTAGCAGCTGCCGCCTGGTCAGCACTCTTCTTGCTGGACTCGGCTTCAGCTGCATCCTTCTTTGATGCATTACCCCCAAGCGGCACAAGCGCCACTACCGGCTGCTCCTCCTCCTCCAACGCCTCTTCCTCAGCAGCCGCCAACGCCTCTTCCTCAGCAGCCGCCAGGATCTCCAGATTATATCTATCAGAACACTGGCGGTACGTTTTTTCCCATGAGGCAAAGTCGGCATTGGGGAAGAGGCGGCCCCAAGTCATGCGCTGGATTTGAGCAGAGTCTTCCATCATCTCCCGGACCAGCTCTTTCTTTTCTTGCTCGGCCTTTTCCGAGAGCTCCTGAGTAAGACTCTTCTCTTGGGTCACTAGGCGTACCTTTACGCTCGCCAAGGATTTCTCCAAGGTTTCGTATGAGGACATCTTTTGGCGAAGAGGTCTCAGCTCGGCCTTGAGGTTGTTGATGGTCGCCTCCAGCTCGCTATTCCTCTTCTAGGCCGCCTCTAACTGAGCCCGGATAGCAGCGGTAGCCTGCGCCTGATAATAAAGAATATCAATGGTCAGAACTTCATTTTGGGCAATTTGAAACATTGCCTTATCACAGTCAGAGGCGGCCATAGCTTTTGCAGCCTTTACCTCTTTGTTCTTCCGGTCAAACGGCTTGCGAAGGCCGTTCACTCAGAGCAGGGCCTAAGTACAAAGGGGAACAGGCGTCAGTTTCCAAACAAAAAGAAAACAGGCGTCCTGGAATTCAAATACTCAAAAATATGCTTAGTATACCTCAGCAAGGACCCTTGCAATCCCGTCTAGGTCAAGGGTGCCGACACCCCTGACCGCCTCCATTTCAGCTGGAGGAACGGCCTTGATCATAGACTTGGCCACCTCGACCAAGTCAGGCTCCTGAGGGCCGGCTGCATCAAGCATAAACAAACGGATTAGACCTAGTAAAGAAGGGAGCAAGTCTAAAATTTACAAGGACAATTTCATACTTCTAGGTGGCCCAGCTGGAGTTTTAGAAGAAGTGGCCGGCTGTTTCTCAGCCGCCGCATGTTTCCTGGCAGAACCAGGAGAGCTCGCAACAGTCGTCCTCCGAGCCTTGGGGTCCGGCTGTTGGGAAGAAGAAGCTCTTGGAGCGCCCGTCTAAAAAAGAAGAAAAGAGTCAGTATATGCATAAACACAACTCCAAAAAGAGGGTGAAAGGTTCGAAGCCCACCAAGGGTGCCCCCTTGTTGGGGGAGTTGGTTGAAGACTGTTGCATGATGGAGGCCCGCAACATGGCCGCCGCAGTCTTGGAGGCGGTAATTTTGCTCATGGCGTCCGCTGCAAAAACAAATAGCAAAGTTAATAAAAGTCATAACAAGAATTGCACGGAACAACAGAGTATTCGACAGGCCAGCTACCTCTTGAGCACCGACTGCTGAGGCCACAGGCGGCCAAAAAGTACTCGTCGTAGAGCCATTTGAAGCTCGGGACGCAGTGCAGGGGTACTTGCTCTCGTACCCCTGAAGTAAAGTTCACCTTCGACTCTACTTTGAAGAGTCCTTTATCTAGGATCTCTTTCTTAGCCTTAGGGGGAACAGGCGGCATGCTGCGGCCGCCTGCAAGAAGGGGCGGATTCATGTTCCACCTGTTGAAGCGCTTGTTCAGCTCTGTGTCTAAACTCTCAATGATGAGGAAGGTGCTCCGCCAGTCCTTCCATTTGTTTGCTTTACCTCTCGTCATGAGGTAGCCCCTGTGGCCCGTCAATTGATACCAGCCGGTACCGCCTGCCTTAGGGGTCCGGCTGAGGTAGTTCATGTGGGCGAAAGCCTCGAAGCTCGGCTCCACCCCGTGCAGTTTGCACCCGGCCACATAGCCGAGTACGTTGACCCAGGAGTTCGGGGCTAACTGCCATAACCCCAACTCATACCCATCCAAGATCCGCTGAACAGTTGGATGTAGTGGGAAGCGCAGCCCAACCTTGATGGCCGCCTCGTAGCAGCCAAAGCAGGCGCCATCATAACTGGTACCAGCCGGCCATATGACTGTGTCTTCTGGATCCGGCACGAACACTAAAAAGGCGGGGCCCATTGTGTGGTTTGCGATAAAGCTCTCCACTTTCTCTTGCATGGCCGTGATCCGGCCCCGAGGTACCGTGCAGTAGTAGGGGGTATTTTGCTCTCGGTGAGAGGCGGATGGCTCCGCCCAATAGTCCCCCTTCTCAACTGCGTGAGAAAGTCTCGCCTCTTGTAGGCGACTGTTTTTCTCTTCTGTGTCTAGGGAAGCATGGCCAGAAGAGCTAGACTCGGAATCGTCCTCTGACGAGTCCGAAGAGGACGACTCTTCCCCTCTCCCGGAGGGGCCCGCCTCCTCTCCTTTAAAAGGAGCAGGAGAGAATGAAGAATTGTCAACTGTAAAATGGGAAGGGGTCACTTTGACTCCTCCCTCAGAACTGCCGGCTTTCAAGCCGCTTTGTTTCACTTCCACATCTGGCGCCTGGTCAGATGTTTCACTAATCGGCACCCTGTGGGAGGAGCCGTCTGAGTTTGAGATCTTGGCAGTCTTTTTTGTTCTGGCCATCATGCTCTGCATAGACACAGATACAGTCGGACTTTGTATAAAGGGCAAAGATGGGTCCAGAAAAGGGCAGGCGGCACTCCTAGTCCTAGATTCAGCCGTCCCCGGTGACCGGCTGATCACTAACCTAGGTCGTGTCGTGTGCTTCCGTGGTGCCATTTCAAAAAATAATAAAGTAAAGAGAAAATTAAGAGTAAGAGAACCGACGGTTACCTGAACGAGTGACGATTGATGAAGTTCTGAAAATCCTTTGCAGTCGGCTTGTCAGAGCAGGCGGTAGGCAGAAAGGGTCCAAAATGTCAGAGCAAGTTCAGGGGTCCGGATGTTCTCTCACAAAGTTTTCAAGTGTGAAAATGACCGAAGTCAACACTCCTTTATATAGGCAAAGTGAGAAGGCGAAGGGTCACTTCCAGAATTCAAAATTTTGGCGGGAGAATCTCTCGGCCTCTCGCCGAGTGACACCTGTAGCAGGTCGTCGCCTGTTACAGGGCGATACCTGTCACAGGTAACACGTGACCAGTCACGTGCCACCTGTGAGGGGCAAATGATTAGGGGATTTTTCCCCACCAATCACCATCTGACAAGTGGACCAATCAGGTTCCGCCATGTGTCCGTCACATGGGCCAATAGGAGCCTTCCACGTGTCAAGCAATGATCCGTCCACTATGGACCAATTACGACACGACACGTGTCCTTCCCATAACACCTGGGATAACCGGTCACCTAGGCCCAACTTCCGAGGGAAGCCCAATCAACCCAAGGTTAACCTAAACCTAGACTGACACGTTTCCCGAGGTTATAAATACCTCCCTTAATCATCATTAAGAGAGATTACACGCTAAAAAGCAGATTACACACATTAAACACTCTCACCTAGAGAGACCCAATCACTTTAATTTCCGCATTAATTACTCCTTAATCAAGTACTAACTTGACCGTCGGAGGCGGATCTCCAATCATCCGGAGCATCCGTTTGTTTTGCAGGTACAGGCGTCCGGTTCCAGTCTCGGAATTGTAACTCTCCCACATGAAATCAGAAAACCCCGAAACAGGATCATCTGGGAGATAAGCACGAACTTGATCTCTAACGGATGTGGCAATGCTGCTTGCAGTCATTGGCGCTAACTTGTACATCGCAGCAAGATCGGCCCGCCTACTCAGGGCATCGGCAACTCTATTGCTGGATCCCGTTCTATAGGTGAACTCCACGTCGAACTCAGCTAAGTCCTCCTGCCACCGAGCTTGTTTTCCTGTCAGCTTGGGTTGGGTGAGAAAGTGACTCGCCGGCGGTGTTGTCTGTGCGGACGGTAAACTTTGACCCCAACAAGTAGTGCCTCCATCCTCTTAGGCAGTGCACAATGGCTAGTAGCTCCTTTTCTTGTGCCGCATACCTTTTCTCCGCATTATTCAGCTTCCTACTTTCGAATGCAATAGGATGTCCTTCTTGGAGGATCACTCCTCCTAAAGCAAAATCCGAAGCATCCGTCTCGACCACGAATGGTTTGGTGATGTCTGGAAGGGCAAGGACCGGCTCCTTCACCATTGCTTCTTTCAACTTCTGGAAAGCTTCCTTCTGGGGCCCTGACCATTTCCAACGACAATCTTTCCTCAATAGGTCGGTGAGGGGACTTGCGATCTATGAGTATCCCTTAATGAATCTTCTATAATAGTTCGCCAGTCCTAGAAAGGATCGCAGTTCAGAGGGGTTCTTGGGATCCCGCCAATCGCGAACAGCACATATCTTCTTTGGGTCCATCCTCAATCGACCCTTCCCCACAAAGTGTCCAAGAAATCCGACTTCTTCCTGCGTAAAGGCACACTTTTCTCGTTTCACAAAAAGGTGATGTTCTCTCAGCTTCTCGAAGACCAATCTTAGGTGCTCGAGGTGCTCCTCCAAAGTCTTGCTGTAGACAACGATGTCATCGAGGTACACGACCACAAACTTGTCTAAGTACTCTCGAAATACTTGGTTCATCAGAGTACAGAACGTAGCAGGTGCATTCGTCAAGCCTAAGGGCATGACTAGCCATTCGTATGCCCCGTATCTCGTCACACAAGCAGTTTTTGGTTCATCTCCTTCGGCGATACGAACTTGGTGATAGCCAGACTTCAAGTCTAGCTTTGTAAAGTACACTGCATCCCCTAACTGATCGAACAAATCCGCCACCAAAGGGATATGGTAGTGATTGCGCACCGTAACCTTATTTAATGCTCGGTAGTCGATACACAATCGAAGACTTCCATCTTGTTTTTTCTAAAAAAGCACAGGAGCCTCATAAGGAGCCTTTGATGGGCGGATGAAGCCTGCCTCAAGCAAGTCCTCCAATTGTTTCCGGAGTTCAGCCAGTTCTGGGGGAGCCATGCGATAAGGGCTTCGTGCTGGGGGTTTCGCCCCTGGAACCAGCTCAATCTCATGGTCCACTGTCCTTCTAGGTGGGAGAACTTTTGGTAGGTCTTTCGGGAGGAGATCCTGGAACTCTGATAGTAGCTCGGCAACTGCAGGCGGAAAGTCTCCACTTGCTTCATCTTCCTTCGTGGAAAGTGTTGCTAGGAACGTGGGCTCGTTTCTCTTCAACCCCTTCTCCAATTGCATTGCTGAAAGGAGGGGCCCTTTCGACCCTTTTCCCGATTCACAGGTTCGGAGGAGACATGGTTGCTGCCCGGGCACCAGAATAGATCTAAGATGCGGCATCGGGACTGCCTTACTAAAGTGTAAGAAGTCCATGCCGAGCACCAAGCTGAAGTCGTCCATTGGCGCAACAGTAAAGTCCACCTGTCCGCTCCAATCTCCCAGCTTCATTGTTACTTTCTTGGCAACGCCGTGGATCGGTTTGGCAACTGAATTCACCGCTTTCATACTGCCTCCTTCTGGTAGGAGCTTCAACCCAAGTCTTTTTGCCTCCTTTTCTGAAATGAAGTTGTGGGTAGCACCGGTATCCACCATGGCACGAGTTTCCTTTCCGTTTACCAACGCATTCACATACATCAATCCAGAGTTTTTGGGTTGGCCCTCAGAGCCTTCTCTTCCCATAGCGCACATCATGCGAATGGCCCCCAGTCTGGAATGTTCTCCTTCACTAGGTTCTACCTCATCGGCTTCTTCACCCTCGGGGTTTTCTAAGGACATGGAGGACAGTTTCTTTTGGAGATTGTCAATTTCTCCCTTGTGTCGACATTCAAACCACTTGTGCGGTCCTCTGCAAAGGATACACGTCAATGGCCTGGCTGCCGAAGATGAACTAGGGGTGCTTCCTCTACTAGAGAAGGAAGAAGCTCCACTCTTCCGAGAGTCTTCTCCCCCACTCCTATTGTATCTATTGTTCGAGTTGTTGGAGCTCACTTGCGAGCCATGTCCGGAGTTCCTAGGAGGGTTCGGTGTCGGCCCGCTATTCCCTTTCTTCAAACCTTGTCCTTTCTCTGAGGAGTAGTCCATCAACCTTTCGGCTGCAGCGATGGCTCCCGATAAAGTATCAATCTTTTGGCGCCAAATTTCTCTTTGGGCCCATTCCTTAAGACCACGCACAAAGTTGAATAGGCGATCTTCCTCGGACATGTTGTGGATATCCAACATGCACGCTGAAAACTCTTTGACATACTCCCGGATGGAACCCTTATGCTGCAAAGCAGCGAGCTTGGTGCGAGCAACAAACTCAGTATTCTCGGGATAAAATTGGGCCATCAGCTCTTTCTTCAGATCCTCCCAAGTATCCACCGACGTCCTCTTAGCTTGGATGTCGGTGTACTTGGTGCGCCACCAAAGCTTTGCATCATCCACCAAATACATAGTGGCGGTATCAACTTTTAACTCATTCTCCAACTGACAGACCAGAAAGTATTGCTCCATGTCGAAAATGAAATTATCGACTTCTTTTGAATCTCTCGTGCCATTGAAGGTCCGGGGCTTGGGAGGTTTTATCTTGGCACCTCCACTTCCCCCGAGCCCTCTCTGGGCATGCATTAAGGTTGCACATTTATCTTGTGCTTCATCAGCGACGCCTTGCACGAAGTTAAGTTGCTCCGTTAACCCATCCACAGTAGCGACAAGCCTCTCTATTTGGTCGGCTTGTTTTATTACAATATCCTCGAGTTTGGGCAGCCTTTCTTCAAGCAAGTCTTTCCTCGAATGTGTATTCATGCATCTCTCCTTCTTCTGCCATCTCTACGGCAAACCTGGCTCTGATACCAAACTATCACGGTCCGAGTGATTCAACACCAGATCGTGCGGCGCGCTCTCGTCTTTTGGCGACAAGGGCGCAAGCCTAAAGCAAGGAGGTTCGTGAGCACACAGCAACACGGACCTACGGTGTCTCAAGAGGGCACACGAGAACAACGAGTGCGGAGTCGGGGCTTGTGACGGCCGATACTTCGAAGCGGGCACAAGCGGAACCGACGAAAATGAGGACGTCTCTAGGGTCTCTTGGTTTGGTGGGGGATGCTTTAAAACAAGGCAAGCACAATATCTATAAAGGCTTAAACAACACACAAGTCTTAAAGCAATAACAACGGGGTAGAGAGCTTTGATTGAATAACCATTCGCTCCCTAAAGAGCTTTATATTGCATTAGTAGAGAATTACAAGTGAACGTTGAAATGACAGTAACACAATAATTCTCCCTAGGGTCTAGAAAAATAAAAAGAAAGACTAAAGAGACATTACATAAGGAAAATATAAGGAAAATAAAGAAGAATACATAACAAAGAGGTTGGATTCTAACACAAGGGCGTAATTGGGATTTGGCTTGACTATGCCTCGACAACTATGAGTTTGCATTTGCGGTGAGAGATGGGGTCAGCGCATGGATCAAATCGATGGCATGCCTCGCATAGGAGAAGTAAATCGGACTCGAATTTACCATCTATAAACCCGCTCCAAGTACAACTTGATACAACCCCAAGCGTGAAAGAGAACTCAACCTGAATTTGACTCGAATTGAACCCAACATACAGTCAAAAAGGTGACTTGTCATAACCCAAATCAAACTTGACTTGACACAAACCTTAACTTGATTTGGATGCTAGATTTACCAACATGACCTGATTTGAGTTTGACTCGTAATTAATTAGCAAGGTGTTAACTTGCTAGTCTATCTTTTTCGCGCTCAAGAGATTACACCTAGAGGGTGAAACACTTATTTGACTCAACTTAATTCCGACTTGTATACTCAAAGAAATGACAGCTCTAATGTGGATTATGTAGTTGGGTAAAGAATAGTAATTTACCATAAAAGAAGAAAAGCAATATTAGAAAAATCAACTCTTAAAAAAATGCCAAGAGGAATCCATTTTTAAATAGTCCTTTCGTATTTTTAAGCGCTACACTAACCAACTACGGTCATCTATTTTAAGTGTTACTCTTCCAATTTTTACGAACTACCCTATTTTAATATTACATCTCTTCTCCCATGAAGCGCATGAATCAGGCCCAGGCATAATGTTTAAGAGAGTTTTGTGGGAAAAATATTTCAAACACGTAAATCATAGTTAACGCAATAACTGTCAATCCAACAAAACTAGAAAAATAATTTAAAGCTAGAGATGATAGAAGAATTTGCTTCTCATACCATAAAATTTTAATTTCTATCTCCACTAAGAGGACTTTTGAGGGTGAGGATTTCCATATCCTTGCCACCACTCTGATAATTACCCATGCCTGGTCAACTCGTGTGAGGTTCCAATCTAATACGGCCTTATCCTTACCCTAATACGAGTAAAATGCTGGAAAACCCAATGAAAACATAAGAGTTTAAGTAGATACAGAATTTCTAATTGAACAGAGAAACCGGTAGTCAGCACAATCCTTTTGGCAATTTCGTCAATTCCACTCGGCAACGCTGCCCTCTACAACACTACATGTCACGGTCCAAATAAATATATGGGAAAAAATCCTATGGTAATCTTATTCACCAGCATAATTTACAAAGAGGTGTTGAACACTCAAATCCACAGGAATAGGGAAGGGCATATAAACAAGCCCAGATCCCCTCCGATCTAGAGCACTTGTTCTCATGCACGGTCATCAGAATGATTCGGAATTTCTGTCTGGCTATCCAGCGGCATGTACTGAGCCATAATAGCCCTAATTTCTGAATCCATGTATTGCTGCAAGTAGCAATAAATATATGTTAGGCTTGTCTAATAGAGGAATATAAGGGCTGGCATAAGACTTGTGTATGATTACGACCACTGTAAAATCCATCAAAGATAATTTCTAGAAATTTTGAATTTCCTAATAAGTGTCAAAATTACAAGGGAAACAGTTTAAGTTGGCCAAGTAACTTAATGTAATTTTGTCATCCAAGCAACTTAGCTTATTTTAATCTCTTAGCCTGAAAATAATGGACACATTATCCCAACCTCTCATAAGCCATAATAATTAAGGATATGACAAAATCTTTTACTAAATGATCTGTAGTTTACTGCTTATTAAAATTTGGGATTTGGAAACGAATGTCACCAGCTCACCATATTTAAAAGAGAGGAAAAAAAAAAAAAAAAAAAAGCAACTTAGTTAAGTACTTCACTTACCCTGATCCTGTACTTGTAAAAGAGGTAGCCCCCAGAAGCAATCATAGCCAGACCTATCAAACTGAGCCATACAGCAGCCCAGGTTGATTTTGCCTGTGCAGCCGATTTGCCTATATGACACAGAATGACAATAAAGGTGAGCCATAGGTATAGCAAATTATTTAAACAAACCAAGCAGCAAGGTTAATCAGCTCACTTATACAAGTATCATGGTCCTTCATGTACAACAGATCCCCACTGCATGAGCAGTCATAGCTACCCCATGTATTCTTACAGCTACAATCAGAGCACTGGCAAGCTAGTTTCTCTTTGCATTCGTCGATGTCTGGAAAAAGAACAGTGCACCATTAGAAGGATATAAAACTATGTAAAAGACAACGTAAGCAAGCCAGAACAGTCGAGAATTTTCATGACATATGACATAAAGAAGAAAAAAATAGACATGGTCAAACTTGCATAATCAATATTATCAATAAAAAGCTAATACAGTTCATCAGCAATGAAAAAATATAATCTTGATTAATGTAGAATAAGAACAGGAAACGTGATTTGTAGACTATCTGCCAAGGGATCAGGTAAAGACATAAGGAAGAAAAAAAAAAGACAAAAGACATTGCCTTCATCTTTTGCACATACTCTGGCCCAAAAACAAAAAAAAAAAAAAAAAAAAAAAAAAAAAAAAAAAAAAAAAAGCAAATTTTCTCAATTGTGCTCCAGACATAACGTTAGTTCCCCATAATGTTCACAATAAAACCCAACATAAAAATATTGTTGTCTACAACTTCTGGCCCTGGTTAGCTCGGTTTTTTTTACAGAGACAGAATTTTGTAGATCAGAGATTGAAAAAGAACAAGGTACCCAGCTACAAAACTGTTGTACTTATATTATGAAAAAAATTAATGATCCAATAAGCTATTTTCTTGGAATCATCGAGGTTAGAATATAAAACAGCTCCCAAGTCCCAACAATTACATAAAGCCAGAGCCTATGCTACTCGGACTCTTCATTTTACCTCATGTACCCATGTAACAATTCATAATCGACTCATTAAATATTAAGTACCAATTCAATATTTTCAAATAATAATACTTGCTCATATTTGTAACACACGTAATGATTTAGTTCACCGCCATATTTCATACATTTCCAGTGACATCTTGTTTAAATAGTAATTCCCATGCATTCTATCAACATATTGGTGTTATAAAAATTACAACGTATTAACTACTCTTAAATCCCATTAAATACTCCATTCCTTGAAGAATGTCCATCTTTCCTAAACTAGCCAGGAGGAGAAAAAAATCACACACATCCGTATCATAGGCAACACATCACGTCAAGAAATTGTGTGATTTTGTTTCCTACTTCCATGACTTGCCTTATTGTTGCTTGTGCAGCTATTGGATTATTACTTGGATATTAATTTAGAGCTTCCTTATGATTTACTTATGTTACAAAAGGGAACCATTAGGTAATAAACTGATTAAGCCAATAATGAAAGACTCCTTGTAATACTCTTGTTTCCTCCATTGAAGGTTAATAAAAGCTCTTGAATCCCCCACCAATTAACTAGGTCTCATCAACCAAATCACATAACTCTTTATGTCTTTTGTTGCTGTTCTTTATTGTTTTCTCGTTAAAATTTTTATTGTTAACTTGTCCTGCACTAATTAAACATTAGTACATAACACTGCCTAAATCATAATATTAACAGTCTCTGAGGAAAAAGAAACCATTATTTAAAAAAAAAAAAAAAAAAAAAAAAAAAAAAAAAAAAAACCTTGAGGAATGAAATATGATATGAGATTTCTGCAAAGATAAAAACAAGCCAACTCGGCTCAGTATGTGAAATTTGACTGTTAGCAATTACAGAATCTTTGGTGACGGGAAAAGAAACCTCAAATGACATACAAAATTTGACGGTGAGACAAGGAGAGTAACTTGATTGTCAAGCATGTCCAATTTGTACTAAATGTGAGAATGCTACACTGTGATACTTGCCTTCTCATAATTTACAATTAATTTTTATTTTTGGTGATTCACCCGGTTCACCCGTTGGGCTAATCCGTATTCGGGGCTCAGTTCTGCGTGGTTAGGTTCCAGTCCCCTCCCAATTGTTGTTGTGAGGGATCGAACAAGCGATCCTCCCTACCCCAATCACCACTGCACCAACAACCAATTGGTATAATTTACGATTAATTAAGCTTATGTTTTTGTCCCCTTGGGCCACGTAGATTATCCCTCTACGTACTTAAATACATATGCCCCCAAACCCCCCCCCCCCCAACCTAGTTGGTCATGTGTATTGTTCTTGAATTTTAGAAAAGAAAAAGTAGACATCACCAGCAAGATAACCCACAGATCCAGTATATGGAAATTACCACAATTTAAAAGAATAAGGAGAAAATATATGAACAAATTTTTTTTCCATTTATCCTGAAAATTTGCAAACAAATTATATTATTAATAAGTTGCCACCAGTGACCAGTGATTTTCTATTTTACAGACCAAACGAATTTAATACATCTTAATAGAGCTAATGGACGAGCATCTAGAAAGTTTAGGTTTCTTACTAGCAGCAAATTATTTACAAAACCCCTTTCTTCACAGAGAAGCACTTGGCTTTTTTACTCCCTTTGTCTCATTTAGCTTTTTATACTCCCATTGTTCTATAAAGACCTTTCAATTCAGGTAGAAATAGGGACCAAGGGAAAAAGGAGATCAAATGAAAAGTAGATCAATGATCAATTTGTTGCCCTTTGAATATGTGGATTTAAGAGGGTCTAACAAGTGGGGTAAGGAAGAAGGGTGAAATGGGAAAAGAAAACATTTGGACTTTAGATTAAGACGTTTATTCTTAATCAATCACCTATCAATTATGTACTTGATTGGTTGGGTGTAAGTGACTGCAGGGAATATTCAATTCCATTGAAGTAGAGAAACATAGATTGGTTGGTAGCTTAAATTCAAGTACCTCCCCAAATAAGTTCCCGTATATCAACACAACTTGCTTAGCTACAAAAGAAAAATTAAGTTACAGTTTTAGTTCTCTAAAATCAATAATAGTTACATTTGCATATACAACATAAACACCACCAAAGCCTTAATCCCTTCAATCAAGTGCTATATACTCTTATAAACCCAAATTCTTCATATCATTCTTAACCCTTGGCCTCCCATGGCTTCGGTTAAAATCCCATTGATCACAAATCTTCCACTTTCGTTACCAGTTTTTTTGAAATGTAATACAGAAATATATTTAAAATCCATGAATGGGGTTAATTGCATAAACTTTCATGAAATTGCTCTTCACTCAAGGAATTGGACTTGTTGAACCAAACAAGGTCCAGTTTCTATGGTACCTACTTCCTCCTTTCCTCTTCTTTGTGGTACATAATACAATCAAACAATAAATACACTATTAAAACTAAAACAAGGTCTTGATTCACTACCTACAGTGACAATATGAAGATAATATCACCAAGGATTTCATACATTATAATTAGTATGCATTTCGAGCATAAAAAGATAAGAGACAATTTACCTTCACAGCTATTCACACCATCACCCTTGAACCCTGGAGGACATTTGCAGGTATCCTCATGATCCTGCAAGCATAGAAGTCAGAAAAAGATTCTGAAGCTATTTGCCATAATTATTTGCCACAACTGACTTACCACACAAGCAGTAAATGTCTGCCCATGACGAGATTCATGCCAGCAGCCTCCATGGTTTATCTTGCATTTACCAGGTCCATTTGCTGACAGAAAATAAACACTGTTAGCTTAATGACATCAAAACAAGCCGCCAGGTGCACTCCCTGTGACATTTTACCACTTCTCTTACAAGATCTACATGTATAAATCAATGCAAAGATATCAAAACTAGATCATAGAAAAGATATAAATGGCATCTGAAAGTGCTCTTCTTTTTTGTAATTAAATATATATTATAAATAAAATCTTGTCACCCATATACAAAAAGGCTTAACCCAAAGGTATCAAGCTCTTAAGCTAACATGTAAAATTATCTTCTAATGAAATGTCACAGGCTGCTTAAGAAACTCATGAATTTTCAGGTTATCACTTGACTCCAGCTGTTGGGGTGGGGTTGGGGGGGGGGGGGGCAATCTTAAGCTGTGGGTGCAAGTTAACTACTTTGTATCGGTGCACCAACCTCCTATGCCAATATCAGGTTACTTGATTTAGAATTGTATTGCATGCCTGAAGATTTCATAGTAACAATTAATAAACCTCACATGTTCTGACTCTTTGATTCATTTTTTTTTTATCTTCTTCATTAGAAAAAGAGAAAAACCTTATCATAGAGCATAAAGACTTAAGAAGAAGATCGATACAGCATCAGAAGCATAATATTGAGTCAAGATAATGAAGAGACTGGGAGGGGGGGTTTAAATGGATAAGAATCATGTTTGATTAATCATTCCAAATTTCATTGTTCACATCAGCAGAACAATATCATAGGGTTGTAATATCTACATGATCATCAACATATAAATGAATAATATATTCATCTTTACTAAACAAATTTAGCTCTTAATTTGGTAGAAGTGACAAGCAGTCATCCAGACTCCCTGTGAGCAATAACTAGAAAGAGAAATCCTTAGTGGGCCGCTGGTTAGATACAAATTTTCTTTTGACAGCTTATTTACATAGATCAGGCCTTTACTTGGAAGACCTACTAGGAAAGAATATCAATTGAAGTATGGCTTACTTTGATAACCCCTTGTCCATTATGAGCTGATAATTCACTACTTCACTAGCTTCTTTTCTAAATTATTTCATTGCTTGCTTATGTGCCCAACTGATGACATCATACAGAAAAGAAGTGCAGCAGCACTCCATTAGGAAAAATCGCCAAATAATAGACATTGGTCACATGTGTGAAACAACTCAGCTTTGTCCATGTATAATTTGATAATAAGTTTAAACATGTAATTTGATACAATGCTAGGGAAAAACCAGCAGGTACTTACAAGAGACTTACAAGGGGAATAACAGAACAGATTTATAACATTTATTACATTTACATATCTTAACTGAGTTTAAATGTTATATATTTGATTTATTCATTTCATGGAAAAGGGGAAAATATTTTAACAAAATTATAGAATATAGACAACACTTAATGCACATCATAAGTCATACCCAAATGGCCAATTCTGAAGGGGGGATCCTTTTTTTAAATCAGAACCCAAGTGTCCTGATTTTAAAATTTAACAGAATATATAAAATGCATCCAACAGTGGGACAAATAGCAGCAATTTCGATTGACAATTAGTTTGGGTCAGCACCAGCCATTACCATTTGCATCAAAATCATCTTGGTTAGCCTAATATATAAATATCAGGCAGGGAAGGAATGATAATCACACCAAAAATATGCAGTTACCACATGACCGCATAATAGCCTAGATAGCATTAGAGCAAAATTTTTATGGCATCAAATTATCAAATAATACAGACAGATCGTCGAGCCATGGATTATATAAGGCTACTTGTTAGCCTGACAGATTCTTCAAGGTCAAGACTGATAACTTAACTACCATTCCACTATATGATTTGACAATTCTGAAGCTTGGAATAATGAGAATGAAAGTCAAACTACCAGATATATAATTCAGTGAATGCAGATATTATAAGGAAGACATCCATTGTCTACTCTCTTGGGATGTTAGCTTGAGCTAATGAAACCAATTGCTGCCAAGCATACACAACATAAATTCCTACTGTGGATAAGAATCTAGTGAACACATATATGCTTATGAAGAAGTCAAGATCAAAGACATACGTTTGCATAAACTGTAGCCATCCCCTTGAAACTGCACGCCATTTACGAGGGGGCATTCACATACTCTTCCACGGAATGTATCCTATATAAAATAGGGTTGGAAAAACAGCTAAGCACTGAATTGTATGGAAGATAGGGATGAATGAGATTATAAGCAAAGAGATACCACTGATACCTTGCAAGCAGTAGCATTAGCGACTTTGTCTTCCCAACAGCCACCATTGTTATCCAAACACTCATTTGTTTCAATCTCTGGCATACAAAGAAGGAGAATTTTTAAGGCAGATTTAACTATCAATGAATAAAAAATTCTACTGCTAGGTACAAACTGCAAAACACCATGACCACAGGACCTTACCATCACTCAAACAAACACCAGGTTCAGTAGTTTCTTCAAAACCAGAGCAAATTGCCTTTAATACAGCTCCTTTCTCCAACTTCCCTGTAGTCATATTGTTCAGAATTCAAACTTTAGACTTCAGGGGGACAAGATCAGTAATCATAGTGTGAAAAGCTGAAAACAGCAGATAGACAAAGACTCACCTCGGTATTGATGATTGTTAACAACAAGAGTGGGCAATATGGTTACATCACCCCTAGCTCCTTTGCCAATCTAAACAAAAGTTATCACATCAAAATTAGATAACTGAAAAACCGGCACAAGTTAATTGAACATAGTCACATAACACTAGTTCCAAAGACACAGGAAAGTGTCCAAGTGCACACCTGTGCCTCCTGCTCTTCTTTCAGGACCGGATTATCAGAATCAGCTTCTGGATCTCCCATACATTTCTCGATCTTTTTCAGATCAATTCCTGCAGATAAAAATTAACACTAAGCCATCATCTTCAGCAGAACCTTAAGAAAAATGAGTTGATCCATTGACCCATTATACTTACCCAATGACTTGATCACCCCTTCAGCACAATCCTTATTATACTTCTTATCCTTCATGGGACATCTAATTTGGAAATCAGTGACATAATCCCACCAAACCCAGGGCTTTCTTGTCTCATTTGCAACTTTAAATACACAGAGCTGCCTCAAGTTCTCAACCACAACATCCTTACCCTCATAGCCTCTGCTGAAATCTTGCTCAGGATCCGGTGCACAGTATCTTCCATGATTGATGCACTGGGATTTGCACTGTTTGCTTATTGTGAAAGCCTGAGGACAATACCATGTGATATAATGTGGTGTGAACTGGGTATAACCACCCTTTTCAAGTATCTGAGCAGCACCCTTAAATTCCTTCATAAATCCCATCAACATCTCACATTTGACACCACATTCATCATTACTAGTTGTCCATAGCTCATATTCTACTCGATCATCAGGATGAGGAACAGCTTCTCTCCAATCAAGATTCACATTAACCATGTCCCCCTTTTTAACAGCTTTCTTCAGTGTGTCACCAAAGCTTCTCTCTATAAGGGCAGAGGGAATGGTAATGTTCTCTATGTACTTTGCGGATACACTATCTTCTTCAGGTGTATCCATGGTTATCAATGCTTCATCAACATCGTCTGCAACAAGGACAGCAGCAGCACCAGCCTGTTGTGCATTCCACACCTTCAAAGCAAAAAAGCAATCTAGACAAAAACAAAAGCATTAATATTTTGAACAAGAAAAACACTAATACTCTAACAATAAATGGAACCCCTACATGTACAATGCACAACCTTGATCAAATGTTGCATTGAGGGTAGGGACGTGTCTAATGTGAGGCAAGCATATGGTAACTTATTAAAAGATATTAACAAGCTTACAATAACATATTCAAAGATATTAACGGGCATTTTGGTAGGTGGAATAAATTACAATAATGGGAATGAATTTTAATGTAATCTTGCATGGAAAGTGTCATGCAAATCTTTATGGACATTATGGTAATGCAACACCATCCTTCAGTATATGTTTTTCAGATTAAATATCATTACCAGTTGCCACTTACTAAAGTTAAATGAATGACAATGAAATATATGAATAAATATGATACTTTGGGACGAGTTAGCATTACCATGGGCACTGACATGGGAATATCCTAAAAAATTACATACATTTCCATTCTCATTACTACCATAATCACCACCTACCAAACAGGCCATAAAACTTATCAGTCACCCTTTAAACAAAATGTCACTACAATCTTAACCATTTCACAATAAATTATTGTAAGTCTATCTCATAAATCATTTTTCCATACAAACATCCATCCTTCAATGAGTAACCCTCAACTAAGCACACAAAAACCCATCTCTTCCTTTTAACTACAGATTCTACCACAAATTCAATCAAACAATGCCGGCGTGCAAAGGGTAGCTCAGAAGTTCATCCAACAACACATTAGTCAACAAAACTAGTCCAATCTCACTCATGAAATTTCAACCAATTAAGTGATTTAAGTCTAAAAAAATTCAACTCCACTTCAACTAATTCAATCAACAATCAAATTTCAACAACTATAACACAAAGATCAAAACCCAATAATCAACAAGTCAAAAACAAATCAATTAAACAACAAATAATTCACAAGATTGAAGTAATATATCACCTCCACGATCGAGAAGAACAAAGGTGGGTAATTGACCAGGCTTCTTCTTGAATGAAATGCTGAAATCACTGAAATCTTTACACCCTTTATTATTTTCCTTAGGATAAATTACAGTCCCAGCCATACTACCACCATATTGAGGAATCCCAAAGTTTCCAATAGCACTATCATAAGTACCCTTGACGTCATCAGGTGACGTAACCCTCAAACTGTTCTTCTCCACAACAAATCTGGATTCAATTGAAGAAACCCATGCTAAGATTAGAAACCCTAGCAGAGTCAAACTGGTTTTCCTCTGATTTTCTCTCTCCTTTGACCGTGTAAACATCTTACAAATTGAGAGAAAAATTCAGGGTTTTTGGGGTTTGATGTCTTGCTATGAAATAAAGGGTATTAGATGATAGTAATAGTGGAAAAGATAGATGATGAGAGAGAAAGAGAAGTAAGGAAGAAGAGTCAAGAAGAGAGAGAAAGGTGTGAGAAATTTCCAGAGAAGTTGTTGATGGAAGAGAGAGAAAGAGAAACCATGGAGATTAAATTTTACTGTACCATGAAACTTGTTAGACTCTTCCTGCTAAAAGTCGTCGTTTGTAGATTTTTTCCTTCTACCATTTGGAAATTTTTGTGCTTTTTAATGGAGTGAAATAGTAAAGAACTAGCGGGGCATTTGGTAGGAGGAATGTGCTTTAGTGAGATGAGAAAGTGGAATAAGAAGATGGAAGTCAGGGAACTAATAGATGGGATAAGGAAAAAAATAGTGTATTTTATTGTTTGGAAATTGTTGGGATTAGATTGGAATAACTAATAAAAATACAAAATTACCTTTATTATCCTTTCTTCACTCTCTTCTTTCTCTTTTATTAAGGGTAGAAATGTCTTTTATCCATTAAACTTAATTCTCATCCCTTATACCACCCCTTAATTATTAATTTGGAGGGATAACTCCCTTTTTTATCCCCCTCCTAATCTTCATCCCTCTAAACAAACAAAAGACTTGTTAAATTCCTCCTCTTTTATCCTATCCCCCTTCTTTTATCCCTCTAAACAAACAAGTTGTGAAGGATAATATTGTAGACAGGATTTTGTTCAGTTGTACTCCGTAAAAAAATGGTCTATGGAGTTAATGAGATTTGATATTAGAAGTATGTTGTTGTACAATACATCAATTTTTTTTTTATTTTTTTTTTTAGAAAAAATAATACATCATATTTGGTTGATATTGAAGATCAAGGAATGGACTAGTAGAGGGATTATTAGTTCCTCCATCTCTTCCCAGTATGACCGGGATCCGATCCTCACCCCTCCTGTGATAGGAGAGGCACCCCGTATATACACTCGGGTTTATATAACAAATTTTAAATTTGATAAACTTTGTAAATATTAAATGGGAATTTATTGAAATAATTTAATTAAATTACCTAAAATATCATGAGAATATAGAACTCATAATATTTATTTTAATATAGTAAATCATATGTGTTATGTGTAGTACTTCAGCTGTTAGAATTGGGTACAATAATTGTGATTTGTTTTATTATCCTTCAATCATAAAATGGATCTTTAATCTTTATTATACTTGTAAATAATAATTCCCCACGTTATACACGTTATCATTCTTTTTTCTACTTTATTTATTTATTTTCAATTTTTGTTTGTGTGGTTGTGCTCTTAGATGTTTTAGTATTGTGAATTTGTGATGTGTGAATGTGTGAATAGCCCAGCATGGTGACATAATAGGTGTGGGCCTCTTTCTTGGTAGTAGTATATACTCGTAGTATGCATGGCCTCCACACCATTAAATTTGCTAGGATTTAAGATTAAGATTTTTTTTTTTTTTTTTTTAATAAAAAAATAAGTAGGAGTATACATTGGACAACAAATTTTATTTTGTATGGAATTCATAAAAAAAATAAGTAGGAGTATACATTGGACAACAAATTTTATTTTGTATGGAATTCGAAAGTTTGATCATATTTATGTTTGATCAAATCTAATCTATTCTAATATATAAATCATATTATATTATCATTAATAAATAAAGTCGGTCTAGCAGTTAGGTCACGAGACACCGACACTTGACATTATAGTTTTTCGCCAAGTGTTGAGTAATGTAGGAGACAAATAGATATTATTGTGATTAGATTATATGCCACGTTAGATAAGATTGGATAGATTTGTTTAGGATAAAAAAGTATACATAAAATAATTCATGATTCTTTTCAAAAAAAACTTATCTTTTTTATTGACAATAGAATTTTTACAAACTTTCATATGTGGTCAGCCACAATATATTTATTTATTTTTTCACACTTCTCACTGCATTCCCCCTTCTCTTGCTTTTATCTCTCCTACCTTCCATGAGGATGATTGGTACAACATACATACAAATTCATGCAAGAAATTTACACAAACATCAAGTAATTCGAAAATAAACCCCAAATCCATTTTTAGGGTTTTTACGTGCGATTTACACAACGTGTGATTTATTGTGACGGGATTTAAGATGGACAAGACCATCATATATAAGTCTCGGATTTCTCGACCTCAAATTGGGCATATGGATCTAAGACATGATCAGCAACAGACTGAATCACAAACATCTTCATACCTATAGCGCAAGAATTTGTTGTTGTAGTCTGCTTTAGGACAAATTATCTCACCCATTTTTTTGCTCCTTCTTTGTCATTTTGTTGGGTTTTCTGGGTTGGTTTGGTGGAGTTGGAGTTGGGGTTATTTGTTGTCGTCGTCTTCTTCGGCGCCATCGAAGTAGTTTTGAAGGAGATCAATTGTAGAAGAAGAAGATGAAGGAAAGGGGTTGCTCGGTCAATCAGGGGTTACTTGGTCAGGGGTTACTCGGTCGGTCAGGGGTTACTTGGTTAGGGTTACTCGGTTGGTCAGGGGTTACTTTATAACACCCTAGAAATTCCTTTTCTTTAAAATACCTGTTTTGCCCTTTTTAAAATACGAAATAGGAAAATCTAAGGCATTACCGCCACCGTGAAAACGGCTAAGGCAAATATCAAAGACACACAACGGAAGACTCTCTTTTAAAACCGTTTAAAAACAAGTCAACTTAAACAGTCAAACCAAACGAAAATAAAATCAAACAAAGTCAAATAAAGTCAAACAAAGTCAACCTACAACTTGAAACCATTGTAGGCCCTTAAAACCAAACAATAATAAAAATCTTTGTGTTAGCCTCATGAACAAAATAAAATAAATAATACTCAAAGCAAATAAAACACATCATATTCCTATAGAAACTAAGCATGATTCGCTTTTCACTCATGCCCCTTCATGAATATGCCCTTCATCACCTGAAAAGCTTCTCTCTACTTGTCCCCACTACTCACCATTAGAAATGGGTCATTGTAGGGCCAAGGTAAAGACAAGGACAAACAAACATACAACACACAATCAGCAATGCTGAGTACATAAGCGTAATAAAAACACGCTAACATGCTTTCATCCTATCATCACACGACTTACCTTGTTGCACCTGTTTACAAGCATACAAGACATTCAACACTCAACTAAACAAATAACTAATTTAATTATTTAGCTTGATTACGCATCGAACGGGTTTCCCACCAAATCCCTGCCCCAAATAAATTGAGGTAAACTACACCGGGAGCTAACCGGGTAGGCAAATGTCACATAAAGTGACTGGACGTCCTGCGCAATAAATAAAAAGGAAAATACAACATCCTATACTCCCAGTAGAAGTTATGGTTAAATATAAAACCCCATAACCCCCCCCCCCATATGTCATACTCAAGGTATATACGTTCCAAGAGTTTAGGTGCGTAATCTCTTTCACTTTACGTTGCTTTACATATTATTATACTTGGTGATGACTCTTAAACCATAACACAATCAAACATTATACTTCATTCAAGCAATCAAACATACCAATTTAATTCTTGAATAATTAGTGACCACATAAATTTAATTGTTGAACCCTTTTTAATCTAACTCGGTGTCAAAGACACCTTAAATGCATAATGCGCTACGAATCCTATCCCTCGGTGTTAGAAACACCTTAAGTGCACTTAAGCACCGCAATATAACTTATTCCTGTGTACTAAGACACTTAAATAGCTCTTCCCTCATGTTTATAGCATCAATAAAAATTATATGAACCATAATAAAATTCCCTTTTCATATTCCAAACCAAATTAAACATATAGTTTAACTACACATGCTCTTTAACATGCCAATTATAAAAGTGTGGTTCATAATCAACATACCAACATTCATTCCAAACACCAATTCACCATAAATAATTCACACATCACAAATCATTCACCAACATCAATCAAATCAACAAATTCCAATCATCACCTACCATGATACTACTTGGAATTAATTTAAACAAAGCCTAGCATGCTTTTACATATTCAAATAATTACTAAGTACGCGAACATACCTTGAATCATCTTTCCAACTAGCCACAATGCTTTAAATTACTCAACTTAAAGTCTCCTATAATACCAAATACATAAACTCAATTACTCCCTTGATTACACAAATTTTCAGCAACTTTTAAACACTTTAAACCCTCTCTAATAAGCTGAAATTTTGGTTTAAAACCTTTAAAACTCTTTCTTTAAGCAGGTAATTAAAACCACGAGGTAAAACTCATTCATGGTGTTTATATAAAAATTCTAGCACACTTTTTAAGGTTAAAACCCCACAAATAAATCTGAAAATTATTAAAACCAATTAAAACCTTCTCTACTTAAGGGTAATTAACCCCTTTTCATTAAAAACACAAAAGTTGTACTTAAAATAAAATTTCAGCAATACTATTTTAATAAAAACTCATCAAAACTTCATAAAAACATAATCTTTAGGCTTTATTATCACTTACAATCAATGGGTATATAAAACTCCCAAATCAATTGCAAATTAGAACCCTAAAATCAACACTTAAATAATTAAAACCCTAACTTTTAATACTTTATAAAATTTGAAGTTTAAAATACTTTATAATATGAAATTTATAATCTTTAATCAATAAAACACAATTATAAAACATACTAATCATATTTCAATAATTAAAATCAAAAATCCATAGTATAAAATTATAGGAATAATAATTAAAACAGGGATAAAAGAGGAGAAAGAAGGAGAGGGAACCACGAATGGTGGCCGGCCGTGGGTTGCTTGCTGGGCGGTTGCTGGCTGGCAGGTGGTGGTCGCCGGTGATGACGTAGCTTGCGTGAGGTGGCTGCAAGGTGGGGCTTGCATGGAGACCCATGCGTGAACATGGTTTCACGTAAGAAAAGGGAAAACAAAAGAAAAGTCAAGGGAAGGAGAAAAGGAAAGAAAAAGAAAGAAAAAAAAAGGAAAAAGAATAAAAGAAAATAATACTTACCCCAATCTAATTTTTAAGCCCCTTTGTGTGCGAAAATTTTGGGGTTTTAGGGGATATTTATAGAGTAGAGGGTAGAGATTGAGTTTGGGCTTAATAAATAAGTGGACTTTAATCATGAAATATTTGACCTATAAGGGTTCAAATAAAAGAATTGAGCTTACTTAAATGAAATGGATAGGTCCAGTAGGAGTATATAAGGATTGTTTACATACTATTGTTTAAATGAGCCCAAACAATTAATAAACGTTTAGCCCAAAATAAATTATACTTTTATAAAACTCAATAATTTAAATACTTTAGCACTTTAAATATTTAATTAAAATACTTGAGCTCTTAAAAATATATTTAATAATTAATTAAATAATTTATAAAAATAATAAACGGAGTATTACATACTTGGTTAGGGGTGACTCGGTCATGGGTTACTTGGTCAGGGGTTACTCGGTCGGTTACGGGTTACCTCAAGAATTACTCGTATGTTAGCTGGCCATACGGTGAGGTCAGCCACACACAAAAGTTGTTGTAGACTTTTATTTATAGCAGCACACCACATATTATAATTATTATAAATATCCAATTAACAATAGAATTTTACTCCTATACGAATAACCATGTAATTATAATTATAAATATGACATGTATTTCTTCCAAAAATAAATGCCCATGTATCATTAAAATTTTTTAATCTAACATTTAAAAAAATATGAATACTAATAATTATTATTATTAGTGTTGTTGTTATTATAATTATAATACAAAACATACTGGGTATAATAATAATAATAATAATAATAATAATAATAATAGTAATAAAATAACAACCGCTGACATCATTCATTTATCCAAATCATACACGTGTCAGCTTCTCCTTCAATTTTATTTCCTGCCTAAACTTTTTTTTTTTCTCTTTCATAATTTTTTATGGAAAAACTAAATATTGACTACAAATACTTTAATACAGAATACTATACATTAAACTCTTCACAATTTTTTTTTAATAAACCTGATTAGGGGATTTTTATCCACCAATCACCGTTTGACAAGTGGACCAACCAGGTTCCGCCACGTGTCCTTCACGTAGGCCAATAGGAGCCTGCCACGTGTCAATCACAGATACGTCCTCTACGGACCAATTGAGACACGCCACGTGTCCACCCATGCCAAATGGGAAAACCGGCCAACAAGGCCCAATCCTGTCTAGAGGCCCGGTCAGCCCTAGGTTTACCCTAAACCTAGAGAGTGGCACGCTTCTCAAGACTATAAATACTTAATTAATCCTCATTAAAGGGGATCAAGCAATTAATCTCACCTGAAGAACGGAACAGAACAGAAACGTTACGGAAGACACTAATAACCGGCTAATCTCGCTAACAAAGCAGATTACCAACATTAAACACTCTCACCTAGAGAGATCTTATTACTTTAATTTCCATATTAATTACTCCTTAATCAGGTACTAACTTGACCGTTGGAGGCGGAGCTCTCAGGAGTCTCCGTTATTTTGCAGGTACAGGCGTCCGGTTCCAGTCTCGGAATTGTAACTCTCCCGCAGGACATCAGAAAACCCCGAAACATTTGGCGCCGTCTGTGGGGAGAGTACTTCAGAGATGGCATCCAAGTCTGTACCGACTCCTGAAGAGAGGCGTCCCCTAAACGACCCTCAAGTTCAGTCGGACCATGACACCGAAAGTGAATTTGAAGTTGAAACTCATACAGCTCCAGACGGGACCCTAAGGGCCCGACGTACCCGTCATACCGAAAGGAGGGAACGGGAGCATCTTCAAACAGGAAGCGAGCCAGCAGGCGCACCGCCTGCTCGGCAACAGCCGACTGATGGGTCTGCTCCCATCACAAGGAACGAACTCATGACCTTCATGAGAGACTTCAAGGGAGAGATCCAAGAGTTGATCAACAAGAAGCCGCCTGCTTCAGTCAAGGAGCAGTCGGCCAA
The DNA here is from genome assembly GCF_001683475.1 of Chenopodium quinoa. Classification (NCBI taxonomy): domain Eukaryota; kingdom Viridiplantae; phylum Streptophyta; class Magnoliopsida; order Caryophyllales; family Amaranthaceae; genus Chenopodium; species Chenopodium quinoa. Next base: position 4,163,268 of record NW_018744093.1, read on the forward strand.
GAAACCTTCCACTTCACTGAAGAGGAAGCCAGTTCAAGGGCGAGAGGCGACTCCTCATCCTAAATCTAGGAAGCGGGAGCCACCTGCCCTTGATTTCACAAAATTCCGTTATCCTACAGGAAATAGGAAACCGGTTCGTCATATTCAGGCGGACGGGTCAAAGCAAACATTCACAGATGCTCGGCTACTGCTAGAGCAGAAGAAGAGTGACCGATTGTCCGAGTCGACCTCTACTTCAAACTTTCAAGACAGTTTGCGAAATGCCTCGATGAGGCATACTCAGTCGTACCATGAGAGTCAGTCAGGCGGCACCTCCCGTCAGTCCGGCTTTCATAGTGCCCAGGCGGTACCGAACTTACCATTTGTGCCGCAACAACAGCATTTTATGCAGCCACCTCCATTTGGTGGACCTGCAGCAAAAAACGTCCAACCTATGGACTGGCAGCTACGGTTGCTTAGACTTGGTGAACAGCCGTCGGCCTTCTCCAAGGAAATTACTGACGCCGCTCAGCCGGCCAAAGTAAAAAATGTACTAGTAGGCGCCTATGACGGTACTACTAACCCAGAAGACCATCTGATGGCATTCACCAACCTGATGTACCTTCAAGGGTTGGATGATCCCACTTGGTGCAAGTGTTTCCCAGCGACTCTCAAGGGAATCGCACAACAATGGTTCGGCAACCTGCCGACTGGTTGTGTAAACAGCTTCAGGACGCTTGCTTACTTGTTTGCCTCCAACTTCGCCATGAACATCCCTGCGAAGAAAACGACCCTTGATTTGGGAACGATTCAGCAGGGCGAGAAGGAGGGGCTTCGTTCTTATATCAGGCGGTTCAACCTGATGAGAATACAGATTCAAGGGTTACCGGATGAGGTAGCTTATACCGACTTTTTTAGAGGTCTCAAAGACGGGTCTACCTTCAAATTTGATTTGGTTCGAAAAAGGGTGGCGACTCTTCAAGAGGCCTTGATTGAAGCAGAAGCCTATATACAGGCGACTGATCTGTGTACGATAAAACAGTCGGACGGGAAAAGGTTCGACAAAAGAGAAGGACGACAGAAACAGTCGTCAAACAAAGATGAGAAAAGAAAAGAGGTCTGGGCGGCTGATTCCTCTAAACAGCCGGCCCAGAAAAAGAAAAAAGAATTCAAACCATACTCCCCAAAGTATGCGTTTAACAAGGATAACCAGTTTATCCTAAAAGAAATAAAGGGACGGATCTCAATTGAGAAGCCGGTCCCCATGAAGGGTTCTGCAAACAACCGGAACCAAGATAAAATCTGTGCTTATCATGATGACGTTGGTCATCACACCAATGATTGCATCAGTCTCATGCGGTACCTAGACCGCCTGGCTGAGCAAGGTGATCTTGACACTTATGTCAAGAAATCTACGGGGAACACTTCCTCAAAAAAGCAGTCGGCCAAAAAGAATCAACAGGCCGACAGCTCCGATACAGATGATGCAGTCGTCTACACCATTGCAGGCGGCTTCTCAGGAGGCGGCCCCACTATTAGGGGCAACAAAGATAATATAAGGCGGTTAGATGTAAATTCCGTTCACCAAGAACGGCCGTCCAAATATACATTTCCTGAGATTGTCATCACTGAAGAGGATCTAGGAGGGGTAAGGGGGCCGCATGACGACCCTCTCGTTATTGAATGTAAAGTGGCCAACCAGAGAGTTGGCCGAATCCTCATAGATACCGGGAGCTCCTCAGATCTCATCAGCAGCAAATGTCTGTCGAAACTGAAATATCAGACTGACTGCATACATCCGGCCTCCCACCCTTTAATAGGGTTTGGAGGAGGAGTCGTCCACCCACTGGGACGAGTAGATTTACCCATTCGCCTGGGCGAAAAAGGGGAAGGACGACACATGGTAGTCCGGTTCCTAGTAGTAGAGAAACTCTCGGCCTACAACATGCTTCTGGGTCGACCAACCCTGAATAATTCCAAGGCTTTTATAATCCCGTCTCTTATGTTGCTCAAGTTTGAGAGGGATAATGGAACAGTCGGCTCCCTAAGGGGAGATCAGAGGATGGCCCGAGAGTGCTATCTCTCGGATGTCAAGCCCACTGTTATGGCCACTGGGTCAAGTGGTGAAAAAACAGACCTTGACAATGTCAAGGAGAGTGCGCCTGTTCAAGAAGCAGGCGGCAAAAAGAGAAAGGCGTCCCAGACAGAGTCCGCAAGAAAAGCGAGAAAATAGCAATCATTGGCAGAGGAGCGGCCGGATGAGTTCCGCCCTCAGCCGGCTGGTGAGCATGCGGACCTGATCTTAGACGACTCACGTCCTGACCGAACAGTCAAAGTTGGGACGACTGCTCTGAGAAACCTTGGTGACGACTTTCACAACCTATTGAAAGAATACAAGGACATCTTTGCATTTGAAGTCCATGAAATGCCAGGCATTAGTCCTGATCTGGCGGTACATAAACTCGCTGTGGATCCGAAAAAGAAGCCGGTACGGCAAAAGAAGCGGAACCATGGCGAAGAAAGAAGTCAGGCGGCAGCCGCCGAAGTTAAAAAATTACTTGATGCAGGGTTCATTCGGCAATGTTACTTCCCAGACTGGGTTGCAAATGTGGTGCTTGTTAAAAAGCCGAATGGCACCTGGCGAATGTGTGTAGACTACACAGACTTAAACAAGGCGTGCCCCAAAGACAGTTACCCTCTGCCTAAAATTGATAACCTGGTCGACTCAACAGCCGGCCATGCCTTGATGAGTTTCATGGACGCCTATTCTGGTTTCCATCAAATTCCCTTATGGAAGAAAGATCAGGAGAAGACGGCCTTCGTCACTGATCAGGGGTTATACTGTTACACGGTCATGCCGTTTGGTCTTAAGAATGCCCCGGCTACCTTCCAACGAATGATAAACACTGTGTTCTTTGATCAGATTGGGAGAAACGTCGAGGCATATATTGATGATATGATTGTCAAGACTAAACTTCAGAAAGATCATCTGACGGACCTCCGAGAAACTTTCGCCACACTCAAGCGGCACCATGTCATGCTCAATCCCAAGAAATGTGTATTTGGAGTTGAGTCTGGGAAATTTCTCGGATTCCTTATCAATCAGAGAGGAATAGAAGCGAACCCTGAGAAGGTGCAGGCGGTCATTGACATGCAGTCGCCTCGTACCATCCGAGAGGTTCAGAAGTTAACAGGTTGTCTGGCGGCCTTGGGAAGATTTCTAAGCCGATCAGGCGACAAATGCCTATACTTTTTCCAGGCAATTAAGAAAAAGGCAAGGTTTGAATGGGGGCCGGATGCTGAGGCCGCCTTCCAGAAATTAAAAGTTCACTTGCATTCTTTGCCGAGGCTGGTCAGCCCTTTGCCCAAAGAGGATCTCTACATGTACCTGGCCGTCTCTGATCATGCGTTAAGCGCTGTTCTCCTTGCTGAAAGGGACGGCTGTCAGCACCCGGTTTACTTTGTCAGCCACGTACTGAAAAATGCCGAGTTGAGGTATCCCCTAGTGGAGAAATTTGGTCTTGCACTCTTCATGGCTGTTAAAAAATTGAAGCCCTACTTTTTGGCACATGCAGTCGTCGTGTATACAGACCAACCTATCAAGCGGCCACTGACCACCATGGAGTCGTCAGGCCGAATGATCAAATGGGCCATAGAAATACAGAGCCTCGAAGTTACTTTCGAGCCTAGAAAAGCAGTGAAGGGGCAAGCCTTTGCTGACTTTATTGTAGAGATGACTCGTCCTCCTGACTCTCAAGTTCCAGACCAAGTATGGAAGGTATATGTGGACGGAAGCTCTACTTCAAATGGTTGTGGAGCAGGCGTCGTATGTCAGTCTCCAGAGGGCGACAGGTTCGAGTATGCTCTACGCTTCAGTTTTCAGGCTTCAAACAATGAGGCAAAATATGAAGCTTTACTAGCCGGGATCCGCATGTGCAAGGCGGCAGGGGCAAGAAAAATAGACGCCTGTTCCGATTCACAATTGATAGTGAGTCAGTACAATGGCGAATACGAAGCAACCCATCCGGCCATGATCAAGTATTTATAGGCGGTCCGACAAGCAGTCGGCTCCCTTGAGGATTTCCATCTGATCCAAGTGCCGAGATCAGAAAACAACCAGGCGGATGCACTGTCAAAATTAGCATCATCCGCCTCCTCTGATACTCCTCGAACTGTTTTTTGGGAAGTAATGGAGAGGAGAAGCATTGAGGAAGAACTTGTTGCAATCCTAGACAGAAGCTCAACCTGGATGGATCCATTAGGGCATATATGACAAACGGTACCCTGCTGGATGATCATCAACAGGCGGCAGCACTGAAAAAACGAGCCACCAGTTTTGAAATAATAAAAGGAGAACTTCACAAAAGGGGGTACCTTCAACCCTTCTTAAAGTGTGTTACTCCAGAAAAGGGTCGAGAGATACTAGACGATCTTCACTCTGGTTACTGTGCTTCTCATATAGGCGGTAGGACGCTTGCTCAACGGGCAAGGCGGCAGGGCTACTTTTGGCCTACTTTAGAAGCAGATGCAATGGAGATGGTGAAAAAATGTGACAAGTGCCAAAGGTTTGGCAAACTAATTCACCGTCCGGCTACTGACCTCACTACCATTCACAGCCCACTACCGTTTGCTAAGTGGGGCATGGACATTCTGGGTCCATATACGCCTGCTACAGGCGACAGAAGGTACATACTTGTTGCCGTTGACTACTTCACTAAATGGGTAGAAGCGGAGGCTGTAAAGGGAATCAAGACGAAAGATGTAATTTCATTCATTTGGAAAAACGTCATCACTCGGTTCGGGGTTCCCATGTCTATGGTTTTTGATAATGGTCCCCAATTTGAGACGCCTGTTCTCAAAAGCTGGTTGGGAGACCAAGGAATTGCACACTACTTTGCATCTGTCGGCCGTCCACAAGCAAACGGTCAGGTAGAAGCCTTTAATAAAATCATCTCAGACGGTCTCAAGAAAAAGATTGAACGAGCAGGCGGCCTATGGGCGGATGAACTACCACATGTTCTCTGGGCCATTAGGACGACTGAAAAAGGGGCGACTGGAGAAACTCCATTCCTCCTAACTTACGGTGCGGAAGCTGTTCTTCCAATAGAACACTACGAGCCGACTCTTCGAGTAATGCTATATGACGAAGAGGCAAACTGGGAAGCCATGCGCTTGGCATTAGACTCACTTCCTGAAAGGAGGGGCAATGCTGTCTTGCGCCATGAAATTTACCGCCTGAGAATGACTAGATCATACAACAAAAAAGTACACAAGCGTCCACTCAAAGTGGGGGACTTTGTACTTAGAAAAATGGAAGCAGTTGGTAGGGCTAATGAGTCTGGCAAACTAACTCCCAACTGGAAAGGACCCTACCGAATCTATGAGGAAGTCAGGGACGGTACCTACCGTCTGGAAACACCAGACGGACAACCGTTGCCTCGAACTTGGAATGTAGATAATCTTAAAAAATATTTCTTCTGAATGATGTAAAGTAAAGAGCTACTTAATAAAAGTTTGCACTTACTATTCAATTTTGTATTACGAGGGGCATGCCGTCTGTACCTTTACAGTCGGCTACTCTCCATTGAGTTTTTCACTCTATCTTCAGAGAGGCATGCCGTCTGTACCTTTACAGTCGGCTACTCTCCATTGAGTATTTTACTCACAATACTTAGCTAAAAAGATTAGGGCCTGGCCGACCCTGTGCCTAACAGGCGGCTACCCTTCTTTTGCTTAGCACCTACGTTCACCAAGAACTTACCAAGGCCACAGACCGAATGATCAGACCAGGCGCCAAGCCAACTAATCAAATCTACAAAACTAATACGACCTGTCCCAACATCATAGCAGGCGTCCGACGGCATCCCTCCGGATGAAATTCGTCGCAGAGAGCAGCTCCCTTTTGGGTGGAACATTGTTCTATAAACTAATTACACGGCACCTATACGACTGTCCCCAAGGGCAACCACGTAGCCGTTTTTTGAGACAAGGATAACTCTACCACTAACCAAACCAGTGGTAGCAGTTGACATCTGAGTCAGATGACCGCCTGTATTACTTGGGATAAATGCAGGGGGTACCTATTGAGTTAATAGCCAACAAACATTGGCGAATCAAGGGGTCAAGCCGGCCTACGTCGCCTGGTACCTCTACTTCTCAAACAAAAGTGACGGCGACTGAGTAACTCCAACGTTAACTCATAGTCACTCCCTCAAATTTGGTATGGAACCTAAAAGGTTTGAGTCGTCCGCCTGTTTTTAACAAACAAGGGCACTCAAACCCCTATTCCTACTAGGTAAGCTATTGAGTTGATAGCCAACAAACATTGGCAAATCAAGAGGATCAGCCGACCTCCGCCGCCTGGTACCTCTACTACTCAATCTAGAGTGTGACGAAGACTAAGTAACTCCTATGTTAACTTAATAGTCACTCAAACTTAGTATGGAGCCTAAAAGGTATGAGTCGTCCGCCTGTTTTTTAACAAACAGGGACTCTCAACCACTACTCTTGCTAGGTTAACAAATTACGAGTTAAAAGCCAACATTGGCAATAAAGGGAAACAACCGGTACCCACCGCTTGTTATCCTACTTACTTGGTAATAAAGGTAATACAAATAGAGGTAATACTATATACTTGGTCAGACCACTTTCCTACTCGGTTAAAATTACAAATAGACAGGCACGCCTGCCTAAAAAGGATCCAGACAAAATAGTTCGAATACCGATTGAATAAATGGCCGACTGATCGTCTATCCTGGAAACAGACAACCAGTCGTCCAGGGGCATAGGCGGCGTACTTACTATTTGTACATGTCTGCAACGTTCGGCCATGTACAACAGTCGGTCTAGTGAACAATGGGATATTAGATATGGAATACTTAGACAAATTTGAAGCAAAACAAAAATTTGATTAAAAATAAGCCGGTCATTAAAGACCAGCAAAATATTCAAATCCCCGGCCCCCTGGCCGGGTAAATACAAAGCAAACGGCACGCAGGCCGTGGAAAGAATACATTAAGCTTAAGAAGGAAGCAGTTCAGTATTAGCAGCTGCCGCCTGGTCAGCACTCTTCTTGCTGGACTCGGCTTCAGCTGCATCCTCTTTTGATGCCTTACCCCCAAGTGGCACAAGCGCCACAACCAGCTCTTCCTCCTCCTCCAACGCATCTCCCAACACCTCTTCTTCAGCAGCCGCCAGGATCTCTTGATTATATGTTTCCGAACACTGGCGGTACGTTCTTTCCCAAGAGGCAAAGTCGGCATTGGGGAACAGGCGGCCCCAGGTCATGCGCTGGATTTGAGCGGAGTCTTCCATCATCTCCCGGACGAGCTCTTTCTTCTCTTGCTCGGCCTTTTCCGAGAGCTCTTGGGTAAGACTCTTCTCTTGGCTCACCAGGCGTTCTTTTACGTTGGCCAAGGATTTCTCCATGGCTTCGTAAGAGTACATTTTTTGGCGAAGAGGTTTCAGCTCGGCCTTAAGATTTGTGATGGTCGCCTCCAGCTCGTCATTCTTCTTCTGGGCCGCCTCTAACTGAGCCCGAACAGCGGCGGTAGCCTGCGCCTGATAATAAAGAATATCAATGGTCAGTACTTCATTTTGGGCAATTTGAAACATTGCCTTATCACAGTTGGAGGCGGCCATAGCTTTTGCAGCCTTTACCTCTTTGTTTTTCCGATCAAGCGGCTTGCGAAGGCTGTTAACTCGGAGCAGGGCCTAAGTACAAAAAGAAAACAGGCGTCAGTTTCCAAACAAAAAAGATAACAGGCGTCCTGGAATTCAAATACTCAAAGTATACCTCAGCAAGGACCCCTGCAATCCCATCAAGGTCAAGGGTGCCGGCACCCCTGACCGCCTCCCTTTCAGATGGAGGAACTACTTTGATCATGGACTTGGCTACCTCAACCAAGTCAAGCCCCTGAGGGCCGGCTGCATCAAGCGTAAAAAAGCAAGTTAGACCTAGTCAAGAAGGAAGCAAGTGTGAAAGTTTTTACAAGTAATTGTCCATACTTCTAGGCGGCCCCGCCGGGGTTTTAGAAGAAGTGGCCGGCTGCTTCTCAGCCGCCACGGTTTTCCTGGAAGACCCAGGAGAGCTTGCAACAGTCGTCCTCCGGGCCTTGGGGTCCGGCTGTTGCGAGGAAGAAGCTCTTGGAGTGCCCGACTGAAAATAAAAAGAGTTAGTATATGCATAAGACAACTCATAAGACAACTCCTAAAAGAGGAAGAGTTTTCGAAGCCTACCAAGGGTGCCCCCTGTTGGGGGAGTCGGTACAAGACTGTTGCATGAGAGAGGCCCGCAACATGGCCGCCGCAGTCTTGGATGCTGTTATTTTACTCATGGCGTCAGCTGCAAAAAATAAACAACAAAGTAAGTAAAGATCCCAAGTAAACAAAGCGTGAAAAAACAGAGTATTTGACAGGCCGGCTACCTCTAGAGCACCGACTGCTGAGGCCACAGGCGGCCAAAAAGTACTCGTCATAGAGCCACTTGAAGCTCGGGACGCAGTTCAGGGGTACTTGCTCTCGTACCCCTGAAGTAGAGTTCACCCTAGTCTCTACTTTGAAGAGTCCTTTGTCTAGGATCTCTTTTTTAGCCTTTGGGGGAACAGGCGGCATGCTGCGGCCGCCTGCGAGAAGAGGCGGATCCCTATTCCACTTGTTAAAGCGTTGGTTCAGCTCCGTGTCTGAACCCTCGATGATAAGGAAGGTGTTCCGCCAATCCTTCCATTTGTTCGCCTTACCTCTCGTCATGAGGTAACCCCTATGGCTTGTTAATTGATACCAGCCGGTACCTCCCGACTTAGGGGTCCGGCTGAGATAGTTCATGTGGGCGAAAGCCTCAAAGCTTGGCTCCACTCCGTACATTTCGCACCCGGCCACATAGCCGAGTACGTTTACCCAAGAGTTGGGGGCTAACTGCCATAACCCCAAATCATACCCATCTAAAATCCGCTGAACAACCGGATGTAATGGGAAGCGCAGTCCAGCTTTGATGGCCGCCACATAGCAGCCAAAGCAGCCGTCATCATAGCTGGTACCAGCCGGCCAAACGACAGTGTCTTCTGGATGTGGCACGAACAGTAAAAATTCGGGGCCCATTCTGTGGTTAGCTATAAAGCTCTCCACTTTGTCTTGCATGGTTGCGATCCGGCCCCGGGGTACCGTGCAGTAGTAAGGGGTGTTTTCCTCTCTGTAAGAGGCGGACGGCTCCGCCCAATTGTCCCCCTTCTCAACTGCATGAGAAAGCCTCGCCTCTTGTAGGCGGCTGTTTCTTTCTTCTGAGCCTGGAGAAGCGTGGCCAGAAGAGTTGGACTCGGACTCGTCCTCTGACGAGTCCGAAGAGGACGACTCCTCCCCTCTCCAGAGGGGCCCGCCTCCTCTCCCTTAGAAGGAGCAGGAGGAAAATTAGACATATCAACGGTCAAATGGGAAGGGACCACCTTGACCCCTCTCTCAGAACTGTCGGCTTGGCAGCCGCCTCGCTTCACTTCTACATCTGGCGCCTGGTCAGATGTTTCACTAATGAGCACCCTTTGGGAGGAGCCGTCCGAGTTTGAGATCATAGCAGTCTTTTTTGTTCTGGCCATCACGTTCTGCATAGACACAGATACAGTCGGACTTTGTATAAAGGGCAAAGATGGGTCCAGAAAAGGGCAGGCGGCACTCCTAGTCCTAGATTCAGCCGTCCCCGGTGACTGGCTGATCACTAACTTAGGTCGTGTCGTGTGCTTCCGTGGTGCCATTTCAAAAAACAAAAAGAAAATTAAGAGTAAGAGAACTGAGTTACCTGAACGAGTGACGGTTGATGAAGTTCTGGAAATCCGGTGCAGTCGGCTTGTCAGAACAGACGGTAGGCAGAAAAGGTCCGAAATGTCAGAGCAAGTTCAGGGGTCCAAATGTTCTCGCAAAGTTCTCAAATGTGAAAATGACCGAAGTCAGCACTTCCTTATATAGGCAAAGTGAGAAGGCGAAGGGTCGCTTCCAAATTCAAAATTTGGGCGGGAAAATCTCTCGGCCATTTGCAAGGTGACACCTGTAGCAGGCCGTCGCCTGTCACCGTGCGACACCTGTCACAGGCGACACGTGACCAGTCACGTGCCACCTGTGAGGGGCAAATGATTAGGGGATTTTTATCCACCAATCACCGTTTGACAAGTGGACCAACCAGGTTCCGCCACGTGTCCTTCACGTAGGCTAATAGGAGCCTGCCACGTGTCAATCACAGATACGTCCTCTACGGACCAATTGAGACACGCCACGTGTCCACCCATGCCAAATGGGAAAACCGGCCAACAAGGCCTAATCCTGTCTAGAGGCCCGGTCAGCCCTAGGTTTACCCTAAACCTAGAGAGTGGCACGCTTCTCAAGACTATAAATACTTAATTAATCCTCATTAAAGGGGATCAAGCAATTAATCTCACCTGAAGAACGGAACAGAACATAAACGTTACGGAAGACACTAAT